>NC_053500.1:35991123-36332349 GCF_905171775.1 Rana temporaria | reverse complement strand
TCATGATGCCCACACTTAAGATGGCCCCAGTCAATTTCTATTTTATAAAGTGTCTAAATGCTGTAACAACCTAACAAAACGGACCTTAGTTTACAGACTAACTTTACTAGAATACATTAAGCTTGTGTATTACAGGGGAATTTATATTTAAAAAGTGAAATTGTGGCCGGAACTCCGCTTTAAAACAACAAACATACCATACTTACCTCCACTGTGCAATTCGTTTTGCGCAGAGTGGCCCTGATCCTCGTCTTCTGGGGTCCCTCGGCGGCTGTCTCGGCTCCTCCCTGCAACAGCTAACCCCCGCTCTGGGAAGCTCTCTCCCAAGGGGGTTAGCTTGCGGGTGTGCTCCCGTGATACAGTTGGCAGCCATAGCCCCCCAGCGCGCCGCGTCATTGATTTGATTGACAGCAGCGGGAGCCAATGGCTGCGCTGTTATCAATCTCCAATGAAGAGCCGTCTCAAGCTGGGGGAAACCATCGCGGGTTCACGCCCACAAAGTTTTGTGGCTCAGGTAAGTAAAACGGAGGGGGTGGTGATCGCTGGGGAGCCAGAGAGTGCAAGGTGTTTTTTCACCTTAATGTATAGGATGCATCAAGGTGGGGAAAAAAAAAAAAACACAAGGCTTTACAACCCCTTTAATGGCTGTGTGTTGAGTTATTTTGATGGGACAGCAAATTGACACTGTTATACAAGCTGTACACTCACTACTTTACATTGTAGCAAAGTGTCATTTCTTCAGTGTTGTCACATAAAAATAAAAACGTGAGGGGTGTACTCACTTTTGCGAGATACTGTACACTGGATTATTTATTATTTTTTTACTAGCAATGGCGGCAATCACCAACTTATAGCGGGACTGCGATATTGCAGTGGACAATCAGACACAAACTGACACTTTACTGGAACCAGTGACACTAATACAGTGATCAGTGCTACAAATATGCGCCGTCACTGTTCTAATGAAACTGGCTGGGAAGGGGTTAAACATCTAGGGGGATTAACCACTTCCATACAGGGCACTTACGCACCTTCCTGCCCAAGCCAATTTTCACTTTGAATGGCAATTGCGCGGTCATGCTACACTGTACCCAAACAAAATTGGCATCCTTTTTTCCCCACAAATAGAGCTTTCTTTTGGTGGTATTTGATCACCTCTGCGTTTTATTTTTTTTGCGCAACAACTAAAAAAAGACTGAAAATGTTGAAAATAACAACGTTTTTATTTTTTTCTGTAATTTTTTTTGTAAATAAGTACGTTTTCTCTTTCAATTACGGGCACTGATATGGCGGCACTGATAGGCACAGATGAGATGGCACTGATGGACATCGATGAGGTAGTACTACGGGCACAGATGAGGTGGCACTGATTGGCGGCGCTGGTATGCGGCACTGATGGGCACACATGGGCGGCACTGATGGGCACACATGGGCGGCACTGATGGACACTGTGGGGCGGCACTGTTTTACTTATGTTGCCAGTCAGTGCCCATTTGTGGGCACCGATTGGCATCTTTTTTTTTTCCAGCTTTTTTTTTTTTTTTTTACAGACTTTTTTTTTTTTGCCCTTCCCTGGTGGGCTTCCCTGGTGGTCCATGTGGCGATCCGAGAGGGGGCTGCGCTGATAAACAATCAGCGCGAACCCCCCTTCAGGAGACCCACCGATCGGCTCTCCTCTACTCGCGTCTGTCAGACGCGAGTGAGGAAGAGCCATCAACGGCTCTTCCTGTTTACATCGTGATCAGCCGTGGTTGGACACGGCTGATCATGTGGTAAAGAGTCTCCATGAGAGACTCTTTACCGAGATCGGTGTTGCGGGGTGTCAGACTGACACCCTGCAACAACGATCGCGGCGATGCGCACCCCCGGGGGCGCGCAGTGGCTCAGAATCCTGAGGACGTCATATGACGTCCAGTCAGGATTTTACAACCACTTTGCCGCCGTCAATATGTCATTGGCGGGCGGCAAGTGGTTAAAGAAGTAGTAAAGGCAGAAGGTATTTTTTTTTATCTTAATGCATTCTATTCATCAAGAATAAAAAATAAAAAAAACACTGTAGCAGCCTTCCCAGCACCCCCTAATTACTTAACCAAGCCCCATCTCTCTCCAGCAATGTCCATGTTTAGCATGATGCATTTTCCTGTTTTTGAAAGTAAAGTTCCAGTACAAAGAAATACAAATAGCATTTGAAAAGAAAAAAACTGAAATACCATGATGCATTTTCTGCTTTAAAAAAGTAAAAAGCCTTCAGCATGCAGCTCCCCTGGACCCCCTTATACATACCTGAGCCTGATCTCGAACCAGCAATGTGCACAAGAGCAGACGCTCTCTCATATCCTCGTTGGGTTAGACACAGCAGTGAGAGCCATTGGCTCATACTGTTGTCAAACAAATCCAGTGATGAGAGAACGGGGCCGGGGGTAAGCCGCACTGTGTGCGTCAACAGATGCACACAGTGTGACTAGAGAGCATGCCTGTATGAATATTCCCCCTATAGCACAGAAGAGGCAAGTATAACATGTTTGTTTTATAAAAAAAACAAGGAGATATTTTAGGCCCCTTTCACCCTTGGGACTTGTCCTGCGACTTGGGACTGCAAAGTCGCATAACAAGTTGTACCCCACGATTTTCAATGAGTGCCCTTCATATCTGTGCGACTTCAAAGTAGTTTCTGCACTACTTTGATGCGACTTAAGGTCCACAGACCTCTAGATTACACAGGCATTGCTTTAACCACTTAAGGACTGGACCAATATGCTGCTAAATGACCCAAGGGGTTTTTACAATTCGGCACTGCGTCGCTTTAACCACTTAAGCCCCGGACCTTTAGGCAGCTAAATGCCCAGGCCAGGTTTTGCGATTCGGCACTGCGTCGCTTTAACAGACAATTGCGTGGTCGTGCGACGTGGCTCCCTAACAAAATTGGCGTCCTTTTTTTCCCCACAAATAGAGCTTTCTTTTGGTGGTATTTGATCACCTCTGCGTTTTTTTTTTTTTTTTTGCACTATAAACAAAAATAGAGCGACAATTTTGAAAAAAAATCAATATTTTTTACTTTTTGCTATAATAAATATCCCCCAAAAACATATATACATTTTTTTCCCCCTCAGTTTAGGCCGATACGTATTCTTCTACCTATTTTTGGTAAAAAAAAAAAAAAAATAAAAAAAAAAAAAAATAAAAAAAAAAAATCGCAATAATAGTTTATCGATTGGTTTGCGCAAAATTTATAGCGTTTACAAAATAGGGGATATATTTTTTTTTTACTACTAATGGCGGCGATCAGCGATTTTTTTCGTGACTGCGACATTATGGCGGACACTTCGCACAATTTTGACACATTTTTGGGACCATTGTCATTTTCACAGCAAAAAATGCATTTAAATTGCATTGTTTATTGTGAAAATGACAGTTGCAGTTTGGGAGTTAACCACAGGGGGCGCTGTAGGAGTTAGTGTTCACTTAGTGTGTGTTTACAACTGTAGGGGGGTGTGGCTGTAGGACTGACATCGATCGAGTCTCCCTATAAAGGGATCACTAGATCGATGCGCCGCCATAGTGAAGCACAGGGAAGCCGTGTTTACATACGGCTCTGCCTGTTCTTCCGCTCCGGGGAGTGATCGCGAGGGGGCGGCTAGGGACCCCCGACCCACGTCTAGGCAGGCACGTACATTGATGTGCCTGTCCGTGCCATTCTGCCGACGTAAATGTACATGTGGCGGTCCGGAAGTGGTTAAAGCGTCACTAAAGGAAAAAAAAAAAATGTTTTCTTTAAAATAACAAACATGTTATACTTCCCTCCACTGTGCAGTTCGTTTTGCACAGAGTGGCCCCCGATCCTCGTCTTCTGGGGTCCCTCGGCGGCTGTCTCTGCTCCTCCCCGCAAGAGCTCATCACATTCATGCGAGAGCTTGCATGGGGGTGAGTAATTGCGGGCTCGCTCCCGTTATACAATGAACGGCCATAGCCACTCACTGTATCACTCGGCCCTGCCCCTCGGCGCGCCGCGTCACTGGATGCGATTGACAGCAGCGCCAGCCAATGGCTGCGCTGCTCTTAATCCATCCACTCTATCCAATTAGCGGCCAGGCTGAGCGGCGAAGAGGATCTCGGGACCAAGCGCGGGACTTTCAAGGGATCAGGTAAGTAAAACTGGCAGCATCATCAGATGTTTTTTCACCTTAATGCATAGATTGCATTAAGGTGAAAACATTTTTTTCCTTTAAGTCGTGCGACTTTCAGGTGGCACAAGTGTGAAAGGGGTCTGAATAATATAAAGCAGCTGTTTATATGCGATATGTTTCACTCACCATTAAATAGGGCCGATTTCACCACACTTCCAGCCACTACTAGCCCCAGGCCAATCTTTCCAATCGACTCAAAGATTTTTCCTGCCATTGTTTACCACCGGTCCTGTATTGAAAGAACAAAACTATGATTAATCCTAGATAGAGCTTCTAGTGATCTGTATTACCATCCATAATGGGAATCGCTTCTGTACCTTTTATACCTACAAGAGAAACACTGAAGTTAAGTGGAGCTCCACCCAAAAAGGGAAGCTCCACTTGTCTTTAAAGTTCCTGTGCCACATTGGGCACTTTTCGGTCCCTTACCCTCACTGGCCTTTCATGGGTATCCTGTTCCCACTTCCGGGAGCCTCAGCCACGGGTACCGACGTCACGGCCGGGCTACCTCCTCCTTTCCCGGCCATCGGCCCAGTAGGAAAGAGGAGCGGAGCCTGGCGCAGTTAAGTTCCCGGCATGAAGTCGCAAGGCTACGCTGCTGGGTTCCCTTACCCACAATGGCCGTGGCAGCACCTGAAAGCTGATGGAAACATCAACTTGCTGTGCCGACATCGCTAGACTCCAGGACAGGTACGTGTCCCATTATTAACCACTTCCATACCAGGCACTTACGCAGCTTCCCGCCCAAGCCAATTTTTAGCTTTCAGCACTGTCACACTTTGAATGGCAATTGCGCGGTCATACAACACTGTACCCAAACAAAATTGGCGTCCTTTTTTCCCCACAAATAGAGCTTTCTTTTGGTGGTATTTGATCACCTCTGCGATTTTTTTTGCGCAACAACTAAAAAAAGACTGAACATTTTGAAAAAAAATTACGTTTTTATT
This sequence comes from Rana temporaria, assembly GCF_905171775.1. Lineage (NCBI taxonomy): Eukaryota > Metazoa > Chordata > Amphibia > Anura > Ranidae > Rana > Rana temporaria. The sequence goes on along the minus strand of NC_053500.1, from coordinate 36,327,218 downwards.
TTTTTCTGTTAATTTTTTTGTAAATAAGTACGTTTTCTCTTTCAATTACAGGCATCGATATGGCGGCACTGATGGGCACCGATGAGATGGCACTGATGGACATCGATGAGGTAGTACTGACGGGCACAGATGAGGTGGCACTGATTGGCGGCGCTGGTATGCGGCACTGATGGGCACACATAGGCGGCACTGATGGGCACCACTGATGGGCACTGTGGGGTGGCACTGATGGACACTGTGGGGTGGCACTGATTTAGCCATGTTGCCAGTCAGTGCCCATTTGTGGGCACTGATTGGCATCTTTTTTTTTTTCCCCCCCAGACTTTTTTTTTTTGCCCTTCCCTGGTGGTCCAGTGTGGCGATCCGAGGGGGGGCTGCGCTGATAAACAATCAGCGCGAACCCCCCCTGTCAGGAGAGCCGCCGATCGGCTCTCCTCTACTCGCGTCTGTCAGACGCGAGTGAGGAAGAGCCATCAGCGGCTCTTCCTGTTTACATCGTGATCAGCCGTGATTGGACACGGCTGATCACGTGGTAAAGAGTCTCCGTGAGAGACTCTTTACCGAGATCGGTGTTGTGGGGTGTCAGACTGACACTACTTAGTCTGTAGGGATCATAATTGAGTTGGCCCACCCTTTGCAGCTATAACAGCTTCAACTCTTCTGGGAAGGCTGTCCACAAGGTTTAGGAGTGTCTATGGGGATGTTTGACCATTCTTCCAGAAGTGCATTTGTGAGGTCAGGCACTGATGAGAACGAGAAGGACTGGCCCATAGTCTCCGTTCTAATTCAGCCCAAAAGTGTTCTATCAGGTTGAGGTCAGGACTCTGTGCAGGCCAGTCAAGTTCCTTCACCCCAAACTCGCTCATAAATGTCTGTCTGGACCTTGCTTTGTGCACTGGTCCAAATCATTAGGTGGAGGGGGGATTATGGTGTGGAGTTTTTTTCAGGGGTTGGGTTGGCCCCTTAGTTCCAGTGAAGGGAACTCCTAAGTCCTCAGAATACCAAGACATTTTGGACAATTTCATGCTCCCAACTTTGTGGGAAGAGTTTAGGGACGGCCCCTTCCTGTTCCAACATGACTGATGACCAGTACACAAAGCAAAGTCCATGCAAGGCAGTGCAGAGCAGGCAGCGGTGGCCGACAATCACCAGCTCTTTCACGGAGCTCAGAGAACCGAGCAAATGGCAGGGTTTGGCCGATGATGGTGGTTAGGGTAAAGATCAATAGCCCCCCCCCAGTGGTTAGGGTAAAGACCAGTACCCCCCCCCCCAAATAGTGGTTTGGATAAAGATCAGCACCCCCCCAATAGTGGTTAGGGTAAGAATCAGTACCCCCCCCCCCCCCAATAGTGGTTAGGGTAAAGATCAGTGCCTTAAATTGTTAGAGAAGAAGGGGAAGAAGGGGGAGGAGGTAGGGCTGCACAACATGATGTTCAGAGCTCTTTTACAGTTGTGATCGAGTGGCGGTAAAACCAGGTGCTTAAGCCTTGTTTTTACCGTCCTTCAATCATTCCCCCTCTTGCTGGGTAAAGGTCAGTACACCCCCCTCTGATAGGGGTAAACTGACCTTTACCCTACCCACTGACAGTGGGTAGAGGTCAGTACCCTCATGTAAGGGCCCGCACAGAGATTACATTAGAGAATATAGTGGTGGGGATATGAAGCGGACCTGTCACACTGCCCTAGCTGGAAGAACAGACAGGTTCCCTTTAATACCTCTCCCCCCAATGTATTTGTCCCCCTCTCCGGTGTCCCCGGCCTCCCCCAGCCCTGCACTCACCTCCTTACTGCTCTGACCTCCACATGAGCCGAGATCCTGCACTGCGCATGCGTGACCTGCGTCCTTCATCAAGCGACCTCCTCTCCGCCCGCCCGGCGCCCTGCAGCATTCTGGGAGGTGTAGTTCTCCGCCCCTTCCTACGTCGTCAGCTCACGCAAGCAAAGACTACAATTCCCATACAGCTGTACGGCGAGAGGCGTGCGCTGATTGGTGGAAGGGCCAAAAAGTCGCTGCGGTTGTTTCATCAGATTAGGCGACCCGTCAGAATGGGTAACGGAAGTGACGGGCACGTGGTGACAGGAGGGAGGAGAATGAGGCGCAATGTGCTGTAAAATCGGTCCGGGAGGGGAGGAGCTTGGAGAATGTCACGTGGTAGAATGTTACCCCGTCCTAGCTAATAAGTCCGTGCTGGACTGATTCTCAAAAATAGAGCTAAAGCCTTTGTTTAGGGTTGGGAATAGTGATAACAGTTTTGTTCGCTGTGTCCTCATTGGGGTGATTTCCCTTCACTTCCTGCTCTGGGGGCACAACAGGAAGTGAGAGGATATATATAAAAAGAAGGAAATCCAATCATAGGTTTGTCCTCCTTCACTTTGATGCGTTTTTTTTTGTGCATTTTTTTACATTCACATCTATGCGTTTTTTAGCTGGCGCGTTTTTGGAAAGGGTCTGGTTTTTTTTTATTTTTCCCGCAGCTGATTGTGTTTTGCGTATAATAGACTTCAACGAACCCGCATCGAAACCGCAAGTGTTGTGGATTTTATGTTTTGCTTTTTTTTTTATTTTCCCCTTTAACCACTTGCTTACTGGCCACTTAAACCCCCCTCCTGCCCAGACCAATTTTCAGCTTTCAGCGCTGACGCACTTTGAATGACAATTGCGCGGTCATACAACACTGTACCCAAATGACATTTTTATCATTTTTTCCCCACAAATAGAACTTTATTTTGGTGGTATTTCATCACCTCTGGGGTTTTTATTTTTTGTTAAATTTATATTTTTTAATATTTTGTTATACAATTTTGCAAATAGGTAATTTTTCTCCCTCATTGCTATACACTGATGAGGCGGCATTGATGGGCACCAATGGGCTTCACTGATGGGCACCATTAAGGCGGCACTGGTGGGCACTGATAGGCGGCACTGAGAGGTGGTACTGAAGGGCATTGATGGGTGGCACTGAGAAGTGGCACTAATAGGTGGCACTGATAGCTGGCAGTGATGGGCACTGATGGGTGGTAGTGATGGGCGGCAATAATGGGCACTGGTAGGTTACACTGATAGGCAGAATTGCTAGGTGGCACTGATTGGCATCACTTGTGGGCATTGATAGGTGGCACTGTGGGCATTGATAGGTGGCACTGGCAGGCGGTATTTATGGGCACTGATGAGGCTGATGTGCCTCCTTCCTCTTCGGGACCAATGTCCCTTGTGCACAAGCCGGTGATCGGCTTTTTTTTCTCCTCACGCTGTCAACGATCCTTTGTTTACATCACGTGACCAGCTGTCATTGGCTGACAGCTGATCACGTGGTAAGGGGCCGGGACCGACCCTTTACGGATCTGTAATCACCTGAGTCTCATTGACTTGGTGATCGCCGCGCGCGCGCCCTGCAGGGGGCGCACGTTGCGTGTGAAAAGGGGAGGACGTCTATTGACAGCCTCCCGGCAATTGGAGTCCGCTCTGCAGCCGTCACTCGGCTATAGCGCGGATGGGAAGTGGTTAAAAACACTGGCCCAGATTCAAGTAGCAATTGCGCCTGTGTAACCATAGGTTACGCAGCGCAATTGCTTACTTGCTCCGGCGTAGCGAATGCTCCTGATTCAGGAACATCGTAACGCCGACTGCAGCCTAAAATCTGCGTGGCATAAGGCTCTTATGCCACGCATATCTAGGCTGCATTCTTGCGATGACCGCTAGGGGGCGTTCCCATTGTGGTCAGCGTATAGTATGCAAATTGCATACTAACACCGATTCACAATGTTGCGCGAGCCCTGCGTACGCAATTTGCGTTGTTTCCGTACGGCGTGTTTAGCGTAAGGCTGCCCCTTCTAATAGCAGGGGCAGCCAATGCTAAAGTATACCCGTCGTTCCCGCGTCGCGACGTTCGAATTTTACGTAATTTGCGTAAGTGATTCGTGAATGGCGCTGGACGCCATTCACGTTCACTTTGAAGCAAATGACGTCCTTGCGACGTCATTTGCCGCAATGCACGTCCGGAAAGTTTCCCGACGGAGCATACGCTCGGCGCGGGAGCGCACCTAATTTAAATGATTCCCGCCCCCTACGGGATCATTTACATTAGGCGCCCTTACGCAGGGCAAGTTTACACAGCGCACACGCAATTTACGGAGCTACTGCTCCGTGAATCACAGGTAGCGCAGGGCAAAAACGCTGCCTCCGTAAATAAGGGGCAAATCTACCTGAATCCGGGCCTCTGTATATAACTGGTCGCTAAGGAGGGCGCCAGGAAGCCAGCCGTTGCGTCCCTAACAACCAATGAGTCATCAGCTGTCAGCGGGGTTCCCCACTGACAGCTGAATGTAAAAAAAAAGAATTGCTGGCTAAAAAAATCAAGAAAAAAATGGCATGGGGTCTCCCCCCAATGCATACCAGGCTCTTCAGGTCTGGTATCGATTTCAAGGGGACCCCCACGCCCAAAAAAAAATGGATGCCCCCCCCCCAAATCCGTACCAGACCCTTATCCCAACATAAAAACCTTCTGATTTTACAAGCCCTTTAAGGCCTCCTTCACACTTGCTTTGCTCACTAAAAAGTGATCTAGGTTTGGATTGCTCTTCAGAGAGAGAGCATACCTCCCAATGTTTGGACATGGGAACAAGGAAAACATATTAGCAAAAGTATGTAGGCATAGGACACGCCCCCTTAAAGGAGAATTATACAAAAAAAATATTAGTGAAGCCCACAAGTGTTTTTTTTTTACCGCCACTATTCCTTTATATTGGCTTTTGGAATTTACAATTCAGCAATTTAGAAATTGGATGAAAAGTTTAACACTGGGAAACACTTTTTGAAAGATGAAAATGTAATTTTATAGACTACTATTTGGCACGATACAACACCTCCTCACCCCAACAAGTATTACATAAAATGAATACTATAATATAAAAATTAAAATATAAATATAGAATAATTAAAATAATATAATAATGATTTGTGTTGCGTGTCAATGCACAGTCCTTACATCAGCTAAATGTAATCAATGAAGGGGCAATGAATGATGGGACGTGTAGTCCAAAGCTATGTGCCTTGTAATTACATTTAGAGAACAGATTTTTTTTAATTAGGTTACTTCTAGTGCAGGTCGAATGTTTCTCATTGATTTAAAATGGAAAATACCACTAGGCACTAAGTGTCATTAACCACTTCCATACCAGGCACTTACGCACCTTCCCGCCCAAGCCAATTTTCAGCTTTCAGCACTGTCGCACTTTGAATGGCAATTGCGCGGTCATGCTACACTGTACCCAAACAAAATTGGCGTCCTTTTCCCCCCACAAATAGAGCTTTCTTTTGGTGGTATTTGATCACCTCTGCGATTTTTATTTTTTGCGCAACAACTAAAAAAAGACTGAAAATTTTGAAAAAAAATTACGTTTTTATTTTTTTCTGTTAATTTTTTTGTAAATAAGTACGTTTTCTCTTTCAATTACGGGCACTGATATGGTGGCACTGATGGGCACCAATGAGATGGCACTGATGAACATCGATGAGGTAGTACTGACGGGCACAGATGAGGTGGCACTGATTGGCGGTGCTGGTATGCGGCACTGATGGGCACTCATAGGCGGCACTGATGGGCACACATAGGCGGCACTGATGGGCACTCATGGGCGGCACTCATGGGCACTCATGGGCGGCACTGATGGGCACTCATAGGCAGCACAGATGGGCACTCATGGGTGGCACTGATGGATACTTATGGGTGGCACAGATGGGCACTGATAGGTGGGCACTGTGGGGTGGCACTGATTTACCCATGTTGCCAGTCAGTGCCCATTTGTGGGCACTAATTGGCATCTTTTTTATTTTTTAATGCTTTTTTTTTTTCCAGACTTTTTTTTTTTGCCCCCTTTTTTTTTTTGTTTGCCCTTCCCTGGTGGTCCAGTGTGGCGATCCGAGGGGGGCTGCGCTGATAAACAATCAGCGGGAACCCCCCCTGTCAGGAGAGCCGCCGATCGGCTCTCTTCGCGTCTGTCAGACGCGAGTGAGGAAGAGCCATCAACAGCTCTTCCTGTTTACATCGTGATCAGCCGTGATTGGACATGGCTGATCACGTGGTAAAGAGCCTCCGTGAGAGACTCTTTACCGAGATCGGTGTTGTGGGGGGTCAGACTGACACCCTGCAACAAAGATCGCTGGGGGCACGCAACGGCTCAGAATCCTGAGGACGTCATATGACGTCCAGTCAGGATTCTACAACCACTTTGACGCCGTCAATATGTCATTGGCGGGTGGCAAGTGGTTAAATAATTCCTATAATACTCAACTCCATCTAGTGGTCAGATGTGATGGTGCTAACCACAGTATCATAAGAAATCCCTATTATTCTCATCGCCATCTAGTGGCCAAATGAGATGGTGCAAAGTATTTTAGGAAATTCATATGACAGCGCCATCTAGTGGCCAAATATTATATGAAATCCGTAACATTGCCATCTAGTGGCCAAACGCGTCGCATGCTGATACTCAATATCATCTAGTGGCCAAAGGAGAGTGTGCTAAGTATAATATAAAATCCATGATATTTAGCGCCATCTAATGGCCAGATGTGATGACGCTAATTAGCATTAGAAATCTCCATTATACTCAGTGCCATCTAGTGGCCAAATGAGATTGTGTTAAGTAACATATGAAATTAATATGACAGCGCCATCTAGTAGCCAAATGTAGTATTTTATTTTTTAAATTAAGTAGCATGCAATAAGCGCAGGAAGTAGCCTAATCATATTTGTTTTTTTCCCCCATTCACACAGAATGAATTTACCTCCACGTTCATTGGACAAATTGCTTAGCAAATTTTAGTAATGGTCAAATGTTTCTCATTGATTTAAAATGACAAAATACCACATTTGACCACTAGATGGCACTAATATCACAAACACTAGCGCCATCTAGTGGCCAGATGTAATGGTGCTGCTATCATAGGAAATCCCTAATATACTTAACGCCATCTAGCTGCCAAATGAGATGGTGCTAAGAATCATATAAAATTCGTATGACACTTAGTGCCATCTAGTGGCCAAACACAACATTTTCTATTTTAAATAAATAAATAGCATGCAACTAGCACAGGAAGTAGACCAATCATATTTGTTTTTTGCCCCATTTACACAGAATTAATGTACATTCATTGAGTAAATTGCTTTCAAGTTCCAGGGCTGGTCAAATGTTTCTCATTGATTTAAAATGGAAAAATACAAAATTCGACCACTAGGTGGCACTAAGAGATTTATTTACTGAAGGCAAATCCACTGTGCACTACAAGTGCACAGGGGAAGATCTGAAATGAGGGGAAGTTCTGCTGATTTCTATAATCCAATCATGTGCAAGCAAAAATTCATTTTTTTATTTCTCTTGCATGTCCCCCTCAGATCTACAGCGACTTCACTTCCAAATGCACTTGCAGTGCACTTGTAGTACACAGTGGATATGTCTTTAGTAAATAAATCCCTAAGTGTCATAAAAAAAAAATTCTATGATAGTCAACACAATGTAGTGGCCAAAAGAGGGGGGCTACGTTTCATTTGAAATTCATGATACTTAGTGCCATCTAATGGCCAGATGTGATGTCGCCAAGTATCTATCATAAGGAATCCCTATTATACTCAGTGCCATCTAGTGGCCAAATTAGATGGTGCTATGTATTATATGAAATTCATATGGCACTTAGCGCCATCTAGTGGTCACATGCAATATTTTCCATTTTAACTGAAAGTGGTTGTAAAGTCAGGAGTTTTTTTTTATCCTAAGGCATTCTATTCATTAAAGCGTTTGTAACCCTAAAATGGATTCTGTTACTTTAACCACTTAAAGGGATGGTTCACCCTAAAAACTACTTTTTCTTATTACACTTGCCCCCCACATTACAATACGATTAAGGCTATTACTTTTTTTTTGATGCTGTACATACCTTTGTACAGCATATTCACCCGTGACATCCGGCTTGCGAGTCCCGCGGGAGTGGGCATTCCTAACATGTCTGTGATTGACATTTTGACCAAAAACGAGCTTCCCCCCGTCGCGTAAGCCGCGCCACGGTTGGCGAAAGGAGCCGAACGGCGAGTCGGCGCTATACTGCGCATGCGCATCGCTGTTCCGCTCCTTTCGCCAATCGCAACGCAGCTTACGCGACGGGGGGAGCTCGTTTTTGGTCAAAACGTCAATCACAGACATGTTAGGAACGCCCACTCCCACGGGACTCGCAAGCCGGATGCCACGGGTGAATATGCTGTACAAAGGTATGTACAGCATCAAAAAAATAATAATAGCCTTAATCGTATTGTAATGTGGGGGGCAAGTGTAATAAAAAAAAGTAGTTTTTAGGGTGAACCACCCCTTTAAGCCCCGGACCTTTAGGCAGCTAAATGCCCAGGCCAGGTTTTGCGATTTGGCACTGCGTCGCTTTAACAGACAATTGCGCGGTCGTGCGACGTGGCTCCCAAACAAAATTGGTGTCCTTTTTTCCCCACAAATAGAGCTTTCTTTTGGTGGTATTTGATCACCTCTGCGGTTTTTATTTTTTGCGCTATAAACAAAAATAGAGCAACAATTTTGAAAATAATGCAATATTTTTAACTTTTTGCTGTAATAAATATCCCCCAAAAACATATATAAAAACATTTTTTTTCCTCAGTTTAGGCCGATACGTATTCTTCTACCCATTTTTGGTAAAAAAAATCGCAATAAGCGTTTATCGATTGGTTTGCGCAAAACTTATAGCGTTTACAAAATAGGGGATAGTTTTATTATTATTTATTTTTTTACTACTAATGGCGGCGATCAGCGATTTTTTTCGTGACTGCGACATTATGGCGGACACTTTGGACAATTTTGACACATTTTTGGGACCATTGTCATTTTCACAGCAACAAATGCATTTAAATTGCATTCTTTATTGTGAAAATGACAGTTGCAGTTTGGGAGTTAACCACAGGGGGCGCTGTAGGAGTTAGTGTTCACCTAGTGTGTGTTTACAACTGTAGGGGGTGTGACTGTAGGTGTGATGTCATCGATCGTGTCTCCCTATAAAAGGGATCACTCGATCGATGCAGCCGCCACAGTGAAGCACGGGGAAGCCGTGTTTACATACGGTTCTTCAGCTCCGGGGAGCGATCGCGAGGGAGCGGCTAGAAACGAATAGCCGCGCCCTCGTCCCGGATCGCTCCCCGCGGGTTACCAACCGCCGCATGTACCGGGGGGGTCCCTATCGGACCCCCGACCCCGGGAAAGGCAGGGACGTACATGTACGCCCATATGCCTGTACGTGCCATTCTGTGGACGTACATATACATGCGGCGGGCGTTAACTGGTTAAAGCATGTTACCCAACACAGTGCCTGTGCTGTGTAATTTGGTCCATTGTATCACCTAAAATACCTGGCTGATCCTGCCCGGTTCTGCCCTCCTCCCCAGTAAACTGACCACGGTTTATCAACATGTCTCCGTCATCTGCAGCTCTGCTCTCCCCTCCTGCTGCTGAAATTACTTTGTAAATGACACACCATCCCCTCTGTTAGAAAGCGTTCAATGCCCCAGTGTCTGAGCTTAGTAAAAAATATGCCCAGTTCTACCATATTTCACAGCGCCGCTTTGTGCTCATGTGACTCCTCCTCCCTGGCTGAAATCTCGGCTCTCTCCTCCCCTCCTCCCGACTGACGTCAGCGGGGAATTCTCGGCCCTTCCTGCTCTGGGAGGGAGCAGCGAGGAGTCACGTGAGCACCGAAATATGGTAGAAATAGGTATATTTTTTACAAAGCACAGACACTGGGGCATAGGACGCTTTCTAACAGAGGGGATTGCGTGTCATTTACTAAGTGGCTTAACGCCCTCTTAAAGATAAAAAGCCTTCTGTGTACAGCAGCCAGCCCCAATACTTACCTGAGCCCCATCTCTATCCAGCAATGTTGTAGGATTGTCTCAGCTGCCCAGGACTCCCCTCCTCATTGGCTGAAACAGAAGCACAGTGCTATTGGCTCCCTCTGCTGTCAACCAAAGTCAGTTAGCCAATGAAGAGACAAAGGGGGTGGGACTGGGCCACAGCTCTGTGTCATTTGTTCCGCATTGACTTCTATGGCATGCAATACCGCATGTGGCCAGAGGTGGGGGAGGGGCGCAGGAGAGCCTTGGAAATACTCGGGCACCAGAAAGCCTTGAAAAGTCACCGGCGCCCCCGCACCTCTGGCCAAATGCGGTACTGCACACCCCATTAGCTTTAATTCAGCTCGTTTTGCAAGACAACACTCGCAGTCAGGATTTAAAAAAAAAAGTTGCTCGTCTTTCAAAACGTTTGTTAACCACTTCCATACCAGGCACTTACGCACCTTCCTGCCCAAGCCAATTTTCAGCTTTCAGCGCTGTCGCAATTTGAATGACAATTGCGCGGTCAGGCTACACTGTACCCAAATGAAATTTGTATAATTTTGTTCCCACAAATAGAGCTTTCTTTTGGTGGTATTTGATCACCTCTGCGATTTTTATTTTTTGCGCAACAACTAAAAGAAGACCGAAATTTTTGAAAAAAAATACGTATTTTTTTTTCTGTAATTTTTTTGTTGTAAATAAGTAAGTTTTCTTCTTCAATTATGGGCACTGATATGGCGGCACTGGTGGCACTGATGGGAACTGATAGGCGGCGCTGGTATGCTGCACTGATGGGCATTCATAGGCAGCACTGATGGGTACTCATAGGCGGCACTGGGCACTCTTTGGCGGCACTGATGGGCACTCATGGGTGGCACTTATGGGTGGCACTGATGGGTACTTATGGGTGGCACAGATGGACACTGATAGGTGGGCACTGGGTATAGATGGGCACTAAGAGGTGGCACTGATGAACACTGGGTGGCACTGATGGACACTGGGGTGGCACTGATGGCATTGCTGGGCATCATTTCAGTCAGTGCCCATGTTGCCAGTCAGTGCCCATTTGTGGGCACTGATTGGCATTGAATGTGTCAATTATTTTTATTGTTTTTTTTTTTGTGCCTATTTTTGCTCTATTGAGCTCCAGGGGGCACTCCCTGGTGGTCCATTGTTGGCATCCGAGGGGCGGGGGGCTGCGCTGATAAACAATCAGCGCAAACCCCCCCTGTAAGGAGAGCCGCCGATCGGCTCTCCTATACTCGCGTCTGTCAGACGTGAGTGAGGAAGAGCCAATCAACGGCTCTTCCTGTTTACATCGTGATTAGCCGTGATTGGACACGGCTGATCACGTGGTAAAGAGCCTCCGCCGGAGGCTCTTTACAGAGATCGGAGATGCAGGGTGTCAGACTGACACGGGCGCGCGCCAGCATGTAATCCTGCAGGACGTCAATAGACGTCCACTCAGGATTTCACAACCACTTCCCGGACGTCAATTGACTATTGACCGGGCGGGAAGTGGTTAACCGCGGTACTCGTAAACCAAGGTTCCACTGTACACCCCTTAGGCCCCATACACACGAGAGAATTTATCCGCGGATACGGTCCAGCGGACCGTTTCCACGGATAAATCCTCTCAAAGATTTCCGCAGATTTCTATGCGATGGAGTGTACACACCATCGAATTGAAATCCGCGCGGAAATCCTCTGGCGATGACGTGTCGCGCCGTCGCCGCGATTATGACGCGGCGACGGCGCGACGCTGTCATATAAGGAATTCCACGCATGCGTCAAATCATTACGACGCGTGCGGGGAATCCCTTCGGACGGATTGATCCGGTAAGTCTGTACAGACGAGCGGATCCATCCGTTGGGATGGACTCCAGCAGATAGATTTGTTGAGCATGTCAGCAAATATCCATCTGCTGGAATCCATCCCAGGGGAGATATATCCGCGGAAAAAGATCCGCTGGCGTGTACACACCATAGGATCTATCCGCTGAAACCCATTCGCTGGGATTTATCTGCGGATGGATTCTATCGTGTGTATGGGGCCTAAGAGTTAGATTTTGCTTTCTTGCTCCATGACTCAATGACTGATCTTTTCCACAGAGAATGACACATATTCAACCATTTCTGTTTATAATGAAAGATCTAAGGAAGACGTTTCATTTTCCTTCCTGCAGCGTCACCTCTGCAATGGCCATCTTGGACACTTCACCAGTGATGTCTTCAAGCACTTCATTGTTCCCTTGATTGTTCTCGGGTCCCTAGATGTGATTGTCTCCTAAAGGGCTGTCTTCTATGTCCTCTGCACTCCCGGATTAGTCTGTCTATCATAGGCGACCTATTGTTGCTTCTAATTTCTTTTCCTTAATTGGCCCAGGCATCCTTCACATGCTTAATGAATCATTCTTCACTGTTACATTGTCTGCGATTGATTTTTCATTGGTTCCAATCTTCTAGAACGATGGATTTCTCTCTGAATAAACAATTATGTACCCCCTTTAATTGTGTCATTGTAAGCACTTTCGATTTTGGTCTCCTGGTATCACGCAATCCTCCTCCACATCATCTTCTGCTTTGGATGTACCGGCTGCCCATAAGATTTGTTTTTCTTTCTTATGAAGCTTATGTGTCATTCTTTCCATTTCTACTTCATTCTTGAATGATATTTCTGGTTTTGAGTATAATAGGGATTACTTATGATAGATACTTGGCGCCATCACATTTGGCCATTAGATGGCGCTAAGTATCATGAATTTCAAATGAAACGTAGGTAGCCCCCCTCATTTGGCCACTACATGGTGTTGACTATCATTGTATTTCTTTTGGTTGGTATTAGGGTTGTCCCGATACCACTTTTTTAAGACCAAGTACCGATACTTTTTCTCAAGTATTCGCCGATACCGATTACCGATACTTTTTTAAAATCTCATGTGACAGCGGCACATGTGTCAGTTTTTTTTTTTACCATTTTTTTTTGATCATTTTTTTTTGCAATTTTTCTTACAATGTTTTATTTTTTTTAATGGGGGGGAGGGTGGTCAGCGTCAGTGTGTTTTATTTTATTTTTTATTATTTTTTACAATATTTTTTTTTTATTATTTATTGCAATTCTTGTTTTTTTTTTTTATCAGCCGTGTTTGGGGGGCTATGGTGAGATATCAGGGGTCTTAACAGACCTCTGACATCTCCCCTTTGAGACAGGGAAAGGGACTAGAGACACAGATTCCCCAGTCCCTTTCTCAGCAGCCTCAGCTGCGCTGAAAATGAATGGAGAGAAGACAGCGGCTCCTCTCCATTCATAAACTGAAACATTGTAAACACAGGTTACGATGCCCAGTTTCCCCCTTCGTGCTGCTCCGTGTCCCCCTCCGTGCTGCTCTGTGTCTAGGCCAGTGTTTCTCAACTCCAGTCCTCGGGGCGCACCAACAGGTCTTGTTTTCAGGCTTTCCATTATTGTGCACAGGTGATTTGATCAGTTTCACTGCCTTAGTAATTACCACAGCAGTTTGATCTGAGGGAAATCCTGAAAACATGACCTGTTGGTGCGCCCCGAGGACTGGAGTTGAGAAACACTGGTCTAGGCCACTAGATGAGATTGTGCTAAGTATTATATAAAATTCATATGATACTTAGTGCCATCTAGTGGTCAAATGCAATATTTTCCAGTTTAAATGAATGAATAGCATGCAACCAACACAAGAAGTAGCCCAATAATATTTGTTACCCCCTATTTATACAGAATGAATGCACATCTACGTTCATTGAGTAAATTGCTTTGCAAATTTTAGGGCTTGTCAAATGTTTCTCATTGATTTAATATGAAATAATACCACATTTGACCACTAGATGGCACTAAGTATCATAAAAATTCCTTAAAGCGGAGGTTCACCCTCAAAATGAACTTTCCAGCATCCTTAACCTCCATCCCATTTAAGCATCATAGCGTTGACATTTTTTTTTTCAATGGTCCCTTACCTGTAATCTGCAGCATGGAGGGGCACAGAGGGGGATAGCAGCAGAACGGAGGGGGACTGGAGGAGGATACAGGGACAGTCAGCGGTGATCGTGTGTGGGAGAGTTACACCGATTTCACTAAAGCAGCTGAAAGCAAAGTAGCGGCAAGATTGCTCGACTTTGAAGTCGTAGTAGTGTGAAAGGGGCCTAAGTTTGTGTTACATCAAGGACCTTCACTTTGCTTCTTTCAGGACTTTAACCCACTTATTTTTTTGTCTGTGTCATAGTGGTTGTGGACACCACCTCATTGACCCTAAAGAAGGCCCAAGCAGAGAATTTAAAGAACTGCCCAGAATTCACCAGCAGGTAATAGACCTGCATAAAGCATGGGTGCTCAACATGTGGCCCTCCAGCTGTTGCGGAACTACAAGACCCATGAGGCTTTGCAAGGCTGACAGTTACAAGCATGACTCCCAAAGGCAGAGGCATGATGGGACTTGTAGTTTGGCAACAGCTGGAGGGCCACAGGTTGAGCACCTATGGCGTAAAGGATTGCAGGTTTCAGCCCAGGTTAACCACACCTCCTGTGGTGTCCTGGCCGTATTTAATGCATTTTTTTAAAAAACGTATGTAGCGGTACCCCAGTAGGTGCCGCTAATTGTTGTGGTCCACCTGTCACCTTGCCCAACCCTTCATTCACACTCAAAGACATAAAACAGTCTATGTGCTTTATTTTTATCTTTTATTGAGGGGATTGAACTTGGATGGGTTAAGGGAAGTATGGGATACCCAATGGAATTGGTAGCATTTGCTTGAGACAACTATATACGGTTCAGTTTATACACTCCAATTCTTCCCCTTCACATGGCTTCCTCTTTAATCTTCAATACTTTCTCCTCCTGCACATCGCTTCCTCTCTAATCTCCAGGCACAGCTAGCACAAAGTGGTTAGGCCTGACACTGGCTCAGCCAGGCCTTAGCAATTGCCTTTTGCAGGCAGGGACCGTGGGCCCCTATAGTGTAGCAAGGAAATAGAAAGTCTCTGGTGCTAGATTTCCTACCTGGGGCTACTGAGCCCAGTAACCTATCTTCAGGCCCTCCTGACAGCAGCTGCCCATCTCCACTGCCCATGACAACACAGTCCACACTGCTGGTTCTGCACCCACCCCCACCCACCCAGCATCCTCCCAGTCCTCTCAAGCATGCCTCCCCAGTCCTCTCAGGCCTTTGCTTGTCACTCACCAGCCCTCCTGGCTGCATCCAGTTGTTCCTCTCCCTGGAGACTTGCCCAGCAGTGCTGTCTCCTGCTGTCCTCATGCTCCTCCTGTTCAGGACACCCCTGTGGTTTGTACGAGGGTCTTGTCCACACCCGAACCCAGGCCCAAGGTCACCCCCCCCCCAGACTGGGGGGCTACCCCAAAGGCCCCAACAGCTAGCACTCCACCTCTTCCACCCGAACAACTTCTCCCTAGCTGGTTTGTTTTTAAAGCAGGGACAGTTTCTCCGTGGCCCCCATCACCTGTTTTACCTCTGCCCTTGTGAAAGAGGCCTTAAAGTGAATTTCTAGCTTATACAGTGACCATTGGTGTGCGCAGCCTATTACATTAGGGTGTTCAGCCCAGAGCACAGACACACATCCATGTATATCAGCAGAGCAGTGGAGGGAGTCAGTAGAACAGAGATTAGTGTCAGTAGTTTTTATTTTTATTTTTTAAATCATTTTTTACAATATTATTTTAATTTTTTTTCTGCAATTACATTTTTTGTATTGTTTTTTTACAATATATATATATATTTTTTTCAATTTTACAGTAGACAGATCTCTGATGTTTGAGACAGAGAAAGGGACTGAGGACAGCGCTTCCCCAGCCTCAGCTGCACCGGACAGTGAACTAATGGGAAGTGCTCTGTGTTGAGCAGCTTTCTGTTCATAAACTGAAGCATAGTAAACATAGTTTACTATGGTTCAGTTAAGAATGAACACAGGAGAGACCAGTACAGATCACTCACTGTGTCCATTCAGAAAAGGAAGGGGTCGGTAAATTCAATATTTTCCGACCCCTTTCCCCATTCCCAATCATTAAACATTCCCCACAGCAGCTGGCAGGAGATTTAAAGAGGAAGTAAACCCTCACGTTTAAAAAAAAAAAACCTGCAGGAGAAAGGCATAATGAGCTAGTATGCACAGCATACTAGCTCATTATGTGACACTTACCTAAAATCGAAGCCCCCGAAGTCCTTCTCGGTCCCGTCCACCACTGCCGCCATGTCCCCTGGATCTTCTTCCTGTTTTGCCGATCCAGCACTGTGATGGGCCGGAACGGCGATGACGTCACTCCCGCGCATGCACGGGAATACGGCATTAACACTGTAATGCCATTCACAAAAAACGCCACGCTCAGTGCGCCTGCACCGTTGTCTATGGGGCACATGCGCTGTAGACATTGGTGCGTTCCTTATTGCAAATATCTCCTTAACTGTGTAGGTTAAGGAGATATTTCTTGCACCTACAGGTAAGCCTTAATCTAGGCTTACCTGTAGGTGAAAGGTGAAAGGGGAGGTTTACAACCACTTTAAGGAAGCTGTCAGCACTGCAGGGGGCACCAGAAAGCATGGGGTATCAGAAGTGCACAGGATGATTAGGGTGTGCCCAGGCACACCTGGCAAACCCTGTGCGCACGCCTATGAATGTGCCTCTGCAGGAACACTTTTGCCAGGAAATCTTTACTGAGAATACATTGCTGGCCTTATTCTGAAAATGCTGTTTGCCTGATTGTCTCAGGCTTAATCACATTGCTGTCCTGAAAACAGGGTTGGACTATTTTTGTCTCATGTCTGTTCAATTGTTCTACATAATAGGATCTGTACACCACTTGTATGTGGCTTTTTATCCTTGTTAGGACAATGTTTGATGTCCTGATTTGAATTATTTAAGTCAATTTGTTATATACTTTTCTACAATTTATGTGTTTGTGTCACTTTTAAAGTCCCACCCTTGAGGGGGTATTTCATTTTTTTTCCTGAAAACAGCATGTAGCCAGCGAAGTCAGAAGTCTTGAGCCTCATAGGTTAAGGTGACCAGATTTTTAAAATGAAATCCGGGGACATATTTTTTTTTTACTGGTAATGGCGCCAATCAGCGACTCTCTGGCCGTCGCACGCTGTACAGCCTGTCAAGCTTACACTCTGGGTCCTGGCTACTACTGGATGGGGAGCGGAGGAAGATCACTCCGCCAGGGAAGGCAACGAGATAGGCAGGTGGCTGGCCGGACTTGAGCCAAGGCAGAAGAACATGCGAGCGGAGCTGAATGGGCATGCACCCAAAACTGAAGAAATATTCCATCCGCTCCGACCAGCACATGATCGTCCGAAAGGGGCACAGATAATGGGAAAAAAGACCCCCCCCCCCCAGTGGCGTCTCCAGCTTTCATATTTAGGGGGGGCACATGGGGGGACAGGGACAAAAGTAGGGGGGCCAACTATAAAATGCAATTATATATATATATATATAATCTCCTGGGGCCCTTTACTACGATCCCACTATGGGCCATTTCACATGTTCTGCAGTGAGCTCCCTTCCTACTATACTGGGGCCCCCCAGGGTGGCAGAAAACAAGAGAGATATGTCACCAGCACACCAAGAAAATATAAGGGTACAAAGCAGTGGGAGAACTATCAGGGTTGCAAAGGTTGTCTTGCCACCGGGCCCTGGGGTTCTGCCACAGGGGGGATCCCCAGCTGTCCTGTCCCTGCTATTTACAGCGCTGGTCTGGCGTCTGTCTCCTTGGCAGCGGCAGCAGTCTATTAGGACCTAGTGCTGGTGACATTATGGGTGCATGCAGGGGAAGGCTGGCACTATTAGTTATAGAGAACCGAGCCCCCAGCTGGTCACCTAGCAGCAGTAATGCTGTATAACCTTCTCTGTTGACATGATGATCGGGATGTGATCCAGGTGATGCTCCCAGTCAGATCTAATAAGCACATTATTTATTAGCATCAAGAGTACAACCACATAAATATAATCAACCGTATGTTCCGCAGCCATGTGGGCTCTATGCCTGTAAAGTGTGGGCTCTATGCCTGTAAAGTGGGGGCTTTGATCAATAAAATCACTGATATTTATGACTAGGATTTGACTAAGAGCATCACCTGGATTGCATCCCGATCAGCATGTCGGAGAAGGGTCCACTGCTGCTAAGCAACCTGCAGGGAGCTCAACTGTCTACAACCAATAGAGATAGGCTCGGGTGTGTTTGAAATCCCACATGCCCGATCCCGCCAGGAAGCCGACACTCCACAGTGCTAATCAATGTATGGGCTGCCCAAGTGCTAAGACCAGCCATAGACAGTTTAAATCTCAGCTGGTTCAGCAGAAACTGGCTGAGATTTGAACCATTAATGAGCAGATTCTCTTATAATTATCACTAGTGGTTGCTGTATACAGGTCATTCTCAAAAAATTAGCATATTGTGATAAAGTTCATTATTTTCTGTAATGTACTGATAAACATTAGACTTTCATATATTTTAGATTCATTACACACAACTGAAGTAGTTCAAGCCTTTTATTGTTTTAATATTGATGATTTTGGCATACAGCTCATGAAAACCCCAAATTCCTATCTCAAAAAATTAGCAATTTGGGGGGGCACATGGTGGGGCACAGCATGATGTTGGGGGGGTCAGGGCCCCCTCTGGCCCCCCCCTAGGGACGCCTCTGCCCCCCCCCCCCTAAGTTAGTAGGAGTGGCGGAGCGGAGGTGTGTAATTCATATTTTTTATTCTGCACTGACCATCTTTGAAATTGCCCCAGCCCCTGTTCAAATCCAATCCGGGGACAAAACCGGGGACAGACTTGGTGCGGGGACTGTGTCCTCAATCCGGGGACTGTCCCCAGAAACCGGGGATGTCTGGTCACCCTATCATAGGTGTAATGGGTCAGTGATTACTAATAGATTAGCATGGCAGCCAGCAAAGCAGCATTCTCAGGAGAAGAAGTCAGCCATGGCAGCTCCTGTTCTTATTCAGTACAGGTTTCCTCTGAGAAGTGGGTGGCTTCTCTGCAGCTATACCTGGATGATAAACAGAATCTTTGGGTAGCATATCCCCTTTATATACTGTATATCTCCTCTTTTATAAATGTAGAGAGCGGAGAAGATAAATGATTCTCCCTTGCTGCCAAATGTTTTGTGTAGACGCATGATTACATGCATGCTAATCTCATCCATCTCAGTACTGTACAATCCAGATGTGTATTGAGCGCTGTGACCACAAGGGGTCTCCCTCGTGTAGCTCTCTGCCATCCTGGCTCATTCATATTTGGCCACTGCGAGTTTCAGATTTACAGCAATTACCACAGACCCAAGTTTGAGTTGGCAGCGGAATATGCCGAACGTTGCACTTTTGCCAGTTTTGTTTATTTATGGAGCTGTGATTGCATAAAATTTCAGGATGTTTTGGGAAACACAAATCACGGGCGGCACATATCACTGCTGTGATATTCAGGATTGCTGCTTACTGTTGGCAAAGCTGATTGTAAAGCCGATCCTGAGTTGTTTGGATCCAGTCTTAATGTCAGTAGTAGGTTACATCACTGCCCCGTCAAGTCATTTTTTTCCCCTGCCTCTAAACTCCCCTGCATGTTATCCTATGTGTTCATGCACACATAGGCTTCGGGTACTGGTATGGATTTTAGTGGGAACTCCACGTCAAAAAACAAAACAAAAAAACGACATGGGGTCCTCCCCCAAATCCATACCAGACCCTTAAGTCTGGTATGGATTTTGACGGGAGCCCCACCGCAAAATAATAAAAAAAATGTCATGGGGTCCCCGCCAAATTCATACCAGACACACGCGCATGCAACCTGGTAGGCCAACAAAGGGGGGACGAGCAAGCGCCTCCCGAAACATACTAGACCATATGCCCTCAACACGGGGGGTGCTTTGGGGGTAGGGGGCCTCCTCCCCCAAAGCACCTTGTCCCCATGTTGATGAGGATAAGGGCCTCTGCAACCACTGGGCCACGGTTGTGGGGGTGCGGGGATGACTTATCAGAACCTGGAAGCACCTTTTAACAAGGGGGGGCCTCCAGATCCCAACTCTCCTCCAGTTTTTGACAAGTCCTTTATTTAAAAAAAAATGTAAATAGTTTTCCAGTGTAGATCCAAATCATGATGAACGCCAACCTGAACAAAACAAAAAACAAAAAAAAGAGGTCCGCATCCGACGAAGGCTCCCGCCGAATGATAGCTCCCCTGCCTCTGGCCGCTAAATAAACGAAGGGGAGCAGCTAACCGATGATGTCACCATCGCTCTCTTGTGACATCAGCAACCCAGCATGCATCAGTCGATGACATCGCAGGGGGGCAGGGTCACCATATCCGATAAGTCACCCCCGGCACCCCCACAACCACCGGACCAGAGTTGTGGGGAAGAGGCCCTTGTCCTCATCAACATGGGGACAAGGTGCTTTGAGAGGGGAGCCCCCTTACCCCAAAGCACCCCCCATGTTGAAGTCATGTGACCTGGTATGGTTCAGGAGGGAGAGGGCACTTGCTTGTCATCCTCCCTTATCTGGACTGCCAGGCTGCATGCTCGGATGAGGGTCTGGTATTTATTTTGGGGGGACTCCACACCATTTAAAAAAAAAAAAAATGGCCTGGGGTTCCCCATAAAATCCATGCCAGACCCGATGGGCATGGTATGGATTGGGGGGGACCCCCACACTGTTTTTTTCTAAAACAATTTATTGCCGGTAAATTCATTTGTTTAGATTAAGCTGTCAGCGGTTGAGTCCTCCATTGTTAAGGACGCAGCGGCTCTGCTCCTTAATGTTAACACTCCTAAAAAACATTGCTTACACTCTGCTAAAGTATTCGTGTTTTTTGTTCAGCTTTTGTTTTCTGGTTTTTAGCTTCTAGTGTGAATGAAGCCTATGTCTTTTTTGTTGTTGTCGTTGTTGTATTGAACTGTATCAGGTTACTATTGTTATAATGTATGCTGACATCTAGTGGTGGTTTATGGCTACTACAACCTATTTGCTTATGTGATTTGGTTCCTATCTCTGTTCTCCCCTTTCTGTTTAGTGATAATTAGCATACCTTTTAACAGTTTGAGATGGGAACGAGGGACACCTACTAACAAATGTAAGTAGGCATAGGACACGCCCCCTGCCACACCCCTTAAAGGAGAATTAACCCCCAAAAAAAGGTTAATTAAATCCAGAAGGGCTTTTTTTACCACTACTATTTCTTTATATTGGCTTTTAAAATGTACAAATGCAGCAATTTATAAATCAGATGAAAGGTTTAGCACTGGGAAATACTTTTTGAAAGATAAAAAGTGCATTTTATATACAACTCTATAGATCAGACCAGGGGCGGACTGATCATTCGGGCACTGCCCGAGGGCCCCATGCCACTAGGGGGCCCCATTAGGGTTGCCAGCCTCAATAAAACCAGGGACAGTATGTAAAAATCAGTTTTTTTAAAAAAAATCCCAAGATTATAGCTGCCCCGCCACTCCAGTACCATTTCAGTGTGTGTATGTGTATTCTGGCCTAGATTCACGTACGGCTGATCTACGTTGCGCGGGCCTAGCGTACGGTATTTACGCCACGCCGCCGCAACTTAGAGAGGCAAGTGCTGTATTCACAAAGCACTTGCCTCCTAAGTTACGGCGGCGTAGCGTAAATGGGCCGGCGTAATTCAAAGGCTGTAGGGGGCGTGTTGTATTTAAATGAGGCTTGACCCCATGTAGATGCATGGCCGAACGAACGGCGTATCACGGTATCACGTCGTATTTACGCCCAAAGATACGTCGGCTCAATGCCTGCGACGTGAACGTAATTTACGCACAGCCCTATTCGCGTACGACTTACGCAAGCGATGTAAAAAGATACGCTTATCATTACTAAAGACTGGGCCTCATGCTTACACAGGTCTGCTGCATGCAAAAAAAACAAACAGAAAAAAAAAAAAAAAAAAAGAACATAATGCTGTCCGCACTTCTGGGCTTTCTTAAAATAGTGCGCCCGTGTAATCTGCTCTTTGCCTCATTCCTTGCCTCTCTCCCCTCTCTCTCCTTCTATAAGTCTTTCTACCCACTCACTCTGACCCCCTCAACCCCGCTCGCTCAGCCCAAATGGAAAAATTACCTTAGAGGCCCCCGCAGTGCCCACAATTGACAATTTGTCAATCATCAGGTTATTTTCTCTACCGAAAAACAAAATTATTTTAACCACATTTACTTGTACGCTGAAAGAGAAAATTGAATCCGACTTCCATTTTCCTCGCATCAGCGCTAATGTGAAAAATTGGAGAATGGTTTTCTTAATGAATTGTAAACTTCCCGTTTGTGCCACCGGGGGGAGACATACACCAGGCCCAGCCATGCTTTGCTGTCTGGTCCAAAGGGCCATACATGGAGTGGCACCGAGGACAGGGCAGTTGGGTGAGGATTTTTCATACATACCGAATATTGAGAAGATTCTGATTGCACCTGTTAGTTATGCGAATGAGTTCACATTTCTAGCACAATTATCTTTGCCAACATGTTCTCTGTGTCTCAATTTGCATGACATACGACCAGGGCCGCCATCAGGAATTATGGGGCCCCTTACACAGCTCCAGGCATGGGCCTCCTGCCGCCTGAAATAAAGAAAAATATATATAAAAAAAGGGGTGTAGCCATCCGGGGCCCTGGGGACCTCTGGGCCCTTTAATAAAAAATAAAAAAAAGAAATAAAAAATATATATATATTTTTTTAAAAAGGGGGGTTGCCATCTGGGGCCCTGGGGACCTCTGGGCCCTTTAACCACTTCCATACCGGGCACTTACGCCCCTTCCTGCCCAAGCCAATTTTCAGCTTTCAGCACTGTCGCACTTTGAATGACAATTGCGCGGTCGTGCTACACTGTACCCAAACAATTTTTTTATCATTTTGTTCCCACAAATAGAGCTTTCTTTTGGTGGTATTTGATCACCTCTGCGGTTTTTATTTTTTGCGCTATAAACAAAAGAAGAGTGACAATTTAAAAAAAAAACACTATTTTTTACTTTTTTATTTGATAAATATCAATTTTTTTAAAAAAAAAAACGTTTTTTTTCCTCAGTTTAGGCCGATATGTATTCTTCTACATATTTTTGGTAAAAAAAATCGCAATGATCATATATTGATTGGTTTGCGCAAAAGTTATAGCGTTTACAAAATAGCTGATAGATTTATGGCATTTTTATTTTATTAATTTTTTTACTAGTATTGGCGGCGATTTGCGATTTTTTTACTGTCACCGTGACATTGCGGCGAACACATCGGACACTTTTGACACGTTTTTGGCGCCATTCACATTTATACAGCGATTAATGCGATAAATATGCACTAATTACTGTATAAATGTGACTGGCAGGGAAGGGGTTAACACTAGGGGGTGAGGAAGGGGTTAATATGTATACCTAAATTGTGTTCTAACTGGGGGGGAAGGGGGGTGACTGGGGGAGGTGACCGATCTATGTCCCTATGTACAAGGGACACAGATCGGTCTCCTCTCTCCCCTGACAGGACGTGGAGCTCTGTGTTTACACACAGAGCTCCACGTCTTGTCCCTGTAGCCGCCGATTCCGAGTGCCTGGCGGACATCGCGACCGCCAGGCACGCGCATCTGCATCTCGGGGACGCGCCGGCGCGCTCGCGCGCCCCCCAGTGGCCGCAAGAATACAGGACGTCAATTGACGTCCTGTTGAATTTTCAGAGTCACCGTGGAGCCGTCATTTGACGATGGCCCGGTACTCTAGTGGTTAATATTTTTTTTTTTATATAAAAAAAATCTCTGGGCCCTTTAATAAAAAATAAAATAATAAAAAAAATAAACATTTATAAAAAAAAAAAAGGGGTGGGGGGGGTTGCCATCTAGGGCCATGTGGACCTCTGGGCCCTTTAATAAAATAAATAAAAAATATATATAAAAAAAAAAAACATTTATACAAAAATAAAATTGTCCCTTTAATAAAAAATAAAATAAAAATATATTAAATATATTTTTTTTTATTTAAAAATAAATAAAAAAGGGGGGTTGCCATCTGGGCCCCTGGGGACCTCCGAACCCCTTACAGGTGTACTGCCTGTACCCCCCTGATGGCGGCCCTGCATACGACATCTGACATCAGTAATATTGCTGAACAATGGCAGGGTGGGGGGGGGGCTAATAATTTCGTGAAATTCCCGTGAAAAGTGGAAGGAAATTATTTACTATTTATTGTGTAAAGCAGAGCCCCAGCCCTACCTTTAGTACTGCACAGTTGGCTCATCTCCTATACTGGAATCACTTATTCTGATTTCACGGCACACTGTGAGCTTCCCACAGCATGCATTAGAAGCTGCAGAGAGTCAGAGAGAGCCTGGCGGCAAATATCAAATGCCTTAATGGGCAGATGCCAGTTTGGAGGAGTGGGCTAAGCAGACCACCCTAGGGAATTCCCACATGTAATGCGGAGCCTCAATGGTTGAAAGAACTGAAATACAATGAATGAAGGGGGCGAGTCAGAGACAATATGGCTGGGGAGGAAAGGGCTAGATGATGCTGGATGTCCTCCAGCTAGAAAATTAGGCCGACTCCATCTGACTTGCTGCAGCTTCTAATGCTCATTGTGAGAAGCTCACAGTGTGCAGTGAAATTAGAGTAAGCGAATTCAGTTGTAGGAAAAGAGCCAGTACCACTGTGCAAGACTGAAATGGCCACCTTTGGAGACATTCTTCAATGATGCAGCACTGTCCCTCCCGCTGACAGCAATAATGGAGCACTATTCCTTACAATGACACCAATGAAGGGGCACTATTCCTCCCACTGACACTAATGTTGGGGTACTACTTCTCCCGCTGACACCAACAATGGGGCACTATTCCTCCTGCGGACATAAACAATGGGGAACTATTCTTCCTACTAACTGTTTGTTGGTCTTGTAGCTGCATAGGAGGAATCCTTTCAGTTCTCCCATATAGAGGAGTTTGTCTCCCATGGTTGAGACATTCTATGAATAGTGTAGGACCCACTGATAATGGGGTCCTTTGTCGCAGTAAGTGGGCTTAGCACTATATGACCATACAGTGTGACCAAACCCCCGTATTTTTTTTAATATGTTCAGGTGTTTTTAACTAGCCTTGCAGGATAAATGTCATTTTTGCATGTGTGCGCTATGATCAGCATCCGGAAGCTTATCCAGGGAACGTACGGGGGGTGCGTTCCTTGGATAAGACTGACAGGCGTCTCAGCCAATCAGGTTCTGGCCAACGGTAACCTGATTGGCTGAAGCGTCATCGAGGGCGGGAGAAGACATCGAGGGACGTGGATGGCTGAATCCGGTAAAGGTAAGTGCCGGGCGGGGAGGCGCATTTTACAGGGCACAGCGGCGACGAAGGGCACAGTGACATCAATGGGCACAGTGGGGACAATTGGCACAGCGGCATGAATGGGCACAGTGGCGACAATGGGCACAGTGGCGACATTTAAAGGGCACAGTGACATCAATGGGCACAGTGGGGACAATTAAAGGGCACAGTGACATCAATGGACACAGCTCCCACAATGGGCACAGTGGCGACAATTAAAGGGCACAGTGGTGACGATTGGCACAGTGGCGACAATTGATGGCACAGTGGCTGCGTTTGATGGCATGGCACAGTGGTGACAATTGATGGCACAGTGGCTGCATTTAATGGGCACAGTGAGGCTGCAATTTTTTTCTTTTTTTTTTGTTTGCGCCCCCCCCAAAATTTTTGAGCACAGCCACCACTGCTGCCACATCTCATACGGTCTGAGCTCCGGTGTTGGATGGTGTCAGAGCTTACACTAGGGGGTGGTGTCACAGGCCCCAACATGTGTAGGACAACTGTCTAAGAGGGCTTTTCTCCTCCCATCGGGAGATTTCCTCTAACTTTCTAACACGTCTCTGGGACCAGGGCTGGTGTAAGGATTTTTGACACCCTAGGCCAAACCTTATTTTGCCACACACCCCTTGGCTCCACCCCTGACCCCACCCCCTTTCCCCTGCCCATGTAAATCCCACCTTTTTAATGAAGCACCCATCAAATGCAGCCTACCAGCACCCATCAATGCAGCCTCACCAGCGCCCATCAATGCAGCCTCACCAGCGCCCATCAATGCAACCTCACCAGTGCCCATCAATGCAACCTCACCAGTGCCCATTAATGCAGCCTCAACAGTGCCCATCAATGCAACCTCACCAGTGCCCATCAATGCAACTTCACCAGTGCCCATCAATGCAGCCTCACCAGCGCCCATCAATGCAGCCTCACTAGTGCCCATCAATGCAGCCTCACCAGTTCCCATCAATGCAACCTCACCAGCACCCAACAATGCAGCCTACCAGTGCTCATCAATGAATGTTTGCTTGCTTCCATTCATTTGGGAGTCGGGACACAGACACAGTCCTCCGCCGCTGCGCCTCTGACACTGTGTGCGAACGAAGCAGCGGCTGCTTGCTGATGCTGAGACTTAGTTGCTTGCTGCAGAGAAAAGAGAGTAGGACAACCAGTGGCTGGGCGCCCTAGGCGGCAGGGCGGCCTAGGCAGCTGCCTACTTTGCCTAGTGGTAACACCAGCCCTGTCTGGGACATCAATGGAAGGGAAAATTCCTCAATGGTGCACAGGAAAAATAAACAAAAAAGCTTTGGTCAGATACATATAGGTAGAGTCACAAAGAGTTAGGCCGGCTTATCAGTAGATAAGCCGGCCTAACTCTGAATCTACGCCGCCGTATGTTTAAGCGTATGCTCAAACAGAGATACGCTTAAACAAAGCTAAGATAGGACGGCTTGCGCCGTTCTATCTTAGCTTGCAATTTTTTGGATGGCCGCTAGGTGGCGCTTCCATTGTGGCCGGCGTAGATTATGTAAATGAGCTTTTACGCCGATTCCCGAACGTACGCGAGCCCGCCGCAGTCCATTAACGTCGTTTCCGTAAGGCCTTAGGCGGCCTAAAGTTATTCCACCTATGAGGTGGAATAACAATGTTAAAGTATGGCCGCCGTTCCCGCCGCAAGGTTAGAATTTTTTACATTGTTTGCGTAAGTCGTCCACGAATTGGGAGTTACGTCGTTTACGTCCGCGTCAAAATCAATAGGCCCGTACGGCGTACTTAGCCGCAATGCGCCCTGGGAAATGTAGGCGCCCGGCGCATGCGCAGTAAGAAAAAACGTCAAAAACCGTGAGGTCAAGCCTCATTAGCATTAAACACGCCCCCCCCAACCCATTTGAATTAGGCGCCCTTACGCCCGCCGTGTTTACACTACGCCGCCCTAAGTAAGGAGGTAAGTGCTTTTTGAATCATGTACTTTCCTCTCTTACTTAAGGCGGCGTAGTGTAAACACGCTAGGCTACGCCGACCTATTCTTAGGCGCCCCTACCTGAATCTACCCAATAGACTTTAAGAAGAGCAGAAATCGAGAGGCATTCCTTCAAAAAAAGCACCTGGAAAAAAAAATGAATGTAAGAAAATATTTAGTTGATTCCATTTGAAGATCTGTATATAAGACACTCTAGCCTTGGATTAGCGCACGTCACGTAACTTTAGAGCTCAGTGTCGATCTCATACCAAGATCTTCATGAGAAGTTCTATGCAGTAATCTATCCCATAATAAAGCATATGGTGGTATGTTGTTGTGAAGATAGAGATACGATCTGGGAAATGAGTGAAATGCGTAGAATGTGCCCACTAGGGATACCACAGTAATCTCCTTCCATGTATGCACATAGCAGAAACGCGGATCTAGAGATTGTACACATGAAGAATATTGGGCTTTAGGTTTAAATTTCTAGGATGGGTTGTGTGTCTGAAGAAATCTTACTGACCTGCCGACAAATATTATTTGGACTCGAGGTAAAAATATTAAATCCCTAAAACAGCCTTCCTAATAAGAGTTCCATGGAGGCCTGAGGTTCCTCCAGAGGAGGGGTGTCCAAACTTTTTGAAAGAGGGCCAGATTTGATGAAGTGAACACGTGTGAGGGCCGATCATTTTGTCTGACATTCTTTGAACCATAAAATGCAGTCTAAGTGTGTTCGTCCGAGCAACTAATACACGGCCCAACGAGAATTATTTTGCCTTTGTGGTGAAGAGATGAGCTTGGGCGTGATATTTGGCTATACCGTATTCATTGGTGTATAACACGCACCTTCACTTTAAGAACTGTGAAGCACAATAATGGTCGGTGCCCATCTGTAGCCTCACCGTTGCCATGAATTCAGCCCCACTGTTTCCATGAATGCAGACCCACCGTTGCCATGAATGCAGACCCACCGTTGCCATGAATGCAGACCCACCGTTGCCATGAATGCAGCCTCACCGTTGCCATGAATGCAGCCTTACCATTGCCATAAATGCAGACCCACCATTGGCATGAATGCAGACCCACTGTTTCCATGAATGCAGCCTCACTGTTGTTTGATTGCAGCCCCACCATTGCCATGAATGCAGCCTCACCATTGCCATAAATGCAGACCCACCATTGCCATAAATGCAGACCCACTGTTGCCTTAAATGCAGACCCACTGTTGCCATGAATGCAGACCCACCATTGCCATGAATGCAGCCTCACCGTTGCCATGAATGCAGACCCACCGTTGCCATGAATGTAGACCCACCGTTGCCATGAATGCAGCCTCACCGTTGCCATGAATGCAGCCTCACCGTTGCCATGAAGGCTTCTTCACCGTTACCAGGAATGCAGACCAACCGTTGCCATGAATGCAGCCTCACCTTTGCCATAAATGCAGACCCACCGTTGGCATGAATGCAGACCCACTGTTTCCATGAATGCAGCCTCACTGTTGCCATGATTGCAGCCCCACCATTGCCATTAATGCAGCCTCACCATTGCCTTAAATGCAGACCCACCGTTGCCATGAATGCAGACCCACTGTTGCCATGAATGCAGACCCATTGTTTCCATGAATGCAGCCTCACTGTTGCCATGAATGCAGACCCACCATTGCCATGAATGCAGCCTCACCGTTGCCATGAATGCAGCCTTACCATTGCCATGCCTTACCATTGCCAGGAATGGAGCACCCCTATTGCCAGGAATGCAGCACCCCCATTACCATGAATGCAGGCTCACCATTGACATCAGTGCAGCCTGATTGAAGCCCATCTGCAACCTTAGATGGGACGGGGGAGGGAGGGGACACGAATGCCAACAGATTACATACAGCAGAATCTGTTTTCTCGGCGACCTCTTTAATACAAAGTCCCACCTCCTATGATGGACAGAACAGTCGTCCAATGGCAGCGCAGGAGGAGGGACTTCCTATTACAGAGGCCACCATGCAAACAGGACATTCACCCACCTACTCCCTGTCCCCTCCAAGGCAGCCAGCATGTATATCTTTTGTGGCCCCCGGCGCTCAGGGATTCGTTGGGGGCCACAAAAGATATACATGTCCAAATTACCAGGCGGGCTGCAAATTTTCCCACAGGCCGGACTTTGGACATGCCTGCTCTAGCGGTTGCTAGGGGTTTCCTGAGACAAGAGCAGTAAAAATTGATTTTCTGGCTACTCCCACCACCAATGTAAGGGGTCACTTCTACACTGACCAACAATGTAAGGGGTCACTTTTACAATGACCATCAATGTAGAGGGGTCACTTTTACACTGACCACCAATGTAAGAGGTCACTTCTACACTGACCGCCAATGTAGAGGGCCTCTTCTACAATGACCATCATTTTAAATCACTTCTAAGATGACAACCAAAGTAAAAGGTCACTTCCAAACTGACCACCATTGTAAGAGGTCACTTCCAAACTGACCACCATTGTAAGAGGTCACTCCCACACTGACCACCATTGTAAGAGGTCACTCCCACACTGACCACCATTGTAAGAGGTCACTCCCACACTGACCACCATTGTGAGAGGTGACTCCTACACTGACCACCATTGTAAGAGGTCACTCCCACACTGACCACCATTGTAAGAGGTCACTCCCACACTGACCACCATTGTAAGAGGTCACTCCCACACTGACCACCATTGTGAGAGGTCACTCCCACACTGACCACCATTGTCAGAGGTCACTCCCACACTGACTACCATTGTCAGAGGTCACTCCCACACTGACCACCATTGTGAGAGGTCACTTCCACACTGACTACCATTGTCAGAGGTCACTCCCACACTGACCACCATTGTGAGAGGTGACTCTCACACTGACCACCATTGTAAGAGGTCACTCCCACACTGACCACCATTGTGAGAGGTCACTCCCACACTGACCACCATTGTAAGAGGTCACTCCCACACTGACCACCATTGTACGAGGTCACTCCCACACTGACCACCATTGTAAGAGGTCACTCCCACACTGACCACCATTGTAAGAGGTCACTCCCACACTGACCACCATTGTAAGAGGTCACTCCTACACTGACCACCATTGTAAGAGGTCACTCCCACACTGACCACCATTGTAAGAGGTCACTCCCACACTGACCACCATTGTAAGAGGTCACTCCCACACTGACCACCATTGTGAGAGGTCACTCCCACACTGACCACCATTGTGAGAGGTCACTCCCACACTGACCACCATTGTAAGAGGTCACTCCCACACTGACCACCATTGTAAGAGGTCACTCCCACACTGATCACCATTGTAAGAGGTCACTCCCACACTGACCACCATTGTGAGAGGTGACTCCTACACTGACCACCATTGTAAGAGGTCACTCCCACACTGACCACCATTGTGAGAGGTCACTCCCACACTGACCACCATTGTGAGAGGTCACTCCTACACTGACCATTAATATGAAAGGTCACTTCTATACTGAACACCTAATTCAATAGACGCCATGAAAAAGAAGCAGTTGGGCAAACTTTGCATCTTTTTACTAACTAGCATCTCAGTTTTTCATTAATAGAAAATTCTATTTTTTGCATTTAGAAACAAATCCCAACTTTTTTTTAAGGCATCTGCTAGAAACAACTCCTGTGGAGGACGATTTTCTATTTTCACAGTTCTTCCTGTAAAGTAGACTTTCCGTATGCAGCGAATAACCTCTTCTCCTACAGACACAAAAACGTCTCTCTTGTCATTTGCAATTACCTTAAACTGAACAACCTTGCACCAAGTTTACTTTATGGATCATTTATGTATTTATACAAGTTGCCTCCTTAAACACAACAGCAGACAATGACTGAAATGATCTAATACAGACTGACTCAGCACTGGGTCTGGACTGCTCACAGACTACTCATTACCATTTAAAGCTGAACTCCAGGCAGATGTACAGTAAAAGCAAACCACCCAACTTTTGAACTTTGGAATGGGATACACTTGAGGGAGGAAGCAATTTGCGGCGTGTGGTGGACAGGAATGGCAGAGGAGAAGGGTCTGCAGGGCAGTGTACAGGGGTCAGCAGGGCAGAGAAGAGGCATCACAAGGGCAGAGGATAGGGGGTCAGTAGGGCAGTGTAAAGGAGTCAGCAGGATAAAAGACAGGGTACAGGGGTCAGGACAGAGGACAGGGAGTCAGTAGGGCAGGGTACAGGGGTCAGCAGGATGGGAGACAGGGGGCCAGTAGAGCAGGGTACAGGGGTCAGCAGGACAGAAGACAGGGGGTCAGCCGGACAGAAGCAAGGGGGTCAGTATTGCAGGGTACAAGGGTCAGCAGGATGAAATACAGGGGGTCAGCAGAGTAGTGTAGAGGGCAGGACAGAACACAGGGGGTCAGTAGAGCAGGATACAGGGGTCAGCAGGATGAAATACAGGGGGTCAGTAGGGTAGCGTAGAGGGGTTAGCAGGACAGAACACAGGGGGTCAATAGAGCAGGATACAGGAGACAGCCGGACAGAAGTCAGGGTCAGTAGAGCAGGGTAGAGGGGTCAGCAGGATGGAGGACCAGGGGTCAATAGAGCAGGGTGAATGGGGTGAGAAGGATGGAGGAAAGGATGTCAGTAGGGCAGGGTACAGGGGTCAGCAGGACGGAGGACCAGGGGTCAGTAGAGCATGGTACAGGGGTCAGCAGGACAGAACACAGGGGGTCAGTAGGGCAGGGTACAGGGGTCAGCAGGACAGAGGATGGGGTCAGTAGAGCAGGGTTCATGGGTTAGCAAGATGGAAGACCAGGGGTCAATACAACCAGGATACAGGAGTGAGTAGGACGGAGGACCAGGGGTCAGTAGGGGAGGGTACAGGGGTCAGCAGGATGGAGGACCTGGGGGTTAGTAGGGCAGGGTACAGGGGTTAGCAGGATGGAAGACCAGGGGTCAATGCAACCAGGTTACAGGGGTGAGCAGGACAGAGGACCACGGGTCAGTATGGCAGGGTACAGAGGTCAGAAGGATGGAGGACCAGGGATCAGTAGGGAAGGGTACAGGGGTCAGCAGGATGGAGGACCAGGGGTCAGTAGGGCAGGGTACAGGGGTCAGCAGGATTGAGGACCTGGGGTCAGTAGGGCGGGGTACAGGGGTCAGGACAGAGGACCAAGAGTCATTACGGCAGGGTACAGGGGTCAGGACAAAGGACCAAGGGTCAGTAGGACAGGGTACAGGGGTTAGCAGGATGGAAGACTAGGGGTCAATGCAACCAGGTTACAGGGGTGAGCAGGACAGAGGACTAGTAGTCAGTAGGGCAGGGTACAGGGGTCAGCAGGACGGAGGACCAGGGGTCAGTAGGGCAGGGTACAGGGGTCAGCAGGACAGAGGACCAGGGGTCAGTAGGAAAGGGTACAGGGGTCAGCTGGATGGATGACCTGGGGTCAGTAGGGCAGGGTACAGGGGTCAGGATGGAGGACTAGGGGTCAGTAGGGCAGGGTACAGAGGTCAGGACAGAGGACCAAGGGTCAGTAAGACAGGGTACAGGGGTCAGGGTGGAGAGCCAGGGGTTAGTAGGGCAGCAGACAGGGTTCAGAACGGAGGACCGGTGGTCAGTAGAGCAGAGTACACTGGTCAGCAGGATGGAGGACCGGTGTCAGTAGGGCAGGGTATATGGGGTCAAATACCCCCCATTCCTCTTTTTTACCAAAATCCCCCTACTCCCTCCTAGCACAACCCCCCAGTCCATCCCTCTTTACTATCCCTAATGACTGCACCCCCGGTCTCATGGGGCAGCAGGCGAGGAGAGATGCCAGCTGGCGGCTGTTATACACAGCACTGCTTTGCCCTTGGCGTGCAGGAACCTAGACACCCTCGCACACGTCGCATGGGATCCGGTACTCAGTCCTGATTCGCTGGGACAGGGACCAATTTCCGGTCAGGCCCAGAGAATCAGGGACGGTTGGGAGGTATGGTAAAAAGCACAGATTTATACATTATTAAATGTATTTATTAAAATGAAAGCAGTGAAAGTACCTGAATTTATCCTGGAATGAACCTCTTGCAATCCATGTACAGCAAAGCTCAGAAAGGGGGAGGGAAAAGCATCTCAAAGAGCCAATCATGTGTGTCTCATGCCGAAAAATGATCGTGTGTACGGGGCATAACACGACTGCGCACCAATGCACAAAGCAAGGTCCATAAAGACATGGATGAGTGAGTTTGGAGTGGAGGAACCTGACTGGCCTGCACAGAATCCTGACCTCAACCCGATAGACCACCTTTGGGATGAATAAGAGAGGAGACTGTGAGCCAGGTCTTCTCGTCCACATCAGTGCCTGACCTCACAAATGCGCTTCTGGAAGAATGGTCAAACATTCCCATAGACACACTCCTAAACCTTGTAGACAGCCTTCCCAGAAGAGTTGAAGCTGTTATAGCCGCAAAGGGTGGACCAACTCAATATTGAACCCTACAGACTAAGGGCCGGATCCACAAAGAAGTTACGACGGCGTATCTATTGATACGCCGCGTAATTTCTAGGTTGCTCCGGCGTATCTTTGTTTTGTATCCACAAAACAAGATACGCCTGAAGCTGGGCTAGATCCGACTGGCGTACGTCTTAGTACGCCGTCGGATCTAAGGTGCATATTTAAGCTGGCCGCTAGGTGGCGCTTCCGTCGATTTCCGCGTCGAGTATGCAAATTAGCTACGCCGGATGGAAAAATGCGCGGAGGTACGTGGATCTGGCCCTAAGACTGGGATGCCATTAAAGTTCACATGCGTGTTTTTTTTTTATTTATTTTTTAAGAACACTCCTACCCATGATGGCAGAAAGAAGGGATGGGACGCATACAGTTAAAAGATCAATCACCAGTGCAGTAAATCGATCTCCCGTCAGTGTCATGTATAACGCTGCAGGATCAATCGATAAAAAAAAGTGACCTTGTTCCAGCAACATGTTTAATGGTTTAGCAGCCCCTCTTAAGAGCAGTTTTATTACTAGTGAATTACGGTTAGGATGGGTATTCATCTGAGATTTACGACGGACCTGTTTAACATGTACACGTATAGTATTCATTTACACGGTGGAGTAAAAGGGGGTTGCCCCAGTCACAAGTATGGGGTTGATACAGTATCACCTTTGGCTGTTAGCTGAATGGTCTACAACGTGAACTAGTTACATTAAATCTACATTGGAATAAAACATGGCAATTCAAACTGAGCAAAGTTTTAAAACAAGTTCACTTGTTTCACTAGAAAAAGATTGTCTTTAACTTACATACCTTATAATCTATATTTGCAATCCGGCTTCCGGGTACTTCTCCCCACGGGAGTAGGCGTTTCTATGCTGAGGAGGAATGTCATCTGGGAGGTCGCCCAGATGATTGACGTCCTTTCAGAAAAAGTTCCCCCCGGCGGATAAGGCCCCGCCCCCCGTATTGCGTAGGAGCGTCACGAGTCACGGCGTTTCCGAAAGAAGCCGAACATGCAAAGCTGCGAGTCGGCTCTATACGGCGCCTGCGCAGTCAGCTCTACACGGCTCCTAGTCGGTGCGCAGGCGCCGTATAGAGCCGACTCGCAGCTCTGCATGTTCGGCTTCTTTCAGAAACGCCGTGACTCGTGACGCGCCTACGCAATACGGGGGGCGGGGCCTTATCCGCCGGGGGGAACTTTTTCTGAAAGGACGTCAATCATCTGGGCGACCTCCCAGATGAGATTCCTCCTCAGCATAGAAACGCCTACTCCCGCGGGGAGAAGTACTCGGAAGCCGGATTGGAAATATAGATTATACAGTATGTATAGCCTAAAAAAAATTAAAAATTGCGGACTGTACACGTTAGTATAAAGAAGTTGGTCTGATATAGATGTTATTTGGGTGAACCTCCGCTTTAAGGGAGCTTTACAGTAGGGTGACTAGACATCCCTGGTTTCCGGGGGCAGTCCCCGGATTAAGGACACTGTCCCCGTACCAAGTCTGTCCCCGGTTATGTCCCCGGTTTGGATTTGAACAGGGGCTGGGGCAACTTCAAAGAAAGCCAGTGCAGAATAAAAAAAAATAAAAAATCTGAATTACACCCCCGTCTCTCCTACTAGCTTAGGGGGGGTTTATTGCCCATTCAGCTTGCATGTTCTTCTGCCTTGGCTCAAGTCCTTGCCTATCTCCTCGCCTTCCCTGGCAGAGTGATCTTCCTCCGCTCCCCACCCAGTAGTAGCCGGGGTGTGGAGCGTAAGACTTGACAGGCTGTGAGGTGGGCAGCAGCGGCGATGGGCAGAGAGTCGCTGATTGGCGACATTACTAGTAAAGAAAAAGTCTTCGGATTTAATTTTAAAATTCTGGTCACCTTACTTTACAGGTGCTTACAGGAGTGTGAAGGGGTCTGATAGTAGTGTGCGTTATTTGCCACCATTATGCTCTTTTAAATGGACAATCTCGTTGTAAAACCAGAATCTCCAGCAAAACAAATGCAGTCCCTCCGCAGGCCATGTCTCCACCATCTGAGCCGCACACAAAATCTCGTCCAGCTTCTGCTCTTTCCACTAAAGCTTTCTGCCCCGAGGACAAACTCTGCATTTCCACAACCTCAAAGACATATTTCGTACAGTCTGGACACACTTGGCCTGCACCAGCGGCATGGGTTAACCCTCACGGTGCCAGCTAGACAGCATAATTTGATTCTAAGGCCATTCCAAAATGAAATTCAATTGCTGGAACGTATCCTACTTGTTTAGGGTTTCTGTTGTCCATAAAGGTTTTGCAATCCACTGTTGAAGACTTATTGTTAGTAACCTTACATTCTGGAGACATCATCCTCTAGGCCACATACACTATATTGCCAAAAGTATTGGGATGCCTGCCAGTGGCGGTGCGTCTATAGAGGGCGCTGGAGCACCGCCCCCTCTGGCTCTCGCACCGCCGCTGATAACATAGATTCATGCATTGCATTAATCTATGTTATTGTTGCTGGCCGCCGCCGCAACTATTCAGATGGCCGGACAGGTGAACACGTGTACACAATTCAATGCAATGAACAAATTGTAGCCTTTATTAAAAGAAGGACAGCACTACAAGTCACAGCAAAAATAAAACAAAACCTGGCTACTGACGCGTTTCGCACTGAAACTAGTGCTTAGTCATATGACTAAGCACTAGTTTCAGTGCGAAACGCGTAAGAAGCCAGGTTTTGTTTTGTTTTTGCTGTGACTTGTAGTGCTGTCCTTCTTTTAATAAAGGCTACAATTTGTTCAGAGTGCGGCTGTCCAGAGACATTTCTTGTTCCTACTCTGTTTCTATATGGTACCTCATTTTGTGGTCTACACATTCTACATTTTATGCTCCAGTGGAGTAGACGTCTGTTGGTGAGGGGTGGTGGGTGGCCTTGGAATCAGCGAATAGATTGGCATGCAAATCCGATCCTTCAGAACATGAAGATACTGACAATTTTTGAGATTTAGCACACTTTATAATTGCCAGATTGAAAATTGAATTTATTCAGCAGGTACCGTATTTATCGGGGTATTGCGCGCTCCTGCGTATAGCGCACACCCCTAATGTTGACCCTAAAATCCTGTAAAAAAAATCATTTTATTAAATTTTACTACTTACAGTTTTGGTGTCTTGCCCGGCGTCCATCGGCGGCCTCGTCCGGTCCGGCGTCCGTCTGCGGCCTCGGTGGTGTCCTCCCAGCTTCTCCCGCGCTGTCTCCGTGTCGAATCCTCGCTTCCCGCGCTCAGTTTGAAGCCTCCGCCGACATATACCGAGCGCAGTACACTCGGGTATATTCGGCCACGCTCGGCTTCTCACGCATAAACGTCACAGAGCGTGACTACGAGCGAAGCCGAGCCTGGCCGAATGTACCCGAGTGTACTGCGCTCAGTATATGTCAGCGCAGGCATTCAAACTAAGCGCGGGAAGCGGGTATCGGCGTATATCGCGCACCCACGATTTTGCCCTGATTTTCAGGGCAAAAAAGTGCGCGGTATACGCCGATAAATACGGTAATCAACGTCTTCCTTTAAATCTAAAATATTAATATTTGACAAGAAAAAGCCTACAGCGTCCCTCTGAATCATGACCTTGTGCGTAGGCGACAGGTACACTTTCATTAAGAACAGGACGGTCCGGGTTCACGTCAAGCTGCTGTCACCAAGGCCTTGACATCTCGGAATTTCATGGTTCGGAGCTCCTACCTTCTCAACTTCTGTTTCCAATCACAAATCTTCGCTTTGAGAGATTTCACCAGCAAATGACTTTGTGAGAATCATGAAAGGGAATTTTATTGCAAGTATTTGAGTCCTGCTAATATATGTATGATTTATCTATGCTGGTAATGGATCCCATAGCGCAGGAAAGGCCATAAATTTCGGAGAGACCCTGCACAAGGTGGATGGGGGGAGTCTGGATCTGTGCCAGGGGAAAGTCGATACGGTGTAAAGTGTAACAATGAGATAAAGAGCGAGGATGTAAATTGGGATGACAGTAGAAAAAAAAAGGAGAACAAGGAGATACTAAGGAGACAGGGGAGGAAGAACAGGACATGCAGGACAGTCATAGAGGAGAATATTCTGTACATGGGAATGGTGGCAGACAGAGGGAGAAAGGTGAAAACCGGGTCAGTGATAAGTCAGGGAGCTACACAATGCCAAGCAAAAATAATATAAAATAAAGCCATGGATTAAAGCTTAAAGTGGAATTCTTTAGTAAATCACGTTGTCCTTAAAAATTCAATAGCACAAAAGCTACCGCTTTTTAAACGGAAAGTATTGTGTATTTTCAGTGGTCATATATTGTAAGTTATTATTGCAGTAGTTCCTTAAAAGTAACATTTATATTTTGCATACAGTTGAACCTCGGATTACGAGCATATTCCGTTCCATGAGAATGCTCGTAATCCAAAGCACTCGCATATCAAAGCGAGTTTTCCCATTGAAGTCAATGAAAAAGAAAATAATTTGTTCCGCATTGACTTCAATGGGATGCAATACCGAATGTGGCCAGAGGTGGGGGGTGCCAGAGAGTGCCGAAAAGGCCAGAGGACACTTCGGTTTGTTTCCTGCACCCCCGTACCTCAGGCCAAATGAGGTACTGCAGGCCAATGTTCAGCTTTTCTCAGCTCCTGCACCCCCGTACCTCAGGCCAAATGAGGTACTGCAGGCCTGTTTAGCTTAAATTCTGCTTGCCTTGTCAGAATTAAAAAAAAAAAAGTTGCTCGCAAATCAAAACGCTCTTAAACCAAGTTACTCCTTAACCGAGGTTCCACTGTATTTTCTTTTTCATATTTTTTTGGTACCTTTAGTTAACCGGTTCTCGTCTGACTCACGTACATTTACTGCGGCAGAATGGCTCTCCTGGGCGAAGTCCCGTATATATACGGCTTCGCCCAGGAGAGCCACCAGAGGGCGCGTGTGCCCCCTGCACGGCAGGGAACTCAATGCGAGTGCGATCGCGTGCACGAGAGGGAACACGGGGGTTTATTTCTGTCTAAATTAATAAATGGATTTTACTAGACCAAAACCTCCCTACTTGCTTACCAAGGCTTAAATTACATTTCCTTAGGCCCCATCAGGTCAACAGAGGGGCCCAGGAGATGGACGTTTTTTTTCTCGATTTTTGGGGCATAGGGGAATGAAGTTAGTGTCACGGTTTTGCTGGGAGGGGTGTAGGTGGGGCTTGGGGGGCCCTGTCAGGAAGGATGTATGGGGCCCCATGATTTCTAACAGCAGCCCTGCCTATAGATAACATTCAGGGTTTTTTTTCAGGGGGAACGCAGTTCTGGCACCTCCAGCACTGAATGTGTATAATATCAAGGGGTAGTGAGATGTGCTGGAGGGTCTATTGATGATGGCTGCTGGGGAATCTATTGTGACTGGTGGGGTTCTTTTTTTGCATGGGGGTTTATTGTTGCTGGGGAGGACTATTGTTGCTGGTGGAGAGTCTATTGTTGCTAAGAGGGGTCTTATATTCTCGAGTGGTCAGTTGGTGCTGGAAGGGATCTACTGTTGAGAGGCAGATCTATTGTTGCTGGCTACTGCAAGGTCTTTTGAAGCTGGCTGTATGTTGTATCCGACCAGCCAACTTCTGGCTGTCAGAAAGAAGTAGTCAAGCACTTCTGCAGGCGCCGGATTGCTTCTACACCCCCCCCCCCGGTAACAGGCCCCCTCTCCGATCACATCTGCCATGGCTCCGCTTGCCCATATGCTGGCTTGGGACTGGCATAGTGGGTGCCACCGGTTAGAGGGGAGGGAGCTGAGTGGATATGCATCTGCTTTCCTGCCTTTCTTTTGATTCATTGGATGAGAACCTGTCACCAACAAATCATCACATAAGGGCCTTTTTGTCTCCTATGTGGTGAAAAAAGTGTTAAAAAAAAAAAAAGAGTTAAAGTGTTACTAAACCCAGGACCCTGCATTTACTGTATCTGGAGGAGTTTTTATGGTTAAAGCTTGTAGGAGGAGAATTCACCTCTGACTGTCCTATGAGGATGCATGACTCCTGACCTTATATCTGAACAGTGCTGATTGGCCCTGTGCTGATCATATGCACCCTCCCAATAAAAAAAAAAAAAAAACCCTCTTTAGCAATCCACATCAAACTGAGCATGTGCAGAGTGCCCCCAAGGCTCATTACTATCAGAAGATGGATTAGGGACTATGGAAGAAGGGGAGGATCAGAGAAGACAGGATCCAATAGTCTTTTTACACAATGCAGAGGATTACCCCTTAGGTTCCACAGTGAGTATAACAACAAGCATGCTTTATTGCATATACAGACATATTTTTCTGTCGTGGGTTTAGTAACTCTTTAAGCAAACAAACTTTGATTGCGGTACAAATGTTACATATCGCCGTGCCAGACGTCCTACAAATGTGTCTGATCTGAAGCAGTTTTATAAAGAGGAATGGTCAAAAATTCACCCTGAACGTTGTCCTGATCCAGAGCTACTGAAAGCACTTGCATGAAGTCATTGTTGCCAATGGAGGCGCAAACAACGGAAAGGGTTCACTTTCTTTTTCCTCCAACATTGTGAAGATTTAGGCTGGGCATCCAATTAGCATAGCAGGAGATTGTGACCGGCTCTCTATGGAGACGGTTCACACATCTCTGCAACGGCTCTGGTGCGAATTGCTCAGGAGTCCTGTGTGTCTTTT
Organism: Rana temporaria; assembly: GCF_905171775.1. Classification (NCBI taxonomy): domain Eukaryota; kingdom Metazoa; phylum Chordata; class Amphibia; order Anura; family Ranidae; genus Rana; species Rana temporaria. Next base: position 36,286,897 of record NC_053500.1, on the reverse strand, counting down.
GGTCCATTTCAGGTCTGAATTCAGTTCAAAATTTCAGGCCGAAATCCGACCTGAAACATTGAATGGAGATTTACTGGACTCCTGCTGTGAGCCGCTGCATTCTCCAGTGTGAACCCCGCCCCAATGGGTGCGTACAATAAAGACATGAGAAATTAGAATTCTTTCTGTGTTATCAACAGGGCTGGACTGGGACAGAAATTTGGCCCTGGACTTCATCCAGACTGACCCACTTTGACAGGTCTCTCCCATGGCGGCCGGACAACTCCCGCCCCCCGCCCCCCCCCCCCGGGCCACCCAAGCCCCCTTCACTAGCCGTTCTACTTTATTAGAGTAGAAAGGCTGCTACTGGTACTCTTATAGGCAATACCAGTGGGAAAGCTAGATATTATTTCACCCGGGGCAAAGAATCAGTTTGGTGCCCCCCCTTATGGGACAGGATTAGGCAGAAATGAGAAACTCCCAGGCCATAGCTGTTGAGTCAGCTGTCTGTTCCCCTCCCCCCCTGCTCCTCTGGTCCTCCCCCTGCTTCTTTGTTCCCCCCAGGTGAGCGCTGCGGGGAGGGAGAGACAGAGGAGCAGAGGGGCGGGCATTCCGCTGTCACTGAAGCCGGCCCACTGAGCCATCGGCCCACCTGGAAACTCCCTGTAGTCCATCCCTGGTGTGTATATATATATATATGCCAGGTGTTTTTTAACCTTAATGCATAGGAAGCATTAAAGCGGAGGTTCACCCAAATTCCAATACTTTGCTGTCCGCATCATTGCATAACCTAGATGACCACTGCCCTGAGAAATATTTTTTGGTGACATTTAAATACCTTTAGGTAAATTCAGTAAGAGTTAGGCCGGCTTATCAGTAGATAAGCCGACCTAACTCAGAATCTAAGCCGACTTATGTTTAAGTGTATGCTCAAACAGAGATACGCTTAAACATATCTAAGATACGACGGCTTGCGCCGTCCTATCTTAGATTGCAATATTTCGGATGGCCGCTAGGTGGCGCTTCCATTGCGGTCGGCGTAGAATATGTAAATGAGTAGATACACCGATTCACGAACGTACGCCCGGCCAACGCAGTACTTTTACGCCGTTTACGTTAGAGATAGGCCGCCTAAAGTTAGAGCTTAGCCCTACATGGAATAGTAATGTTAAGTATGGCCACCGTTCCGGCGTCGAAATTTTTACGTTGTTTGCGTAAGTCGTCCGTGAATCGGGATTTACGTCGTTTACGTCCACGTCTAAATCAATAGGCCCATGCGGCGTACTTAGCCGCAATGCACACTGGGAAATGTAGGCGCCCGACGCCGCCCGTTGTGATGGCAACCATTTTGTTTAGGGCGCTACTCGCCGTAAACACTGCGCAGGCGCGAGAAGGAGCGGTGAATGATGGGACAGGAGCATTCACCGCTTCCAGTAAACGATTGCTTGTGGGCTTCACAAGACCCACAAGCAAAATGGAAACTGCCAGGAAGGGAAAATATAAGTTGTTCTTTAACACGCAAACGGTCAGATTTACACATTTGTATTGCAAAACCCCATTGAATGCTAAAAAAAACGATCTGCCGTGGAACCCCCGCTTTAAGGTGAAAAAACACAAACCTTTACAACCCCTTTAATTGAATAAGCCTATTGGCTACAATGCACAGCTGCACCAGATTTTACACTCTCTAGTTTTAGTAAATCAACCTCGTTGGTCTAAGTTTGACCAATGTAATCATGCAATAAAATTCATACCTACACTTCAGCTTTAAGGCCACAGTCCCACTTTAAATATCTAGAAAGAAGATGATTTGAAGCAATAAAACAGATCCCCAGCCAACTGTGAAATCTGAGGTTCTGGATGAATTAATTCCAGTCAATGAGTTCAAAAGTTCATTGTTTTCTAGCCATAACTTGTCAGGTCAAAGGGGCAGCCACTGGAGAATCAGGTCTCCGCATCTTGGTGCTAGTCCTCCCATAGGCCTATCATGTTCTATCAACATGGTAAGCGGAACCATGAAGGGCTGGGCTATTCCTGCGCTACCCACATGTAAGCTATCAGCTCTTCCCAGGAGCCTAATTTTATGTACTTAACTTAAAAAATGGCTTTGTGTGAATGTTTTAGAGGCTTTCAGTATTACAAACAGATGAGTATGGCACGTCCATCATTTACATTTATCTTCAAGGACCAGTGAATCTAAAATATATATTAAAGAATATGTAAACCCAATCACTAAAATCTCATCTAAACTTTAATATGTTGAGATAAGTCATCTACAATCGTAATTTAATGAATGCAAAGCTTTCATCAAATAAATTCCCAATTTTTCTGCCTGGTCCTTGTTCAGGCACTTCCTGGTATGGGGTCTTCCAACTGGATTCAGTGTTGTTATGTTCCTTCATCAGGAGGCATCAGCACCGACATAAAAAACAAACAAACGATTTAATTAAAAAAAAAAAAAAAATTGTTTAGAATATACAATGCTTTGGCAAACTAATTGTTGTTGTGGGAAAAAGTGTAGCGCTAATAATGAATGAAATTCTAGTGAAAAAATCTATAAATTGAGATATACAACACCACATGTGAAACTGATAGTGATAAAATATACTATATATAGTCCATATATCCTCCAAATGAGTAATAATGGTAATATGATCTGATCGACACCAGAAATGAATTGATAAAAAAAAGAAGTCCAGTGAATGAGTGAGTGAAGAGAGTCCAGCGGTGATTTCTTAAATAGGAGATCCACCACCACTTATGACAAGGAGCTTACCGGATGGATTGGACCCAGAAGGGCATATACCCACTAGGCCAATCAAACTTGTGTGGATCGGTACACTTTGAGGGGTACACCACAGATGTCTCAGGCCCCGTACACAAGACCGAGGAACTCGACGGGCAAAACACATCGTTTTCCTCGTCGAGTTCCATGTCAGGCTGTCGAGGAACTTGACAAGGCAAGTCTCTCCATTCCCGTTGAGGAAATAGAGAACTTGCTCTCTTTTTGGCTCGTCGAGTTTCTCGACAGTTTCCTCGACGAAAATGTACACACGACCGGTTTCCTCGGCAAAAAAATATCTCTCAGTAAGTTTCTTACTGGTTTTTGCCTAGAAACTCGGTCGTGTGTACGAGGCTTCAGAATCAGGTACTCTTGATAAGACCTCAGACAGAAAAATCCAGGGGTTCACGCCAAGTATTGGTATATAGCAAATACCAAAGGAAGTATATCAAATATCCAAACGATAGGTATGAAAGAGAAGAAATTGGAGTGCACATAGCATAATTCCGTATAAATATCACAAAATGTATTTAAAAGAAAAACTCACATTTTTCAGTGATAAAACAAGCTCATAAAATCAGGGTAGCAATGACGACAGCAGTCCTTCCCGACATGTTTCGTTACAAAAGAACTTCATCTGGGGTGCTGACATCTTGCTACACTTACCCTTAAATACATAAAAGAACCCCCATGCTCAAATCATGGCTCCAATAAGAGAGCGGTAGCAATAACTCACCACTTCCTGGTTAGTAGATGGAGAATATGGCGTGCGGGTCAAGCCTCACTTTCAACACCGGAAGTGCCTCGGAGAGGGAATAAACTAAAACCTGAACAGGCCAAAGAAATATATAAAATAAACAGGAAATGTCCAATCATGAATCCTCATGTCACTTAAGGTAGAATCCATAATGTTATAGGCGGTACTATGAGTGAGTGAGTGAGTAACTTGTATAGCGCAACAAATGCGAACTTAATCGCCTCAAGGCGCTTGGCATCCAGAAATGTACAGGTCTTTCAGAAGAGGTGGGTCTTTAGTTCTTTCCTAAAAACCCTATGGTTTTCTTTCAAGCGGATGGTCGTGGGTAGAGCATTCCAGAGCCGTGGTCCTTGGACCGAAAATCTACATTCTCCCTTAGATTTGTAGCGAGATTTAGGGATTTGGAGAAGGTTTTGGTTGGTTGACCGGAGCACGCGCTTGGTGACGTAGGGTTTTATTTTCTCGCTTAAGTATTGAGGAGCGTTACCCTGTGTACATTTGTGGGTGAGCATCAAAGCCGTATATGCGTTGCGCATCCCGGAAGTGTTCCACTATGTTCATCGTTGTTCGTGCATGTCACAGCAGATCACATGACCGCACAATCAAGCCTCACTTTGGTACTAGAGGAAAGGCTGAGCGCTCCAAGTAGGGCATTGGTGAATTACGCCACGTGACGACGCTAGATGTACGTGCCCAGAGATGTCGATTAACCCCATAATCGCACTACGCTCAAATACTTGGACTAAATCGGGCACTAGGAAAGTGAAAGTCCGGGCAAGGAGTCCAAACCATTTAAAAAACGAATTGTCGTTCACTTTCATGTTTACCTCTACTTTGAATGCTAAAAAAGCATGTACTTATTTTTTCTGCCCTTACTTACGGTATCACATCTATCAAACAGGTTCAGCCAGCTGGAATTTTGGTCTAACTTTTTATTTTAAAAGTTTAGAACAGCCAGAATAACTGTAATATTTGATAAACACAGTCACGTCTATGAATGAAGCCCTTATGCTAACGCGGGAGTTCTTTCCTCGGTAGGGTTGCAGTCTGGCTTCGGACGGGAAACTAGTAGCTAAAATGGGCCATTTGGTTTTCATCTGCTGTCAAAACTTGCCCTTCTTCCTGGTCTGGATTTTACTCGGTTCACTCTACTGCTACATGGGAATGACCCTTAAACTCATCCAGCTTGCACATTAAGCTCATTAAATTAGGCAGCCTTTTATATGAAACATAAAGGATGGCTGTGAGCAGGAGACGTATATGATCTCCCATGGCTGGGTCACAAAGCAGCCGTAAAGGTGACATTCTTCCCCCATTTTTCTCTACTTTTTAATTTTTTAGTACGAGACATGCTCCATTATATACTGATAGATTGTCTACGCAAGTCTTAGATACATAAAATGTAGTCTACTGAAATTAAAAGAAAATTCTTTGTGGTTCATAGGTCTCCTATTGCCTGATTCATTCTATTATCAGTATAGTTTTAATGCTTTTTATTATCTAAAAAAAACGCCATTCTAATGTGATTAAGCACAAATTTCTATAGACAAGTTGGTTTGGGAGTTTTAAATAGAGTGGGAAATGTTTAAATTTAGGGTTAAGCCTCGTACACACGACCGAGGAACTCGACGGGCGAAACACATCGTTTTCCTCGTCGAGTTCCTTGTTAGGCTGTCGAGGACTCGACAAGGCAAGTTTCTCCATTCCCGTCGAGGAAATAGAGAACATGCTCTCTTTTTGGCTCGTCGAGTTTCTCGACAGTTTCCTCCACAAAAATGTACACACGACCGGTTTCCTCGGCAAAAAAATATCTCCCAGCAAGTTTCTTGCTGGTTTTTGCCGAGAAACTCGGTCGTGTGTACGAGGCTTGAGGGTCAGGCATTCCCTGAAGAAGTATCTCTCCAATGCAACCTTTCTCAAACTTTTTTTTCGTTTACAAACTTTTTTAATAGAAGATTGCAAACAATAAAGAAGATTGACATTTTACAATCGGATAGAACAGTTTAATACAAAATGTCAAAATTTGTAGAACTTGACAAAGATGGTCAAAATGGTAGCAATAGGGTTGATTTACTAAAACTGGAGAGTGCAAAATCTGGTGCAGCTGTGTATGGTAGCCAATCAGCTTCTAGCTTCAACTTGTTCAATTACGCTTTCACAATAAGGGCTCTTTCACACGTCCGCTCAGTTTTTTAGATCATTTTTTTTTTTCATCAGTTGATCCGTTTTTTCATCCGTTTTTCGTCCTTTTCCGTCCGTTTCCATCCGTTTCCGATCCGTTTTTCGCCCGTTAACGTCCGTTTTTCGTCCGTTCCTTTTTTTGACGGAACAAAAATAGGGCTCTTTCACACGTCCGTTCCGTTCGTCCGTTTTTTGGACGTCCGTAACGGACCGCAATGCTTTCCTATGGGTTAGCGTCCGTTAGCGGATGAGCATCCGCTAACGTCCGTTAACATCCGTCTCCGTTAAGCTCTGTTTTTTTGAACGGAAGAAAACCCAATTTTTCTTCCGTCAAAAAAACGGAACGGACGAAAAACGGACGTTAGCGGACGATCCGTTTACCATCCGATCCGCTAACATCCGTTTTTCATCAAAATATGTAAAAAGCCCCAAAAAAAAAACGGATGAAAAAACGGATGGAAAAACGGATGGAAAAACTGATGAAAAACGGACGTTAACGGATGAAAAACGGATCGGAAACGGATGTAAACGGACGGAAAACGGACGAAAAACGGATGAAAAAACGGATCAACTGATGAAAAAAAAAATGATCTAAAAAACTGAGCGGACGTGTGAAAGAGCCCATAGGGTTTTCTTCCGTTCAAAAAAACGGAGCTTAACGGAGACGGATGTTAACGGACGTTAGCGGATGCTCATCCGCTAACGGACGCTAACCCATAGGAAAGCATTTTGGTCCGTTAACGGACGTCCAAAAAACGGACGAACGGAACGGACGTGTAAAAGAGCCCTAAAACCTGGAAGCTGATTGGTTTCTATGCAGAGCTGCACCAGATTTTATACTCTCCAGTTTTAGTAACTCAACCCCAATGTATCAATCACATTATAAGATAAGAGTGGTGGTGTCCAATACTTTTATATTTTCAAGTCTAGAATATAAAAATATCAACATTAAACTATCCTTGCATATACAATTATGGGTGAGTAGGGGTATTCCTTGCTCAATCTTTTTTACTGCCAAGGGACCACTGAAATCATTTTTAGGTCCAGGGAAACCTGAGACAAAACCAATTCATTGTGGGTCAGTGGGAAAAAGGCCCAGGAAGTCTGCAGATGCCATCAAATTGGTGGTCAACCAACCACAGCCCAAGGAACCCCCAAGCTACCTCTAAAGCAAAGCCTCTTGAGGGGGGAGGGGGCGAGCAGGAGTGTCAGGACGCCCACTAACACACAGCTCCTTTCTCTATCTGCTAAGTATAGAGCGCCCTGACCCTCCTGCTCGCCCCCTCAAGAGGCTTTCTCCACACCAGGGAGAAAGCCTCGCATTACTGTGTGGAGTTACAGACAGAAGAACAGGAAGTGAGGATTTCTCAGAAGAAATAAGGACATTTAAAAGCAAAATCGAAGGATGAGGTAAGTGAAGGAGGACTGCACTAAGGTAAAGGAAGCTATTTAGGGAAAACATTTTTTACCTTTACAACCCCTTTAAGTGTCTCCTAGGGAGTGATTCTAACTGTGGGGGGGCTGGGCTACCATCGACATGACAGTGATCACTGCTCCCGATGACAGGGAGCAGTAGATCAGTGTTCTGTCACAAGGCAATGCCTTGTTTACATAGGCGGTGGTGGGCAAGTGGTTAAGAAATTTGGCTCGCAGGTGATCCTAGGCTTCCACATATCACAGTATATTAATTCTAATGTTCTTTAGTAGCACATGCTCAAAAATGAGTTCTTTGTAGATGTCTTGGTTCGTGAATGGAAGATGAGGTTGGATAAGGATAAAGCAGTTGTATAAAAAAAAAATGTACATGAAAATGGAAAATGCCCTTCAAATTACAATCTGGAATACATTTTCAGCTTAAAAAATTGAATTAAAATAGTCAAGTGCAATTATCATGGACGTAGTTAGCGATGGAGAATAAAAGTATTTTCTGGGCCTGTCTCGCTCACTACTTCAGCAAATTTCGATGAGTTTTAATTTCCTGCTCCCACATAATTCCCGCAGCCTGCATGTCATTAGAGTGTGATAGTCATCGGGTCACACTACAGTGACAGTATATAGGGGTCACCGGCTCTCCTTATCTGTCTCTTCAGGAAGAAAATGGAGCTATTGTTGTGTTGGTGGAAATATTTTAAGCTTGAGTTCACAGGCCGGGCGGTGGCGTGTGACACAAACCCCTGTCACTCGGTGGCATTTCAGCGTATGACGGTGACCGGGAGAAATGCAGGGACACTGACTGTGAGCTCAGAGGGCTAGGACTTGCCCATGTGGAGTTTGACCTTTCCAGCTTCAAGAAGGCTGATCATTCACCGTTTATTTATTCTTCTGTCTTTTGCATTATGTACATGCAGTCATAAATGTGTGTTCCTATTGTGATTTATATTGAAAAAATTAGCTCATTGAGAGCATGAGCATAAGTCAGAAATTGAATTTGTTTAATCATCAAACTAGCAGACTCATCGAATAACAATTAAGGCTAAACTGCAAAAAGAACAGCAATGAATACAGCAATGTAATAATTTAAAAATGAATCCCAACTCCGGGAAGAAATGTTAACCACCCCACGTGCTCCCAGCCGTTCACAGTTTTTAATTCTAAGACCCAATATTATTCACTTAACCACTTAAGACTCGGACCATTATGCAGGTTAAGGACCATGCCCCTTTTTGCGATTCGGCACTGCGTCGCTTTAACTGACAATTGCGCGGTCGTGCGACGTGGCTCCCAAACAAAATTGGCGTCCATTTTTTCCCACAAATAGAGCTTTCTTTTGGTGGTATTTGATCACCTCTGCGGTTTTTATTTTTTGCGCTATAAACAAAAATAGAGCGACAATTTTGAAAAAAATTCAATATTTTTTACTTTTTGCTATAATAAATATCCCCCCAAAATATATATAAAAAAACATTATTTTTCCTCAGTTTAGGCCGATACGTATTTTTCTACCTATTTTTGGTAAAAAAAAAAACGAAATAAGCGTATATCGATTGGTTTGCACAAAATTTATAGCGTTTACAAAATAGGGGATAGTTTTATTGCATTTTTATTAATATTTTTTTTTTACTACTAATGCCGGCGATCAGCGATTTTTTTCGTGACTGCGACATTATGGCGGACACATTGGATACTTTTGACACATTTTTGGGACCATTGTCATTTTCACAGCAAAAAGTGCTATAAAAATGCATTGCTTACTGTGAAAATGACAATTGCAGTTTAGGAGTTAACCACTAGGGGGCGCTGTCATATGTGTTTTAACTGTAGGGGGGCAGGGCTGGATGTGTGACGTCAGTGATCGTCTATCCCTAAATCACGGAACAGACAATCACTGACACTGCCACAATGAAAAACGGGGAAGGTGTGTTTACACCTCTCCCCGTTCTTCAGCTCCGGTGACCGATTGCGGGACACCGACGGTGATCGGTTCCGCGAGTCCCGCGGGCGCGGTCACAGAGCTTCGGTCCGGGTCACGAGCGCGCCGCTGGCTGCGCACTCGCGACCCCATGGCTGGGCTTAAAGAGACACGTACAGGTACGTGATTGTGCCCAGCCGTGCCATTCTGCCGACGTATATCGTCGGTAGGGGGTCCTTAAGTGGTTAAAGTGTTTGTTACCCCATTTTATATTACTGATATGTGCCTGCTGTACCATGTACTTGTATGATAAAAATATCCTGTTGTATTTGTATTGCTCCCTTTGTGTGAAATTCCTTGCATTCCTGCCTGTTTTCCTATTAAAAACTGACCACACTAAGCAGGAGAGCACCGCATGGTCAGTTCTCTGGGTATGCTGGGAACTCACCCTGCTCTCCTCCAATGATCAGACTTGTCCTGACATGCCCCCTCCTGCACAGCCTATCAATGGGAAGATCAGTATACGGCTGACAGCTTTCGGCTTCACGGCCGGGCACTCACTGCGCATGCGCGAGAGCGGCGCTGCACTTTCTGATTGGACAGGCGATCGCCTGGGACCTGTCACGTGTCCCAGGCGATCGCCTACAGGGAGGGGCCACCAAAAGGCGATATGACATATCGCCTTATCGGCCCCTGGGCGGAAGGAGGAAGTGGGACAGGATGTCCCACTCCTCCTGAAGCCCCTACTCTCCCCCCAAAAAAATGACATGCCAAATGCGGCATGTATGGGGGCGAGGAGTGGACTAAGCGGAAGTTCCACTTTTGGGTGGAACGCCGCTTTAATGCATCCTATGCATTAAGGTAAAATAAACTCTGGCAGTGACTGTCCCCCCAGCCCTCCCGTTTTACTTAACTGAGCTTGGCGGAGACGCACTCTCTCTCACTGCACGGGGTCCTGGCTCTTGATTGGATAGATCGATAGCAGCGCAGCCATTGGCTCCCACTGCCGTCAATCAAATCCAATGACGCGGGTGCCAGGGGCACTGCCGAGTCCGGCATTTGTGTCTAAATGCTGCCCGATAGGTAACCCGCCTGCTATTCTGCTAAAAGTTGCTGGAGCTGACTGAGTGACTTTCATCTGGGGATCTGGTCTGGTATCACGGGAGGGATGTCTGGAAGATATTGGAAGAAGGCGTCCAACTATCCAAGGACATTAGTGAGTACAGACTGAAGTGAGAGATCCCTGTGTGCTGCTGCCATTTCTTGTGTGCTAGAGTCAGCATTCCTCGAATAGGACATTGTGCCTGGTGTCCTGATATAGCTCAGTTTACTAATTCTACTACTCACACTAATAGAAGGAAGATTAGTGTCTGTTAGAAATTTTGTATATAGCCCTACAGAACAGACAGTGCACTGTCCACATATATTTATCTGCTGCTTAAAGCGGTTGTATCCCGCTGACTGTTTTTTTGTTTTGTTCTATCTGAAAGGCAAAAGGCATAATGAGCTAGAATGCACCGCATACTAGCTCATTATGAAATACTTACCTTAGAACGAGGCGTCGGTAACTCACCTGGTCCACTCCGAGGGAGATGACATGTTGTCTCGGCGTGTCTTCCTGGTATCGCGGCTCCAGCGCTGTGAGTGGCTGGAGCCACGATGTCGTCACTCCAGCGCATGCGCGTGGGAGACTTCTTTCTGGCAAAGTCCGGCATCTGCCGAGCTTTCAGCCGAGAATCCCCGATGCGCATGCGCCGCTGAAGTCAGCGGCGCATTGCAAGGGAAATATCTCCTAAACCGTACAGGTACAGGAGATATTCTTTTTACCTACAGGTAAGCCTTATTATAGACTTACCTGTAGGTAAAAGTAAAAATTTGACTATACAACCACTTTAACTGCAAACAGGAAGCAGAAACTTTATTATACAGAGAAAAGACAGAGTTTGCCATAGAGCAGCTACAAACTTATAAACACTGCCATCTACTGGCTGAAGAATATATCTGTAGTTGTTGTACAGAAATACATGAACAATGTATTCCAACACCCCAACTTAACAACTACTCATATTAGTCCCATTTTGGATCTCAGTTCTACAAATCTGCTTTTTTTATGTGAGTGAATCTGAAATTTCATCAGCAGCTCTGATCCGCTTTTGCTTCTCATGAGATGGAAGTCTTTGCATTTCATCCCATGAATCTGACTCTGGTTTAATGCTACGTGAGCAACATAGGAAATGCGTTTGGCTGGGATGCCTTTATTGTTTCTGGTGGATTTCCTGATTGAAGCCTCTTGTGGCCTGGTTACTTATTTTACAGCATTTGGATTGTCTGCGTTAATTTCTGTTTCTGTGTAGAATCCTGTATCCCTTTTAAAATTCACTGTATCCCACAAATATACCTTCCTTTGCGCAAGCATCCCATTTTGTACATATAATGTACTGTATCTTCTTTATATAACAAAGGAGACCCAGGGCACTCTGTAGAAGGCATAGGGCCTGCTCCCTGGATGCTAAGGTCTAGAATTGCCCCTGGCTGTTCCTCAACCCCTCTCTCCTTGAGTAAATAGTTCTATAATAAACTGTTAAGTGCCCTAAAGTGATTTCTTCCACAAAGAGTCAGGGATTCTATCCTGGGGTGAAATGCTAGCCCACCAAGCCACCTTGGAGTCCTCAATCACTGCTTGGTGTTAAAGGGATGCTACATATATAAAAAAAAACACTGTTTTTATATAAATGTAATTTTACAACTAACATGCATATTCCCAAACAAAATATAAAGACATGATATAGAAAAACACATTATGCACCCATACTGACTACCCTTTACCATCCCTTGAAAATATTTGTATTGTTTGCAGCTTTAAGCTTCCAAGATACGAGAATAATCACAAATGGAGCGATGGTAGCTTTTTGATGTGTTTCTCAGACCTTAGTCTGCTTCATCAGAAAATAGGAGTCACATAGCCACAGGCATATGTCTCAGGGAAGACTGCAGGGGACATTCGATGCTGCTGCAGAATCAATGTCACAAATAACTAAGTGAACAATGTTCATGTAGAAAATGTCATTCTAGAAAATGACCATGGTGGCCAAGAGAGCTATATATAAAAGTGAGTACACCCCTCACATTTTTGTAAATGTTTTATTCTAACTTTTTTAAAATAGAACCTGTACTTACCATTTTAGAGAGCGATCTTCTCCGCCGTTTCCGGGTATGGTCTTCGGGAGCGGGCGTTCCTATTTTGATTGACAGTCTTCCGAAAGGCTTCCGACGGTCGCATCCATCGCGTCACGAGTAGCCGAAAGAAGCCGAACGTCGGTGCGGCTCTATACGGCGCCTGTGCACCGACGTTCGGCTACTTTCGGAAAATCGTGACGCGATGGATGCGACCGTCGGAAGCCTTTCGGAAGCCTGTCAATCAAAATAGGAACACCCAGTCCCGCAGCCCATACCCGGAAGTGGCGGAGAAGAGCGCTCTCTAAAACGGTAAGTACAGGTTCGATTTGAAAAAAACTAGCCGATTCCCCTAGACAAAAAGGCATCAATCTAAGGTTAAAAATTTTAATTTCCGGGTGAACCTCCACTTTAATGTCTAAACCGCTGGCAACAAAAGTGAGTACACCCCTAAGTGAAAATGTCTGAATTGGGCATAAAGTGTCAATATTTTGTGTAGCAAACATTATTTTCCAGCACTGCCTTAACCCTCTTGGGCATGGAGTTCACCAGAGCTTCACAGGTTGCCACTAAGGTCCTCTTCCACTCCTCTATGACGACATTGCAGAGCTGGTGGATGTTAGAGACCTTGCGCTCCTCCACCTTCCGTTTGAGGATGTCCCACAGATGCTCAATAGGGTTTAGGTCTGGAGACATGCTTGGCCAGTCCACCACCTTTACCCTCAGCTTCTTTAGGAAGGCAGTGGTCATCTTGGAGGTGTGTTTGGGGGTCATTATCATGTTGGAAAACTGCCCTTCAGTCTCCAAAGGGAGGGGATCGTGCTCTGCTTCAGTATGTCACAGTACATACTTAAGGACCGCCACACGACTATATACGTCGACAGAATGGCACGTCTGGGCACATGGATGTATATATACGTCCCCTTTAAGAGCCCAGCTGTGGGTCAGCGCTCTCGTGACCCGGTCTGAAGCTCCGTGACCGCGCCCGCGGGACCCGCGGACCCAATCGCCGTGGGTGTCCCGCGATCGGGTCACAGGAGCTGAAGAATGGGGAGAGGTGAGTGTAAACCAGGGATCTTCAAACTATGGCCCTCCAGCTGTGGCAGAACTACAAGTCCCATGAGGCATTGTAAACCTCTGACATTCACAGACATGACTAGGCATGATGGGAATTGTAGTTCCTGAACAACTGGCCATAGTTTGAGAATCCCTGGTGTAAACAAACCTTCCCCATTCTTCTCTGTGGCAGTGTCACTGATCGTCTATTCCCTGATATAGGGAAGGATGATCAGTGACGTCACACGTCCAGCCCCGCCCCCTACAGTAAGAAACACACATTAGGTCACACTTAACCCCTACAGCGCCCCCTAGTGGTTAACCCCTTCACTGCCAGTGTCATTTTCACAGTTATCAGTGCATTTTTATAGCACTTTTCGCTGTGAAAATGACAATGGTCCCAAAAATGTGTCAAAAGTGTCCGATGTGTCCGCCATAATGTCACAGTCACAAAAAAAAATCGCTGATCGCCGCCATTAGTAGTAAAAAAAAAAATATTTATAAAAATGCCATAAAACTATCCCCTATTTTGTAAACGCTATAAATTTTGCGCAAACCAATCGTTAAACGCTTATTGCGATTTTTATTACCAAAAATAGGTAGAAGAATACGTATCGGCCTAAACTGAGGAAAAAAATGTTTTTTTATATATATTTGGGGGATATTTATTATAGCAAAAAGTAAAAAATATTGCATTTTTTTAAAAATTGACGCTCTATTTTTGTTTATAGCGCAAAAAATAAAAACCGCAGAGGTGATCAAATACCACCAAAAGAAAGCTCTATTTGTGGGAAAAAAAGGACGCCAATTTTGTTTGGGTGCCACGTCGCACGACCGCGCAATTGTCAGTTAAAGCGACACAGTGCCAAATCGCAAAAAGGGGCAAGGTCCTTAACCTGCATAATGGTCCGGGTCTTAAACGGTTAATGTGGAGGGGGCAGATATATATTTAGTAAATACTTTCCAAAGTTCTGTACAAGTTCTAAAGGAAAAATGTGTCCCGTTGAAGCTTACACTCTAAATAAAGCCTGATATAGAAAGCATTGCTAGCTTATCTAACCATTTTAGGTGAAACACAGAATCCTTACCATGCAAACGCGGTAAGATATTTGGAGCCAATTCAATTTGCTTGTGGCAAATTGTCCAAATTCATTCAGCGATTGTTTTAATTAATGCAACATGAGTTCGTCTGTTGCGGCATATAAGGAATCAAATATGTACTCAAACACATGTTTTCTGATTTTGTAAAAGGCAGATAGAATTTCATTACACATAGCTTAAAGGGAAGCTGTTATGGCTTTTCATCAGTTTTATATTGCTTTGCTTTTTTAAGCTAAGTTTACGGATGTTTTTTTTTTTTGTACTTTTAGTTTTAAAAATGAAGTTTATTGATAGAAACTTTTTTTTATTTAAGTTTACCGATTTTTTTTTTTTCTTTTATGCATGAAATTTTTTTTTTTTTTAGAAGTTTAGAATTTGGAAGTTGACCTTCTTGTATTAACCACTTCCATACCAGGCACTTACGCACCTTCCTGCCCAAGCCAATTTTCAGCTTTCAGCGCCGTCGCAATTTGAATGACAATTCATGCTACACTGTACCCAAACAATTTTCTCATCATTTTGTTTCCACAAATAGAGCTTTCTTTTGGTGGTATTTGATCACCTCTGCGATTTTTATTTTTTGCGCAACAACTAAAAAAAGACCAAAATTAACAACAAAAAAAAAGTTTTTATTTTTTCTGTTAATTTTTTTTGTAAATAAGTAAATTTTCTTCTTCAATTACGGGCACTGATATGGCTGCACTGATAAGGCGGCACTGATGGGCACCGATGATGGTAACTGATAGGTGGCACTGATGGGCACTGATAGGCGGCACTGATACGCGGCACTATTGGGCACTCATAGGCAGCACTGATGGGCACCCATAGGCGGCACTGATGGGCACTCATAGGCGGCACTGATGGGTACTTATGGGTGGCACTGATGGATACTTATGGGTGGCACTGATAGGTGGCACAGATGGGCAATGATAGGTGGGCACTGATGGGCATGGATGGTCACTGAGGGGTGGCACTGATTGGCATCTATTGCAAACATTTTTTTTTACATGTGGATGGCCATGTGGTACATACCTGGCCATTCACGTTGCCCCCTTCCCTGGTGGTCCTGGTGGTCCAGTGTGGGCATCAGCGGGGGGGCTACACTGATAAACAATCACCGTATACCCCCCCTGTCAGGAGAGCCGCCGATCGGCTCTCCTCTACAACGGCTCTTCCTGTTTACATCGTGATCAGCCGTGATTGGACACGGCTGATCACGTGGTAAAGAGCCTCCACCGGAGGCTGTTTACCGAGATCGGAGATGCAGGGTGTCAGACTGACACCTCGCACCACCGATCACCGTGCTGCGCGCCCCCACGGGCGCGCGCCAGCATGTTATCCTGCTGGACGTCAATAGACGTCCAGTCAGGATTTCAGAACCACTTCCCGGACGTCAATTGTCTATTGACCAGGCGGGATTTAAGGTTAGGGCCATGGGTTTAGGGTTAAGGTTTGTGCAGAACCGATACATTTGTTTAGCTTTGTATCAGACAGATTCGTCATATTACTCATTTATTTTTGTTGTTTAGTTTAGTTTACTCATTTTCTAACAAATTAAACATTTTCGTAACAATCTGAATTCTGTGTGAAGAGTAACAGGTTGTTAAGAAGTGGGAGGGGAAGTCGGCCGCGGTCTTAACAACCAATGACTCATCAGCTGTTAGCTGAAATGTAAACAAAAAAATGCCGGCAATAAAAAATACATTTATTTTTTATTTTTAAATGGCATGGTGTCCCCCCAAAATTCACACCAGACCCTTATCTGAGCATGCGGCCCAGCAGGCCAGGAAAGGGGGGTGGGCGAGTGCCCCCCTGCTCCTGAACTACGTGCCTTCAACATAGGCCATGTGCCTTCAACATAGGGGGATGCTTTGGGGCAGGGGGGCTTACCTTGAAAGCACCTTGACCCCATTTTTCTGGGGACAATGGCCACTTCCCTACAACTCTGGCCTGGTGGTTGTGGTGGTGTGGGTGGGGGGGGGGGTAACAAATCAAAATCTGGAAACCCCTTTATCAAGGAGGCCCCTAGATTCCCACTACTCCCTATGTGAACGATTATGGGGTTCTATAGACCCCATATTCATTCATATGGGGGGTAGGGATCTGGGGGATGGGGGACCCTTGTTAAAGGGGGCTTCCAGATTCTGATAAGTCACCCCCCACAAGGTCAGGATTGTGGAGAAGAGGCCCTTGTCTCCATCAATATGAGGACTAGGTGCTATGGGGTAAGGGGGAGCCCCTCTGCCTCAAAGAACCCCCCCATGTTTAGGGCATGTGGCCTGCTCTAGTTTAAAAGCAGAGGGGCACTTGCCCATCCTCCCCTTTCCTGATCTACTGGGCTGTAAGCTCGGATATGGGTCTGGTATGACTTTTGAGGGGACCCTGTGCCATTTAAAAGAAAACATTTTGGCTCAAGGGCCTGGAATGGATAGGGGGATAGACCCACCACGCTATTTTTTCTATTGCCAGCATTCATTTGTTTACATTTCAGCTGTCACCGGGGAAATGTGCTGACAGCTGATGAGTCAAGGGACGCGGCGGCCGGCTTCTTGTCCCACTCTTTAACAACCAGCTATTCTTCACACAAAATTTTAATTATTTTTAAAAAATGTCAATTTGTTAGAGAAGGAATAAATGTAACAAAACTTAACACATTTTAACGAATCTCTGTATAATAAAAACATTTATATTTGGACATAATTGCACATGTCTAGTTAGGTTAACCCTAACTCCAACCCTGACCCCAGCACCCTATTCCCTAACCCTAACTCTAACCATAAAGCCCCTTTCACACTGGGGTGGTGGGTGCGTCGGCGGTAAAGCGCTGCTATTTTTAGCGGCGCTTTACCGTCAATTTTGCGGCGCTATTCGGCCATTAGCGGCATTTTACCCCCCGCCAGTAGCCGAGAAAGGATTCAAACCACCCGCAAAGCGCTGCTGCAGTATAGCCGTGGTGCCCATTCTTTTCAATGGGCAGGAGCGGTATACACACCACTCCTTCACCGCTCCAAAGATGCTGCTAGCAGGACTGTTTTTTACCGTCCTGCTAGCGCACCACTGCAGTGTGAAAGCCCTCAGGGCTTTTACATTGGAGAGACAGCAGCGGCTCTTTCAGGGCGCTTTGCAGTCGCTACTTTTAGTGTTATAGCGCTTGCAAAGCCCCTCAATGTGAAAGGGGTCTTAGCGTTAGGAACCACAGATACCAGGATGCCGTGACGAGGCTCTGTGGCTTAAGCATGCATTTGCAAATGCGTGTGAACTAAGCCCCTGTTCAATCTTATATTTATTGAGAAAGGAAAAGTGTACAGTAGACAAATATGTCATTCATTAACACATAAATAGAAATAGACACCATTGCAATACTGGTATCATACCGTCTTATGGTTTAGATAATTTGTGAGCTTCGATTGATTTAGTTTGGTATATAAGCCTGTATAGCTATATCATTAGGGATGCACCGATACTGGTATCGGTGCCGATACTAGGCATTTTCACGAGTATTGGTACTCGTGAAAATGCTCTGATACCGCTAACCGATACCGGAAGTGACGTCCTCCTGCGGCGACTTCTCGGCTCTCACGGGCCCCCGCCTGCACTAACAGCCCCCACTTTGCCTGTGTGGAGGCCCGGAGTGACAGGCGCACGATGGCTCCTCTGCGCAGCCGGCATCATCTCCCCCAGGCCAGGAGCGGGGGTTTGTGACGTCACAAGCAGCAGCAGCCTAGCAGGTACAACTCTGTCTTGATGATGATGTCGTGCATGTGTGTGCTGTGTAGCTTTTAAATAAAGTGTAATAAAGTGATATGTGCAACAGGCTGTTGCCCAAATCACTTTATTACACTTTATTTATGATATCTATGACTGATGGACATGTCTTTTATTCAACCCAACTAAACGTATACTAATGTAAATCATTATTTGTGTTACAAAGGCATGCTGGGCTTTCCGATAAGAAAGTCCAGCACTAGCTCTGCACATGCTCAATGATCCTGCAAATAGAAAATCCAGACTAGCGCTTGCTCTACCACTTGTCAGGGATAGGGTGACATCAATTCGGGAATCATCAATTCCCTACTCGACTACGCAAACTCCCTCTACTTAGGACTACCCAAATCACCCCGGTCTTGAGGTCCCTCCACTGGCTAGCCGTAAAGGATCAGATCACATTCAAGACACTCTGCCTCACCCACAAATGCGCACAAGGAAACGCCCCTCAATACTTAAGCGAGAAAATTAAACCCTACGTCACCAATCGCATGCTCCGGTCAACTAACCAAAACCTTCTCCAAATCCCCAAATCCCGCTACAAATCTAAGGCCCCGTACACACGTCCGAGGAACTCGACGGGCAAAACACAACGTTTTGCTCGTCGAGTTCCTTGTGAAGCCGCCAAGGATCTCGGCGAGCCAAGTTCCCCCATTGACTAACGAGGAAATAGAGAACATGTTCTCTATTTGGCTCGACGAGTTCCTCGTCGGCTTCCTCGGCCAAAAGTGTACAGACGACTGGGTTTCTCGGCAGAATATGGCTCCGATCGAGTTTCTGGCTGAATTCTGCCGAAAAACTCGGTCGTGTGTACGGGGCCTGCGGGAGAACGTAGATTTGCAGTCCAAGGACCTCGGCTCTGGAAGAAAACCATCGGGCTTTTAGGAAAAAAATAAAGACCCATCTCTTCTGAAGGATCGGTACGACAATGAATGGTTCGCATTTGTTAGCGCTATACAAGTTACTCACTCACTCACGTGTCCCGGATTGCCCGGGACAGTGCCGCATTTTGAAGGTCTGTCCCGGGCACATTCATTCCAGGATAATACAGTGTCCCGAAATGAAACTGACACAACCACCCCCCCCCCCTCCTGGGCCAATCTGATGCCCCCAAAAAAGGCCACCACATCACCGCTTTACTCACTGACAGTACTTGTCCTAGCTGGGAATGCCTGGGGGAGCACAATCCTGCCCCCTGCTTGTGATTGGAGAAATCATAAATCCCACTCCCACTGTGCTGTGATTCATCACATTATAAGCTGATTATTGGGAAGGGGGGGAGGGGGGTGTCCCTGAATGGTAGTTTGGAAATGTGGTCATCCTAGTCAGGGAGGGCTGTGCATCTCCTTTATTTATTAAGCTGTGTGAGTAATCTGAAATCCTATTATTCAGCATCACAACACATGCACATGGCAACGTGCGCGACCCTGGAAGGTCAATGCTTCCACGCATGAGTCGAATCACTTCGACGCATGCGAGGGCTTTCGGCCGAGCGGACATGTCCGGTAAGTCGTACAGACGACCGAACATGTCCGACGGACAGGCTTCCAGCAGACATGTTTGGTCGTGTGTACGAGGCCTCAAAGTAACTTGTTTTTTAATCAATTTTAGCAAGGTGTTAGGTTCCCATGTATGAACTGCGATTTCCACCAACTTTATTAGCATACCCAGCATGCACCTTAATTACAGTTAGTTGCTTTCTTTTGCATGCACACACCCTTAATTACTATTAAATATGTTTTTGGTGTACTTTGTGGAACTATGATATTATAAAACGGTGAAGTGACTGTAGTCCGTAAATGAGAATTAAAAAAAAAATACTCAATTATTTTCAAGCCTCTTGTCAAGTGTTATAGATAGGCGCTATTATATAAAGAAAGAACATTTTTACAGCTGGAAATACTCCGTAGAACACAGGAGCTGACTTTTCACAGCCCTCCTGTTGTGTCATCTGCATTTTGGATTGGTTTTTCCAGGTGCTCCAATTTCTTCCCATTCATTAACATACTGTTAACTCTTAACTGGCTTTCGTCCAAACTGGCCCTAGTGTATGTTTGGGTGTAGCAGGATAATAGATTACAAGCTTCTTTGGGGGGCAGCCACCTATATGAATGGATACGTGTGCTATATGAATAAAATAAATAACATAATTAAATAAATATGTGGTATCTACCAGGTCAAACCTAAATTGTTCTTGTCAATTCTTACCCGGTTAAAGCTGGTCAAACTTTTATAGTTAACGGATTTGGCTGCCAAATGACCGGGCCATGTTTTGCGATTCAGCACTGCGCCGCTTCAACTGACAATTGCGCGGTCGTGCGACGTTGCCCCCAAAAAAACCGACGTCCTTTTTTTCCCACAAATAGAGCTTTCTTTTGGTGGTATTTGATCACTTCTGCAGTTTTTTTTTTGCGCTATAAACAAAAATATAGTGACATTTTGAAAAAACAGCAATATTTTTTACTTTTTCCTATAATAAATATTCCCCAAAAAAATATAAAAACATATTTTTTCCTCAGTTTAGGCCGATGCGTATTCTTCTACATATTTTTGGTAAAAAAAAAAAAATCGCAATAAGCATTTATTGATTGGTTTGCGCAAAGGTTATAGCGTCTACAAAATAGTGGGTAGTTTTATGTCATTTTTATTGATTTTTTTTTTTTACTAGTAATGGCGACGATTAGCAATTTTTTATCATGACTGCGACATTATGGCGGACACATCGGCCAATTTTGATGCTATTTTGAGACCATTCACATTTATACAGCGATCAGTGCTATAAAATGCACTGATTACTGTATAAATGTGACTGGCAGTGAAGAGATTAACCACTAGGGGCTAGGAAGGGGTTAAGTTTGTCCTAGGGAGTGACTCTAACTGTGTGGGGGCGGGGCTTACTGTGACACGACACTGATCGCTGCTCCCAATGACAGGGAGCAGACGATCACTGTCCTGTCACTAGGCAGAACGGGTAGATGCCTTGTTTACACTGGCCTCTCCCTGTTCTGCTGCTCTGTGACCCTATCGCGGGACACAGGCGGACATCGAGTACGCGGGTCCTTTGGGCACAGTCACGGAGCTCGCGGCAGGGGTGCACGCGTGCCACCGGCGCTACGTGCGCACGGCACGAAGGTCAAAGTAATGTAAATATACGTTACTTTGCGCAGCCATGCCATTCTGCCGATGTATATGTGCAGGAGCTGGAGTAAGGAGTAAAGCAGGAGTAAAATGTTCATTATTTCAATTCGCACAGCTATAATAGTATGTCAGTAATGCTTAGAATGTGCAAATATGTTTAAATGTAATGATTTACACAGCCTTCGTAATCCTTGATAAAGTGGGTATAGTGACTCACGAAACGCGTTGCCCAGGCCCCACCATAAGACCAGCATGCAAGATTCCATTGATAATAAGTATTTATAGACTATGCTCAATGGTGTGGGTAACAAGGTGTAGGATTGTGTATTTGTAGATATTTTCTATGTAACTGATATTTATTGTAAGTATACTGACCAACTATAACTTTATGACCACTGACAAACATACTTACTTAGGTGAATGCAGCATCGGCTAATGCTGCATCTGTCCCCTGCTGGCTCTAAGGCTGAGAACCGAGCAATCAAACACTGCTGATTGCTTGTTCTCAGTGCTACCTGAGCAGATAGCTGGTGACTGTCAGTCACCACTGTCTGCTCTGCCCCCCCTCATGCTCACTGGAGCACCGGGCTGTAAAGGAGGATGGGTGCAGCCATCTCAGGCTCTCAGCGGCTCGCTGAGAGGCTGGGCTGGGTGCCAGTCCAGGCATGTGTGTGGATCCCGACCATATGGGCACAGTTTTTCCTGAGCCTGAACCGGCTATGCAACTTCAGCCAACAGCAGGCTGTCTGCTGAAAATGGGTCACAGGATGGCAGAAGCTTTGTCTCTACTTTTCCTTTAATTATCTTGTTGCAATGGCATCTGAAAGTGGGTGGGATATAATAGGCAGTAATTAAACATGTTGTCCCTGAAGTCGATATGTTGAGAGCAGAAAAAATAGCCATTTCATCTTGTTGTGTATGGGGCTGCATAACCGCAGATGGGTCAGGGTGTCCATGCTGACCCATATCCACAGCCCAAATCTCCTACAATGGGCACATGAGCATCAGAACTGGACCACAGAGCAATGGAGATAGGTGGCCTGGTCTGTTGAATAATGTTTTCTTTGACATCATGTGGATGGCCAGGGGTGTGTGCGTCACTTACCTGGGGAAGAGATAGCCCCAGGATGCACCGTGGGAAGAAGGCAAGTCGGCAGAGGAAGTGTGATGCTTTGGGCAATGTTCTGATGGGAAACCTTGGGTCCTGCCATTCATGTGGAAGTTACTTGACACTTATCACCTACCTAAACATTGCTAACCAATTACAGCCCTTCATGGAAATGGTATTCCTTGATGGCAATTGCCTCTTTCAGCAGGATAATATACCCCGCCACACAGCAAAAATGTTTCAAGAATGGTTTGAAGAACACAACTACAACTTGGCCTCCAAATTTTCCAGATCTCAATCCAACTGAGTATCTGTGGGATGTGCTGGAAAAACAAGTCTGATCCATTGTGGCCCCACCTCACAACTTACAGGACTTAAATGACTTAAAGGATCGGCTACTGATGGCTTGGTACCAGATACCACAGTATGCCTTCAGAGGTCTAGTGGTGTCTATGCTGTGACGGGTCAGGGCTGTTTTGATGGCCTACTGAATATTAGATGGGTGGTCATAAAATGATGGTTGATTGGTGTATGTTGGTCTATAGTGGCCTTATAAGCAGGCCCGTTGCGACAAGGCAAGCAAACTATGCAATTGCTTGGGGCCCCAAGCAGGGCCCTTGTCGCGCTTCCTATAAATGCTGCAGCCACCTGAGTGCTCTATAGAGAGCCTCAGGCGGCAGCAGCACTGCTGCCTCTCTTGTCACTTCTTCCCCTTCCCTGTAGCTTGGCCGAGCTCCTCTTCCTTCCTCCTGTCAGTCCGGCCGGGTACCGCGTGGTACAGGAGGATTCAGTTTCCTGTTTCCGGCCTGACTGACAGGAAGTGCACACTAAGTGCTCACTTCCTTTGATTCAAGCCGGGAACAGGAAAGGGAATCTCCTGCCGTGCGGGACGGTAGGAAGAAGGGGGGGGGGAAAGAACATGGGGGGAGTAAAAAAAACACAAAGTGTGGGTAAACTTATCTGTATCACTATGCTGTGGTTCCTGTAGGCTTTGTGTGCGTGCGTGCGTGTGGGGGGGGGGGGGGGTAGGGGGGCCTCCATGTCCATTTTGCTTGGGGCCCCCAAATTCCTTCAAACAACCTTGCTTATGAGGCCTTACAGAGTGAACAAGCATTTTAAATTGTTTTGGTGGACATGATTACGTTTATTCCAAGAAAGGGTAAATACAAACTTTTATAATAGTAAAATGTATATTTTGGATCATATATTGGATTCAGCACCTTTAAAGTCCCAATGCCTAAAAAAATTATGTGTGCAGACTTGTAAATGGGGATATGATGTGTTACTTCAAGATGCCAGCAGAATGCTAATTTGCTTATACACCTTATGCCGCGTACACACGATCAGACATTCCGACAACAAAACCGTGGATTTTTTCGCTCAAACGGAATGTTCGCTCAAACTTGTCTTGCATACACACGGTCACACAAATGTTGTCTGAAATTTCGATCACCAAGAACGCGGTCACGTGCAACACTACGACGAGCCGAGAAAATTTAAGTTCAATGATTCCGAGCTTGAGTCGAATTGATTCCGAACATGCGTAAGATTTGAAGTCGGAATTGCATGCAGATGATCGGAATTTCCGACAAGAACTTAAGTTGTCGGAAAAATTGAGAACCAGCTTTCAAACATTTGTTGTCTCAAATTCCGACAGCAAATGTCCGATCGAGCATACACACGGTCGCAATATCCAACCAAAAGCTCACATCGAACATTTGTTGTCGGAAATTCCGACCGTGTGTATGCGGCATTACGGTAGCAAACTAGGTGTCATGTTAAGGTTTACATCTATCGTAATACCGAAGAGTAAAAGATGATCACTAAACAGATGGAACAAACGGCTCCCCATGGAGTGAGCTACACAAGTAGCAATAAATCGCACATTGTGAGATTATATAAGATTGATTTCAACTACTGAATATTTTACTGCATGTTACTTAGCTATTTCTTCCATTTGTTTAGCAATCAGTTGCAATTTAACCACCAGTTAACAGGACATAAAAATTGTTTGTGTAGCTTGGCCTTTAGAATCCAATTGTACAATCTCCTACAATGTCCTTTGAATTTTCAAAAAACTTTGCACTCTAAGAACCTTACTTGTTCTGTTTCAAATACCACTTTATGCATTAACAGACCTCTATAGGTCAGTGTTCTGGCTGTACTGGCAACTGCTCTCCTCCAATGATTGGACTAGTGCTGACACACCACCCCCTCCTCCTGCACAACCATTCACTGGAAAGACCAGTGTGCCGCTGTTTCTACTTCCCCAGCTCTCTGAGCTCCTTATGTAGCTGAGAACAGAGGTCATGTGATCATTTATGAAAAAGGGGGAAAGAGAGATGCACTATATTGCCAAAAGTATTGGGACACCCTTCCAAATCATTGGATTCAGGCGTCCAATCACCTCCATGGCCAAAGGTGTATGAAATCATGCACCTAGGCACGCAGACTGCTTCTACAAACATTTGTGAAAGAATGGGTCGATCTCGGGAGCTCAGTGAATTTAAGTGTGGTACCGTGATAGGTTGCCACCTGTGCAAAAAGGCAGTGACGTAAAACGAAGTTCAATGCTTCCAAGCATGCGTCGACTTGATTCTGAGAATGCGCGGGTTTTGAACCGATGCTTTTCTGTACTAACCATCGGTTTGGTCCGATGGGGAAGCGGTCCATCGGTTTGGTTTTGAAGCATGTTTAGAAATTTTGGACCGAAGGAAACCAGACCGATAGCCTATACACACGGTCGGTTTGGTCCGACCGTGTGTACGGGGCCTTAAGGTGTTGGCATACCAAGACATTTTGGACAATTTCATGCTCCCAACTTTGTGGGAACAATTTGGTGATGGCCCCTCCCTGTTCCAACATGACTGCTCACCAGTGCACAAAGCAAGGTCCATAAAGACATGGATGAAAATGTTTGGGGTGAAGGAACTTGAGTGGCCTGTACAGAGTCCTAACCTCAACCCAATACAACACCTTTGGGAGGAATTAGGGAGGAGACTGCAAGCCAGGCCTTCTCGCCCACATCAGTCCCTGACCTCACAAATGCTCTTCTGGAAGAATGGTCAAACATTCCCATAGACACACTCCTAAACCTTGTGGACAGCTTTCCCAGAAGAGTTGAATCTGTTATAGCTGTAAAGGGTGGGCCAACTCAATATTGAACCCTACAGACTAAAGCCTCATACACACGATCGGATTTTCCAACGGAAATTGTGTGATG
This sequence comes from Rana temporaria, assembly GCF_905171775.1. Classification (NCBI taxonomy): domain Eukaryota; kingdom Metazoa; phylum Chordata; class Amphibia; order Anura; family Ranidae; genus Rana; species Rana temporaria. Next base: position 36,261,284 of record NC_053500.1, on the reverse strand, counting down.
GCAGGCTTTTGTCAGAAAATCTGACCGTTTGTATGCTCCATCGGACAACTGTTATCAGATTTTCCGACAACAAATGTTGGATAGCATGCTTAAACATTTTCCGACAACAAATGTGTGTTGGTGGATTTTTTGATCGTGTGTGCAGAAGTCCTTTGGAAAAAAGGCCCAAAGGGTGGCACTAAAGAGCTGAAAAATCACGTAGTTTTGTGTTTGTCGGCCCACAATTCTTTGCAGTTTGTATGTAAGACAAGTTCATGGGCAATGCCCTTGGGACAAAAGTCCTATGCTTTGTGTGATGGAAATCCGATCGTGTGTACGAGGCTTTAGACTGGGATGTCATTAAAGTTCATGTGTAAAGGCAGGCGTCACAATACTTTTGGTAAGATAGTGTATATTGTAGATGGACAGAACATGCCTCACAGTATAATATCCAAGTTGGCAGGCTCTTCCACTATAGAGTCGTCAAATGCTAATTATATAACTAGATGGTAACATTGTAACAATGATGTATCTCCAGGTAAAATAAAAGTATTCAGGCCATCCAATCTAAAGTCATAGACCTAAAACTCAAAAACCAGCCTTAGATGGACTGTGGCCTTCAAAATGAATCAGGCATTTAACAGGTTAAAAGCAAGCTGCAGTAAACTGTATTTAAGCAAACACACCGCGGCCTCTCTGCTCGCCGTCAGCACTAAATATTCACCTCCATGGGTGGAAATTTGCCCCCCGACCAGAGAGGATAACACCGGTTCAGGTTCAGCTTGAATTCATTTACGGGATTTATTTTTTTGGCAGAAGTGAAATATTTCTATTGTGTTTCACCTGTATATAACCTCATTTCTCCCAGCCTTAAATAATATTTCAGCATTCCCCCAAAGTACACCTGTCAGAATCCGTCCGCTATGTGAAATAATAATCTGATAAGAGCCACAGATAGGCGGGTAATTAATTCCGTTTCTATGTTTCCAATTAAGATACAGGAATTGTGAGAGCGAGAGGAGCGCTGGGCCCGCGTGTAACATACCGGGGCTTTATCACTAAATTAACTGATGGAAATTGTTCTCCCCTGTGGTGCGCTGTATTAACCGGGAGATTTTTCCGTCTTCTCCTGAATCAAAGCAAATTTGCAGACAGATTTAACTCGCTGAATCTCATACGGAGGGGAGGCAAGAGAGCAAGTCGCTTTCAATTATCAGAGTTATGGTGATAGGATTTATCTCTGCGCTGGTAAGTTTATTGTAGGATACAGTGGCTGCTGGTGGTATATATTTTGAGGGGGGGGGCAGAAAACAATGCACCCACAGCTACCCCCTGGTAGTGTCACCCCCCTGGTCGGTGAGCCCTGCACTTACCCCACCTAGGTCGTGGCAGCACTTCCTCCGGGCGGCAGCTTCCCCTGCGTCTCCTCCTCCTTGGCATCATGGCGGCCTGTGTCACCTCCCTCCTCCTCCTAGGCAGCCAATAGAATCGCTTCTCCTCTAGGCCAATCGGGTGACGGGTCCAGCTTCCCGATTGGCCGGGAGGAGAATCAGGAAGACAATAGCGAATTAAGATGTTCTGTGGTCGAGCCCACCCTTTTTTTAAGTCAAATAGAGCCCCAGGTTCAAAACACATGCTTCTAACAAAATTTCGGCACCCTGCATGTAGATTAAGGTCTGGGTGGCGGCTCCCCTGTGCCTCCGTAAGGATGGGCCACCACTAGTAGGATAGGTTGAAGTGTGTGATTCCACAAAAATACCAGGATGAAGATACCGTATTTATCGGCGTATACCGCACACTTTTTTCCCCTTAAAATAAAGGGGAAATCATGGGTGCGCGATATACGCCGATACCTGCTTCCCGCGCTTAGTTTGAATGCCTGCGCCGACATATACCGAGTGCAGTACACTCGTCTACATTCGGCCAGGCTTGGCTTCGCTCGTGCTCACGCATAAACGTCACAGAGCGTGAGAACGAGCAGAGCCGAGCCTGGCTGAATGTAGACGAGTGTACTGCACTTGGTATATGTCGGCGCAGGCATTCAAACTGAGCGCGGGAAGCGGCGATTCGACGGGGAGACAGCGCAGGAGAAGCCAGGAGGACACCACCGAAGCTGCAGACGGACGCCGGACCCGACGAGGCCGCCGATGGACGCTGGACCCGACGAGGCCGCCGATGGACGCCGCGCAAGACACCAAAACTGTAAGTACTAAAAAAATTTTTTACAGGAATTGCGACCACATTAGGGGTGCGCGATATACGCCGGAGCGCGCAATACCCCGATAAATACGGTAATTGGTGTATAACCCAGTTGTGTGCTTTCCCCTTAACCAGATTGGTGGAACAGTACAAGTGCAGGGGTCACTATTCACTTTGTGACCTAATGGTACCTGCTACATCTTTTATGACTAGACATGTGTGTTTTGTTTTGTTACAAATCAAAACTTTCATTATTCAGAGTTTCGGAGGTATCTGAATTTCTTAATCACAATTGTAACGAATTTCAACGAATCCGAAATAAATTAAAATTAAATGAATAATCCGAATTCGAAAATTAATTTGAGTTTGAATTTGAAAATTAATTTGAAATGGAAACATATTGCAATAAATATAGTCAGGTATAAAGGTGAAATAAGATGATGATTCTATTCTTTTCTATTCTATTCTTTTATGTTCTATAATGCAGACTAAGTAGGAATCATCATCTTTTTTCACTTTTATACCTTACTGTATTTATTGCAATATGTTTTGAATTCTAATTCCTTTTCAAATTCAAATTTGATTAAAAAATAATGAATATAGGAAACAAATCTGAATATGTGAAACAAATTCCGAAAAGGAATCATTTAACATATTGAAAATGCCGAAACACAATTATTAACATAATAAACAAATAGGAAACTAAGCAAATCTTTCCAACCAGCACATCTCTATCTATTACCGTATTTAGAGATGAGGTTTAATCTGCATGAACATATTTAAATAAAACCTTTCAGTTTCATAAACTACCACAAGGCTCATGGGCTCATGGATAGCTTCCTGAAAATATCATAGTACCCTGTCTCGGTGCTCCTCTTAGGCCTCGTACACACGATAGGTCTGATTGCTTTAAATTTAACCGATGGATTCCAAACCAATAGGTCAAAACCGATCGTTAGTAGGCACAACCATCGGTTAAAAATCCACGCATGCTCAGAATCAAGTCGACGCATGCTTGGAAGCATTGAACTTCGTTTTTTCAGCACGTCGTTGTGTTTTACGTCACTGCGTTCTGACACGATCGTTTTTTTAACCGATGGTGTGTAGGCGCGATGGACCATCAGTCAGCTTCATTGGTTAACCGATGACAACGGTACATCAGACCGTTCTCATCGGATGGACTGATCGTGTGTATGCGGCTTTAAATGGCTTGATGAAAGCAATGGGCTCGATCTCAGTTATGCAAATGTTAAAATGCCTTGATGGATGGATGTCAGAGGAATGGGCGTTCCAAGGCAGGTTGCATTCACTTGATGCTCTGCTTTTGACAAAGGCACCGTCTTTAGAGTCCTTTCACACCTGCGGACCATATGTCCGTATTTTATCCATCCGTTTTTGGATGAAATATGGACATACATGTATCCCTATGGGATTGCGGATGTCAACAGATGAACATCCGCTGACATCCGATCTCATCAGTCCCAACTAACCCCAACGAATCGTGTTTTGCAGGGGTTCCCTAAAACCTGAAAATTATTTCCTCTGTGGTAAAAAGGTTGAGAAAGGTTGGTCCAGAATAGATGATGCTTGAAGACCTCCAACCAGGAAGTAAGGCAGGTTTTAACTAACTTGCTGTAGTTTGTAATGCACACTGTAATGCTGCATACACACTGTCGGAATATCCGACAACAAATGTTTGATGTGAGCTTTTGGTCAGATATTCCGACCGTGTGCGTGCTCCATCAGACATTTGCTGTCGGAATTTCCGACAACATATGTTTGAGAGCTGGTTCTCAATTTTTCCGACAACAAAAGTTTGTGTCGTGTGTATGCGTTTCCGACGCACAAAAAAACACGCATGCACAGAATCAATTTGACGCATGCTCGGAATCATTGAACTTAATTTTTCTCAGCTCATCGTAGAGTTGTACGTCACGTGTTCATAGCGTTTGGAATTTCCGACAACATTTGTGTGACCGTGTGTATGCAAGACAAGGTTGAGCGAACATCCATCGGAAAAAAATCTACGGTTTTGTTGTCGGAATGTCTAATCGTGTGTACGCGGCATAAGAGGCCCACATTGTGTAGTGAAATTAGCAATTTGAGTATTGGAGGGGGGTTGCACAACTGTACAAGACTGAAGGGGAAGCTGGGGGTCAGCGTTATAATTTATCTAAAGCCAAAACATGTTTTTGTTACTTTAAGGTTTCTTCTTATATCATCATCAAAGGCTCTCAGAAGAATGAAATAAAGGATAATGAATTAAGTCCAGCATATCACCTTCTTCCCAGCATTATGCTACCCTAGAGTCTAATCACGGAATGGCTATTCCTTTATCTCAAAACAGAAGCCCTATAACATATGGCCTGTACTTAGACACTGTGCCTGTCCCCATTGCCCCTATAAAATCATCTCACTTAAAGTATCCCATCACCAATCTCTTTAATGCATGGACCATGCGTCCCAGCTCATCACATTTCACTGAAGTTTTTATTGAAACCAGTCACATAAAACAGGAAATCTATCCTGGAAATTGGATGAGTTGAAAGATGCATAGTAACCTTTTGTCAGCCAAATAAAAGATTAGATGTGTCTGCTGATCAAAATGAGATAGGACATAGTCTGTGGGGGCTTTTATCAGATTTCTTCTCATCCACACGTCAGCTGCAGCCTTCAGCCAAAAAAAGAGACCGACGGTAGAAGTTTCAAGTGCACATCTGTTCCATTGTTCGATGCAACGCAAAGTGTTGGTCTTGCTACACATGTTTTCTGTCTAATGTTTCCAACGTTGCCTTCTTACTCACTAGATGTGCAACTTATGTTCTAACAGCCCCCAGTAGACATGATTTGAAGGATATCTGCTTTCAAAGGAAATTTATTTGGGATTTTCTTTTTTTTTTTTGTCCCTTTGGCTGTAGACAAACATGTCATATGCTTGTTTGGTTCCTTCCAAAACACGCTGATTGGGAATCAAAGGGAAGTGTTAGCGGAAGGAATAGAGCCATTGTGGAGTAATATAAAAAGTATGACACAAGAGTGAGATGGCTGCAACAACATGACTTATTGCAGACTTTGTTAAAGAGGGAGCGGTCATTAACGTCCTAAAGAGGAATCGGGTCAAAATAAAAATTAATTGCCTATTAAAGTTATAATAACAATGCTGCTCAACTTAAATTTGGAGCTGTCCCGAAGGGTACTTTTTTTTTACCACCATGTGGATGAAATGTTGGCCATTATCATTAAACCCAATTCTTTTGAGCCCAGGCTGTCAAAGACTGTGCCCTCTGAGGTGTTGTCTTCAGTCATCCTGGACATAGGTCAATGGTTCCCAACCTCAGTTCTCAAGTATCCCCAACAGGTTTTGGGATTTTTTTTCCCCCATAAAATAGCTTTCATTAATATCAAGCCATTGCCATTAAAGCACCTATGCTGAGGGTACTCTACTGGCATAGAGCATTACTAGAACCCCAACAGCCACACTTTCAATTACATACAAATACCCTTGTGTTTTAGCCTCCTGATCATGAGATCTCCAGGTAATCACCTGTAACAAAAGTAATCACCCTGTGCTGTTCTTCCTCATCTTAGCTCTTTTGTCATTGCTGAGCCAAACAGGATTACAGCTTCAAATCACCTGCAATTAATTCTCCTGCAGTATATCAAGCAGGAACTACAGTAGATTAGGGATGAGCTTCGAGTTCGAGTCGAACTCGTGTTCGACTCGAACATTGCCTGTTCGGTGAACAATTTGGGGTGTTCGCGGCTGATTCGAAAAGCCGCGGAACACCCTGTAAAAGTCTATGGGAGAAATCTAAAGTGCTAATTTTAAAGGCTAATATGCAAGTTATTGTCATAAAAAGTGTTTGGGGACATGGGTCCTGCCCCAGGGGACATGTATCAATGCAAAAAAAAGTTTTAAAAACGATAGTTTTTTCGGGAGCAGTGATTTTAATAATGCTTAAAGTGAAAGAATAAAAATGAAATATTCCTTTAAATTTCGTACCTAGGGAGGGTGTATAGTATGCCTGTAAAGCAGCGCTTGTTTCCCTTGCTTAGAACTGTCCCTGCACAAAGTGTAATTTCTGAAGGAAAAAAAGTCATTTAAAATCACTTGCTGCTATAATGAATTGTTGGCTTCCGGCAATACAGAGAAAAGTCATTCATAAAAATAAAAAAAAATGCGTGGGGGTCCCCCCAAATTCAATTACCAGGCCCTTCAGGTCTAGTATGGATATTAAGGGAAACCCCCGGGTCAAATAAAAAAAATGACGTGGGGTTCCCCCCAAATATCCATTCCAGATCCTTCAGGTCTGGTATGGACTTTAAGGGGAACTCCACCGCAAATTTAAAAAAAAAATGGCGTGGAGTTCCCCTCAAAAATCCACACCAGACCCTTTATCCCAGCATGCAACCTGGCAGGCCGCAGGAAAAGAGGGGGGGGACGAGAGAGCGACCGCCCCTCCTGAACTGTACCAGGCCACATGCCCTCAACATTGGGAGGATGCTTTGGGGGTCTGTGACCCCTCATGTTGATGGGAACAAGGGCCTCATCCCCACAACCCTTGCCCGGTGGTTGTGGGGGTCTGCGGACGGGGGGGCTTAATGGAATCTAGAAGACCCCTTTAACAAAGGGGACCCCCAGATCCTCGCCCCCCCCTATGTGAATTGGTAATGGGATACATTGTACCTCTACCATTTCACAAAGAAAAAAAATTCCAGCAGTGGTAATCCACTCTCGATCTCTGCTCCAATGCTGTCGGTATCCTGCGATGGGTGATCTCCTCTCCGGGGTCCAGCGATGAGAAGATCTCCTCTTCATCCAGGTCCAGAATCCAGCGATGAGATGTCCATCCAGCGCACGCATCACCTGTCTCCACCGGAGACAGCCTGGGAATGACGCAGCTTCAGCCAGTGACAGCTCTTATGTAGGTGAGGGTGGGGCCACCTGTCACGTGACCCCGTCCCCCTCTGACGCAGGGGAAAGTCCAGGCTTTCCCAGTGATGTGCGGGTGACCCCGCCCCCTCTGATGTCACTGACTGAAGCCGCGTCATTCCCGCGGCTGTCTCCGGTGGAGACAGGTGATGCACTGCGCTGGATGGACATCTCATCGCTGGATCCTGGACCTGGATGAAGAGGGGATCTTCTCATCGCTGGACCCCGGAGAGGAGATCACCCATTGCAGGATACCGACAGCATTGAAGCGGAGACCGAGAGTGGATTACCACCGCTTGAATTTTTTTTTTTTTAATAATGGACTTTCCCGACGGTGTCTGTGTTTTTCTTTTACAATTGTTACACTTTCTTTGTGAAATGGTAGAGGTACAATGGGTTTGTCTGTTTCTGTATTTCATTGCTTAAAAGTACTGGGGAGGGTATTTGAGATGGCATAGATCCTTCAAAATGCTTGGATACACTTCTACAGAGGACGATTCTCTAAACAGCAAGAGCACAATTTCTGTTCACTCACAGCTGGGGACCATAGAACAGTTTTTAGTTTCATGGCTAGGGACCATGAAGTGGCTTGAAGAACAATAGGCTAGACTGAAACAGCCTATAGGTTCATAGCTGGGGACCATGAAGTAGCTTGTCGATAAGATAGGCTAGACTGGAACAGTCTATGGATTCACAGCTGGGGACTTTGAAGTGCTTGCAGGACAGATAGGCTAAACTGGAATGGTCTATGGGTTCTAGGCTGGGGACCATGAAGTGGCTTGTAGAACAGATTGGTTAGACTGAAACAGTCTATGGGTTCTAGACTGGGGACCATGATGTAGCTTGCAGAACAGATATGAGGCTCTACCCACAGAACCTTGGAACAGGACCAGTGCAAAGATGCAGCCTCTTGTAAGCAGCTCCGTGTCCAGTCCCATAGGCATCAGGGGCAGCCTCCTTCTCCTTCCCTCAAAAGGGAGAAAAGAAAATCTCTCCAGGGCTTGGAACTATTTAACAGCTCTGCAGGCCACCAACTGGGCACACCTCCCCGGGGATTGGCTGGGCCCTGCTTAATATCCAGGGGGGCCATTTAACTTCTCCCTACCCAAACTCCAGAAACTTCTTTGAGAGGCAGGAGGAATCAATCAAATACCCAGCCAGTACAGCCCTGAGCAGACCAGAATAAACAATCACTACTCTTCTGGCTAGAGCAGAAGCCAAAAACATAATTTACCTAGCAGCCCAACTAGGAGGGTGTTACATCGTGTTCCAAAATGTTAATACAATTCAGTTCAAAATGTATCTATCCACAACAATAATTTCCTTCCAGGAAGGCATAGTCACATAGAGTATCATATATTTTCCATCTAAATCATACATGTTCCTCCCTTGGAATATGAGGCCTAAAGTTTTTTCCTTTTCCTGATAGCAAACTAACTTCTCCTTTGTGCCTTCTGAAGAATTACCTTATTATAGGCAACTAATCCGAGAGCAAAGCCCCAGTTACGATGAAAAACCAGTTCTGGAGTAAAGCTGGTTTTCTTAAGACTTTGTTACATGCCCTATAGGAGTAGTTACCTTCTTTGTTAACTTTTTTGCTATTCTTGATAGAGTGACATTGTCTCTTTGAACTAAAAGAAGCCATTTAATTTGGTTTGGACACATATGGATGCCTATTAGAAGTTTCTCTCTAGAGTTCTTCTAACTGGGAGTAGGCAGCAGGAGAGGAAATTAATACTGCAGAGGTGTTATATCTCCTTGATGATCTCAGAACACCTTGGAATGTCCAGGAACAGTTAAGTTTGGGGAAAAAAAACATGGAAATTCCAGGCTGTCTAACTCAGCCTCCCTATGAGGCTTTCATGTAAAAAAAGGTTGAATATTATAATAATGATGGTTAATTATGAGGACAACGTTCTCCAAACTTTCTCTCCCTAGGCTTTATATTTGAATTAATTGCATTTAGAAGCATTAGCCTTTGCATTAGCATTAGTCAAGTACATTTTACTTCTCCGTGCTACTTCAGCTTGATGACATGGTGTTACTTCTAATAAACTATAAAGGAAAAAAATACCATCAGGTAATCATCATTAAATGCAATTAGGTAATAGGAGACACCATTACCTCGACAATCCCTTTTTTTGAGGTTAAATAAAGATGAGCCAGCTTTCACAAGGCATAATCAATCTTCTCAAGTGAAAGAATTACTTGGAAAGGATGACAAAGACACTTGCTTGTGGGTTAAGTTCATAGCCTAGCGTGCATCTGATAATAGAGTTTCAATCTATAGTAGATGTTCTGTGACTCAGTAGACTAAGATCTCCATTACTTTTTTTATGACAGCCGTTGTCACTTATAGGCCAGCCGGAGAGGACGAAGTCCTTTGGACAACTAAAGACACCATCAAGCCTCCTCCTCAATATAGTCAGCAGGGCCGCTGATAGAAATCATGGGGCCCTGTACAGCCTAATTGATGGGGCCCTACCCCTGGCCCTGCCCCTGGTCCATCCCTCAGCCCCACCCCTGTCCCCGCCCCAGACACTGCTGATGCCATAATGTACTGCAGACAGTGCCACCCATGCTGCCAATGCCATAATGTGGTGCAAACAGTGCCACCCATGCCATATTGGGCACCGTCTGCACCACATTATGGCATTGGTGGGACTGTCTGCACCACATTATGGCATTGACAGCATGAGTGGCATTGTCTGCAGCACATTATGGCAACTGGCGGCATGGGTGGCGCTGTCTCTGCAGAGAGCTGTGCTTGGATTGGTTGGTGATGGGTCATGGGGTTCTGGCTGAAAGGAATATTTTATTTTTTAATCTGCATCAATTCCCACTCTGTTTAGATTACCCTGGCCCTCCCCGCTGGCCGGGCCCATTACAACAGGGCCAGTTGTACTGGCCTATCAGCGGCCCTGATAGTCAGTCCAACTAACAGCAATATTTTATATATATATATATATATATATATATATATATATATATATATATACTGTAGGTAGAGTCTGGTGAGCTGAATAAGTCTCTGGTTTCTGATATGTCTTACGAAATCTTACGATACTACGAAATCTTCCAAGAACTGCCTTAATAGAACCTCCTGTTGGGTTTTTACTGCTATCTGGGGCTCTGTTAGGGTTTGTGGCTAAACACTTGTTTGCTTTAATTGGCTTTTGCATTCCTACATGCTTGAAACAAATCTAAGGACAGAGGGGGGTCAACTGCAAGTCGATTGAATCTGTCATTGATATCTGAATTATCTCAGATGCTTTCAAAACTGGTGTCAAACTGATGTCTTTGACACAAGTCCAAAATTTGTCATCACAGGCCCTTAAAGAGATTTATCTTCACTTCCTTTCATAGTGACAGCAACTTCACTACACATGAAAAGATGAGTAACTGGAAACAGGAATGCAAGCAACAATTAAAATCTGTCATGGTGTCCCCTGGCAGGTCACATGGGCTCATCTGAAGTGCATGGTCTAAGCAACAGTTGTTTTTCACCAGAGGTCCAGAAGTATTAGATGTGAACTGGTCTTGGTTTACATGGCTGCAAACTGTCACTAGGTTGTGTCCCCAAGGATTGCCCCACCAAGTGGGTTGCTGGAATGAAGAGGTTTCAGCGCTGAAACTGTTTACAGAGCTGCAGCCAAGGTAACCAGGTAAAGGCAGGGGTCAAGGCAAGCAGCAGGCAAGAGGGTAGTCAGGCCAGTTTGGGTCAGCAACAGTCAGGCAATCTCACAGGCAGGCGTTATAGACTTTTGCATAAGGGAAGCTGGTGATAGGGCACAGAACAAGCCACTTTAAATGTTGTAGCTTAAATGCCCTTGTGGTCCGAGGACAGGCCCAACAACATTACTGGGAATAGAGAAGGAAGGCCGCTCTAAGCCCCAGTCCCCTAAAGCACATGCCCTTTTAGGAACTTACAGGTGCTGGCTCTGTAACGAACTAGGAAGGAAGAAAAAATCCTGGAGGGCCATACACTGTTGAAGGCATCTTTATTGATATCTTGTGTAGCAGATAAAATCCAATACAGTCACTTCATGTTACAGAAAACAGGAAAAGCTGCTAACGCGTTTCACACCATATGAGGGTGCTTAAATCATTACTGAGAACTCTGGAAGTCCTGGAAATGATTCTGAGAGTACTGTAACTACTCTACTAATAAAATTGTTTTATTTATGTTATAATGTGTCATACTATGTTGGTGTTAAAGTAATTCTAAAGACTGAAGGTATTTTACCTTCATGCATTCTATGCATGAAGGTAGAAAACTTTCAGTACCTAGCTCCCCCGTCCGCGCAGCCCCGCTAATACTTACTCGAGCCTGATCACGATCCAGCGATGTGCACGAGTGCGGCTGCTCTCCTGGGTCTCATTGGTTGAGAGACATTGTCTCCCGCTGCAGTCAATCAAAGCCAGGGAGGAGGGAGTGGGGGCTGGGCTGAGCCCCGTTCTGTATGTTTTATGGACACACAGAGCGTGGCTCCAGAGTAAAAAAAAACACAGGAATTCATATATTTTTTCCCACTCTCTCCAAAACGAAGGTTTTTGGCTATCGATATACTTTAACCCCCCTGGCGGTATTCACGAGTCTGGCTCGGGGTAAGATTTCAATACCAAAAGCGGTATTCCCGAGCCAGACTCGGGATCGCCTCGCAGCATCCACAGGCACAAGTTACTTACCTTGTGCCTGGATCCTGCGATGCATCCCCGCTGTGTGAGCACCGCTTGATTCACACAGTGCCCGTGTGCCGCCGATCTCCATTCCCTGCGACGTTACGACGCACGGGGACGGAGATCGGCGCCAAATTCAAAAAAGTAAATAAACACATTACATACAGTATACTGTAATCTTACAGATTACAGTACTGTATCAATAATTACACACACCCTTTGTCTCTAGTGGTCTGCCCAGTGTCTGCATGTACTTTTATATAATAAAAACTGTTCTTTCTGCCTGCAAACTGTAGATTGTCCATAGCAACCAAAAGTGTCCCTTTATGTCAAAAGTGATTTTAGAGCAGCTAGAAAACAGCGATAATAAATTATAATCACTTGCATAATTGTGCGATAGCGATTTGTGGGGAAATTCGTCATAAAAAAATAAAAGTAATGACAGCGACAATTTTGCAACTGAGCAAATTTCAGTGTTTTTGATTTGATTACATTATTGAATAATTTATATTATAATTACATTATTATTTGTTATAATTATTTATAGTTATTTATTTTATTATAATTTATGATTTTGTTTTTCAAACTTTATCATACCCGAGATGTCTACTAGACTCTTGTTTGGACAGATTTAAGTGAGTTATTCCTAAGAATTACAAGCCTACAATGTAAAACGCCAAATTTTCATGCAAAATAATTGTACCGCTTTCAGCACCTAAAACCAGAAAGAATCATACCGCCAGGGAGGTTAAATATTTAATTTGGAGGAAAAAAGTTGTAAAATTCATAAAGGTTATTACTGAACGTAAGTAAGGTAGAGTTTGGGAGTGCCTACTGTTTAGTTTTGGAGAAATGCTGGCAAAGTATTATGACAATTAGAAGGGGATTACAGATGTCGAGTCAGAACACGATAGGAGCATCAATTAAAAATTTAGGTTTTATCTTGCGTGAGAAATGGATGAAAATGAGATCGCTTTTCACAGTTGAGCCGAGCAAGGAATTTGGGTGATGAATGAGGGAAGGCGTGTAATAGGACAGAGGCAGTCAGCTGTGGGTTTGGACAGTCAGAGCGGTAATGGGACTGTTCGCTGTGCAGTAAGCTTCAATGGAATAAGAGGCTTCTTTATAGCCAGTGGTAAGATGCAGAATGCAGGATGAGGCAGCCCGGAGATTAGACAGAAAATACATTGCATACAGACTTGGGTGTTGTCCACAAATGACCCTGTAATGTAAAGGTTCATATATTGTTAGGAGATTAAAAATACTATTGTGAAAAGCATGATATGTTTAACTGAACTGGTGGAACCGGAAACATATTTTTATTCATTTTTATTTATTTATTATTTATTTATAGAGAGGCTACATACACCATATTACCAAAAGGATTGAGACGCCTGCCTTTACACGCACATGAACTTTAATGGCATCCCAGTCTTAGTCCATAGGGTTCAATATTGAGTTGGCCCACCCTTTGCAGCTATAACAGCTTCAACTCTTCTGGGAAGGCTGTCCACAAGGTTTAAGGCCTCGTACACGCGATAGGTTAAACAGAGGACAACGGTCTGATGGACCATTTTCATCGGTCAAAACAGATTGTGTGTGGGCCCCATAGGTTATTTAACCATCGGTTAAAAAAAAGCCAACTTGCTTTAAATTTAACTGATGGATTCCTAACCGATCGTTAGTAGGCACAACCATCGGTTAAAAATCCACGCATGCTTAGAATCAAGTCAATGCATGCTTGGAAGCATTGAACTTAGTTTTTTTCAGCACATCGTTGTGTTTTACGTCACCGCGTTCTGACACGATCGTTTTTTTAACCTATGGTGTGTAGGCGCGATGGACCATCAGTCAGCTTCATCGGTTAACCGATGAAAACGGTCTATCAGACCGTTCTTATCAGATGGACTGATCGTGTGTACGCAGCTTGAGAGTGTCTATGGGAATGTTTGACCATTCTTCCAGAAGAGCATTTGTGAGGTCAGGTACTGATTTTGGACGAGAAGGCCTGCCTTGCAGTCTCTGCTCTAATTCATCCCAAAGGTGTTCTATCAGGTTGAGGTCAGGCCAGTCAAGTCCCTTCACCCCAAACTCGCTCATCCATGTCTTTATGGACCTTGCTTTGTGCACTGGTTGGACCAGAAGGGGGCGATCCCCAAACTGTTCTCACAAAGTTGGGAGCATGAAATTGTCCAAAATGTCTTGGCATGCTGACACCTTAAGAGCTCCCTTTACTGGAACTAAGGAGCCAAGCCCACCCCTGAAAAACAACCCCAAACTATAGTCCCTCCTCCACCAAATACAACACCTTTGGGATGAATTAGAGCGGAGACTGACTTGTCCAACATCAGTGCCTGACCTCACAAATGCACTTCTGGAAGTATGGTCAAACATTCCCATAGACACACTCCTAAACCTTGTGGACAGCCTTTTAAGAAGAGTTGAAGCTGTTATAGCTGAAAAGAGTGGGCCAACTCTAAAGCCCTGTACACACGATCGGATATCTGATGGAATCTAATCCGATGGATTTTTTCGTCGGATATCCGATGAAGCTGACTTTCATGAGACTTGCCTACACACCATCAGTCAAAAATCCGATCGTGTCCAAACGCGGTGACAGGAGAGTCAGGACGCCCACTAACACACAGCTCCTTTCTCTATCTGCAACCTAGATTGCGTCCTGACTCTCCTGTTGTCCAAGGGAGGGGGCGAGCATGACACTCCACACCAGGGAGAAAGCCTTGCATTACTGTGTGGAGTTACAGACAGAAGAACAGGAAGTGAGGATTTCTCAGAAGAAATAAGGACATTTAAAAGCAAAATGGAAGGATGAGGTAAGTGAAGGAGGACTGCACTAAGGTAAAGGAAGCTATTTAGGAAAATCATTTTTTACCTTTACAACCCCTTTAAGGCAGATAAGGCATTTTCTTATGGTGTGGACAGGAAGGCTGCTGGCATAATAGCAACGTATGATGCCGTGCATCCTTGTCGCCCCCTGTACCATGTATTGGCACAGGGGGCGTGTATCGACAACACTGTGGCTGCCTCCTTCGGGTACCATCCACTTTCTGATATCGACATTACTGGTCCTGGGAGGGGCACGCCTGAAATCTGGTGGGTGGAGGATGCAAGCCACCCCAGCACCCCACTAGATCGATGCAAACAGCTGGCTTTTTTTTGTTTTTACCAAAAAAAAAAAAAAGCCTTCAGCAGAGGTACGCTGAGAAAAACATTATTACATGAGTGTTAGCTTTTGCAAAAACAATAACATTTGAAAAAAATAATGTTTTTGCACCTAACTATATCCGGGGTTATAATTATTATACTGTAGGCTAAGACAGAAATATTGTGATTCAAGGAATTGAGTTTCCTGCCCCTGGCACATAGCTACAAGAGTTGTAAGAGGTTAAACTTAATAGGCATTGCTCTTGTTTTGAACTTTAATAACTATAAAATTGGCATGGACATCTGTTTTTCAGCAAAAGAGGAATTTAAAGCTGAACTCCAGGCAGATATAACAGAACATAAATTAATGCAGCTCTGCAATAATTAATACGTTTTTCAAGATATTTTTTAAATGCAAGTGTAAGTACTTGGCTGGAATCAGCTTTGTGCTTTCCCCTGTACAGCAGAGTTTAGACTAGGAAAGGGAGAAGCAGCACAAGGAGCCAATCGGTTGTGCTAACTAGGAACATTCTGACAGGGGCAGAGAACAGCAGAAGGATGAACTTATCAGTATGCTACTTCTCCTTTCATTGTCTAGTCTCATTTTGGGGAAGGGACGAGACATGTAAGAATTCTTCTAATGCAAGAGAGCAAAATCAGGTCTAGTCCCCTGCCGAGCGCAGGCTATCCTGTGTGGAAGACCTGTGTAAATCTCAGAACTGGATGGACATATAAATATAAATCCTTTAGCACAGGGCTCAACAAAGTCCTGAGCTACTAGCCAGGCCTTAAGAGTTACTCGCCATCAGTTGCCCCACACAACCCCTACCCTGCCCCTAATTCTGCCCCTAAACACGAACTCATAAATGATCTCATAAAATTACACTGTTAAATGTTTTATGCAGAATTAAGTTACAAAAATAAATATTAACAACAACAACAACTTTAACAAGATTAACACAAAGCATATTTAATTGATCTGACTGTGATGAGCATAAAATATGATTGGCAACTAAAGGCACTGTTTGGCAGGTTTGGGTAGTAAAGTGGCATGTTTGGGTAGTAGACTACAGTATAGTGAGTGAGTGAGTGAGTGAGTGAGTGACTTATATAGCGCAGCAAATGCGAACTTAATCGCCTCAAGGCGCTTGACATCCAGAGTCGTACCGGTCCTTCAGAAGAGGTGGGTCTTTAGTTTTTTCCTAAAGGCCCGATGGTTTTCCTCCAAGCGTATGGTGGTGGGTAGAGCATTCCAGAGCCGAGGTCCTTGGACCGAAAATCTGCGTTCTCCCTTCGATTTGTAGCGGGATTTAGGAATTTGGAGAAGGTTTTGGTTGGTTGATCGGAGCACTCGCTTGGTGACGTAGGGTTTTATTTTCTCGCTTAAGTATTGGGGAGCGTTCCCCTGTATGCATTTGTGGGTGAGGCAGAGTGTCTTGAATGTCACCCTGTCCTGTACGGGCAGCCAGTGAAGGGATCTCAAGGCCGGGGAGACTGATTCCCACGGCTTTTTACCTGTTACCAGTCTGGCTGCCGTGTTCTGGACGACTTGTAGACGTGAGATCTGGTATTTCGGTAGTCCTAAATAGAGGGAATTTGCGTAGTCGAGTCGTGAATTGATGATAGTTCCAACCACTACAGCTCTGTCTTCTTCCGGGATGAAGGGGATGAGTCTACGTAGCATGCGGAGCAGATGATGAGAACCGCTGACAACTGATCCTATTTGTGCATCCATCGTCATGTCTGCGTCAAAGATGACTCCGAGACTTTTGACTTTGTTGCTTGGCGCAATGGTTTGTCCGAGGATGGTGGGTGGTGTCCATGTGGTCCTAGAAATGGATTTCCTATTTGCGTGCAGGGTGAGTAGCTCTGTTTTGGATCCGTTGAGTTTGAGGGAGCTTTCAGTCATCCAATTGTCGATCAGTGTGAGGCATTTTCCAAGTTCATGAAATTGGTCTTTTTTGTTGGTGATTCGAAGGTAAAGCTGTGTGTCGTCAGCATAGGAGTGGTAGCGCAGGTCCTGTTTGCTGATGATTTTGAGGAGCGGGCGGATGTAGATGTTGAAGAGTACGGGTGAGAGGGGCGATCCTTGCGGGACTCCGCATGTAACGGTCCGTGTTTCCGATGTAAAACCTCCAAGTTTCACGGTCTGAGTGCGATTTCCTAGGAAAGATGCGAACCACGGTAGGGCCGCGTCCGAGACTCCTGCTACTTCTTTGAGTCGTGTGAGCAATATGTTGTGGTCTACCGTGTCGAAGGCTGCGCTAAGGTCCAGCAGCACTAGGAGACAGGATTCTCCATCATCTGCTGCTTCGAGGGCGTCATCCCATATCTTGAGAAGAGCCGTTTCTGTGCCGTGGCCTGGGCGAAAACCTGATTGTAGAGGATCTAGGAGTTTGTGATCATCCAGGTGTGGCTGAAGCTGTTGTACCACTGCTTTCTCCATGATCTTGGAGATCGTGTTGAGGCTTGTTACCGGTCTGCGCTGGTTTGGGTCTTTCGGGTCGAGGTTGGGTTTCTTTAAGAGGGGTTTTATTATGCCTTGCTTGAGGTTGTTCGGGACTATCCCTTCCCTGAATGATTGGTTTATGATGTGCGTTATGGTGGGTGCCAAGATGTCCGTGCATTCTTTCAAAAGTTTTGTAGGAATGATGTCATTGGGTGATGTGTTGTCTCGGAGGCTTCCGATGATGTTTTTTGTGGTGTCGATTGTAATTGGGACCAGCTCAAAAATCGTCGATCGTGGGTTATTTATGTTGATTTCTTCTTCTAGCTGTATCTGTATGTGGTTGGTGTGCTTTTTCTGTTGAACTGTTGCCCGAATCGTTTCGATTTTGTTGATGAAAAAGTCAGATAGCTCATTGCAGAATTCCTGTTTCACTTGCAGGGGGGTCCAAGCAGGAGGGGTTCATAGTCTTAGCGACTAGTTTAAAAAGTTCCCGTGGACGGTTTAGGGCTTTGGAGATGGTGTGTGCGAAATGGTCTTTTTTAGCTTTAAAAATCGCTTTGTGGTAGTTCTTGGTGAGGGTTTTGTACTTTGTGAGGTTTTCTTTTGATGGGTTCCTCCTCCAGGCTCCTTCAGCTCTTCTGCGATCCTGTTTCAGTAGAGTGAGAGTGTCGTTGAACCAGCCCGAGTTATTTTTCCGGCTGAGAGCTCTGCGTTTCGGAGCGACTGTGTCTGCAGTTTGTAGTAATGCTTTGTTTAAAGCGTTGAGTGTTTGTTCCGTTGAGTGGTTCAGATTTGGTACTTCTATTTTTGTCGCTAGGGTGGTTTTGAAGAGCTCAGAGTGTAGTTTCTTTTGCGATCTTGCCCAGTGTATAGTTGTAGGGGGTTTGGGTTTTTGAAAGATGGTATCGGTGGTTAATATGAATTTGATGGCGTGGTGGTCCGTCCAAGGTAAAGGTCTGTTGTCCAATTTTCTGATAATCACGTTTTGTTTGAAGATGAGGTCCAAAGTGTGACCTGATGTATGTGTTGAAGTCTTTATCAGTTGCTGCAGACCGCGTTCTTCGAGTTGGTCTATGCAGGCGGTAGCGATGGGATCCTGAGTTGAGTTAGCCCAGAGGTTGAAGTCCCCAAGTAGCAGCAGGTTTTTAGTTTTCAAGGTGTATGTCGAGAAGAATTCGGTGAAGGGAGTGAGGAGATTCGTCTTTGGTCCAGGCGGTCTGTAGCATAGTAGTATGTGGACGGTTTCCTCGGGTGTTGTTTGAAGTTGCAGGGTGAGTGTTTCCATAAAGGGTAGTGGGTTCTGTAGAGTAGTTTTGGTGAGAGCGAGGTGGGATTTGTAGATCACTGCAAGGCCTCCTCCTCTTTGTCCTGTTCTATGCTCGGTTAGGATGCTATAATTTTCGGGTACCAATTCTGCTAGGACGGGGTTACAGTCGGGTGTTAGCCAACTTTCCGTGATAAAGAGGCAATCTGTGTTGTGTTGGATGACGAAGTCGTGGATTTCCTTTCTGTGCTTGACTGCCGATCTTGTGTTGATCAGGGCGCATTCTAAGTGTTGTTGTCGCTGCGGTGGCTTCTCGTTTTTTGAGTTTGGTTGGCGGTGGATTCTTAGAAGTTGTTCTTTCCGTAGTGTTTTTTGAATGGAGGTTGGTAGTGTTGCGGCCGCCTTCCTTAAGTTGCGGATGGTGTCCGCTGCGTACTTGAAGATGAGCATGGTGGGAGATGACTTGTTGGAGATGTGCTGATACTGTGGTCCTGTTTATCCAACGATGATGATGATGGTGGTCGGGAGGGGGGGATTGATGATGTTCCCGGAAGGTCCCGTTGACTTCGCTCGGTGCCAGTGATGTGGATCGGCGAGATTGCTGCAAAAAAAGAGAGATGGTGGCCCAGCCTAACCCGCCCCCCTCAGTTGATCCAGAGGAAGGCAAAAAACCCTAGCCTAGCGGCCAATTGCTGCGGCGAGGGAAAAAAATTCCTTCCTGACCCCAGAGGCGATCGGAGAACCCTGGATCAAGCTGCTAGGTGGACCCCGGGAAGGGACTTACCTGGCCGGTGCGGGCTGCGCTGTGATGGGTGAGCTGGGGAAGGAAGTGCAGGGGGGGGGTGAAAAGAATGGAGAGAGGGGCCAAGGATGGCCCTTACTTACCGGGTTTTGTAGCCTGGGTGTACCAAGATGGCCGCCGGAACCGTAGCTAGGCCCAAGCCACGGCCTCTCCTAACTCTCCAGCCGAGATGTGGCAAGGTGGGCGTCAGAATCAGCCTCCTGGTGCTTCTGGGTCTGGAAGAACCCTGCTGGATGGAGGTGATGCTACGGAGGAAAGAGGCAGGAGAAAGGTGGGATGGCCAGAGGCGGGGTTGGTCACAGCCGCGGTCTTTCCTGTGGCTCTGCGCCCGAGGACTCCAGGGAGCCACAGGCGGAGGGCAGCGGCTGCCGGGGGGGCAGAGAGCTCTGATCGAGGGGGGGCGTCAGGTGCTGTGATCCGGTGAGAGGGCGCTCAGCGGCGGATGTCTCCTGGTGATCCGAGGGCGGAGGTCCGCAGGAGGGGGGGCGGGGAGCTGAACGAGGAGACGCCGGTCCAGGATCCCACGGAGCTCTGCGATAGAAGGGGGCTCGGCGGCGGGTGAGGCCTGGGCGATCCCCGGAGGGGGCTGTGGGTGGGTGTCACTACGGAGGGGGGTGTCCCGGAGCGGGGGGAGAACCGAGGTTGGGACGGATGTGGCTCTGTGCTCTGTGCAACGCTGACAGGAGCTGCAGCAACACACGTCCGCACGTCTGCACGCACGCAGGTCTGGGTAGTATAGGGCGGTATAGTGGCAGGCTTGGGTAGTATATGGTGGGATAGTGGCAGGTTTGGGTAGTATAGGGTGGTATAGTGGCAGGTTTGGGTAGTATAGGGTGGTATAGTGGCAGGTTTTGGTAGTATAGGATGGTATAGTGACAGGTTTGGGTAGTATAGGTTGGTATAGTGACAGGTTTGGGTAGTATAGGGTGGTATAGTGGCAGGTTTGGGTTGTAAAGGGTGGTATAGTGGCAGGTTTGGATAGTATAGGGTGGTATAGTGGCAGGTTTGGGTAGTATAGTGACAGGTTTGGGTAGTATAGGGTGGTATAGTGACAGGTTTGGGTAGTATAGTGGCAGGGTTGGGTAGTATAGGGCAGAATAGTGGCAGGCTTGGATAGTATAGGTTGGTATAGTGGCAGGTTTGGGTAGTATAGGGTGGAATAGTGTCAGGATTGGGTAGTATAGGGTGGTACAGTGACAGGTTTGGGTAGTATAGGGTGGTATAGTGGCATAATAATTGACATGCATGTGGTTGTGGTGTGAATGGGCCCTTAATAGGAAATGAAGATCAGCAATCAGAGTCCAAAAAATATGTCCCAATACCACGGGATCTTCAGAGACAATCAAGTTTTAATTAAATGTTCAAATTATAAAAGTCATCTTGGAGTGCCTTAGAGCATCTCAAACATCCGTGCTTACTTGTAAGGCCTTATGTGCAAGTATATGTGTGAAACCCATCAAACCACTATGTGATACATTTTAATGAAAGCTTACTAGTTTGTAAAGATCTCATGATATTGGCCCATTTTCTCCTGTACTCTGGTTGCTGATCTTCATTTTCAATTACGGTAAGTTTTTCAGACCACAACTCAATGCACATTATTTATTTATTACAGGAATGTATATACTGGTCTTCAGTTGGACAAAAGCCAAGCAAGGGAAGGGTTGGGTTCCTCCAAGCAGTGGCAAGCTATGATGTTTGAATGAAGACCACGGCCCGGATCCACAAAGCACTTACGCAGACGTATCTCGAGATACGCCGCGTAAGTGTAACTATGCGCTGTCGTATCTGTGCGCCGTGCCCACAATATGAGATACGCCTAAAAATAGGCTTCTCACGACCGAAGTAACTTGCCTACGCCGTCGTATCGTGGGCGCATATTTACGCTGGGCGCATTTGCTCCCATTGGTTTTCTATGCACATATGCAAATGAGGGAGATACGCCGATTCACGAACGTACTTGCGCCCGGCGCATAATATACACGGTTTACATAAGTCGTACGCCCGACGTAAAGTTATGCAAACGTATGGACCAGGGAACACAGCCGTCATATTTTACGTTGTTTACGTAGAACGTGAATAGGGCTGGGCGTAGGTTACGTTCACGTCGCAAGCAGTGATCCGTCGTATCTTAGGGAGTAGTTTTGACGTGATTCTGAGCATGCGCACTGGGATACGTCCACGGGACGGCGCATGCGCCGTTCGTTTTAAGTACTTCTATGATGCTTGGCCCATCATTTGCATGGGGTCACGCCTCATTAGCATGGCTTACGCCCACTACCACCTACGCTGGCTTACGCCGAGGAGCACTATTTGATTACTTCTGTCTGTTCTGGGTGTTGCTGTCTACAGGTTTGAATACTTCCCCCCTGCATTCCAGTATGTTCTGGAAAATAGTGGGTTAGGAGTAGCAGACCCTGGGCTGAAAATTCAGCCTCAGTCAATCCTTGTGTAGCACTACCCCCGAAGGAGCTGCTGGTTTAGATTTGGGCCTGCCGTTACCTCACTGTTCAATATGCTCATTTCAGGGGTTCTCCTTGAAGAGTTGTCCACAGAAATGTTTGCACCAAACACAAAGTCTCTTTCAAGGTTTTTATTGAACAAAGTTCTCCAACAGAGGGGTAGAGGGATAGGGAAGGACTCAGGTACCTTTTGCTTTACGGATCACGGGTATAACTTAGATCCAGAGGATTAACTCCAACCTGGATTTCAGCAACCACCAGATAGGCCTACTCTCCCCAGCCTAGCAGCTGGTGCGAAGCTCGTCAAAGTCTCTGCCACAGACTTAATAAGTGTTGTCAGGCCGTCCCACGATCTTCTGCCACAAGATCGCGTATCCACTCGCACACTTTGCACAGTTCCAATAAAGTACACAACTCATGGTGCCAAGAATCTTTCAGCCAGTCCGGTAGCACAGTGAGGTAAATTTGCCAGGGTGCGTGCATCAATTGAATCCCACTGGTTCAGCTTCCTTCCGTAGGTAAGGTAGCGGAGGACCATCCCTGGATTAGTAAGCCCCAGAAACTCCTGGGCCTACTCTCAATTGCAAGGCCTTGGGCCAGCCAGCCCCGAGGCTACAAAACAGCTCACACATCCCTGGGGCCAGAAGGGCCATCAGTTCGGGATCGGCAAAACAAACCCCTACCAGAACGGCGTCTGTCCCTTAAGTACCCCTCCCCAGAATGCACAGCGTGTTTGACCACGCCCCCTGAACAGGGTGAACCCGCTCAGGGGGCAGGTTGACCACGCCCCTGAGCTGCTTCTGGGAAAGAGATACCGCTTTGTTATTTTTACCTACAGGTAAGCCTATAATAAGGACTATGCCTGATTTGTAACAATGTCCCTCTGTCCCTCATTCCTCCTCATTTGTCCCTCATTTTGGTCTGATCTATATAGATATATAAAAAAATGCACTTTTTATCTATCAAAAACTGTTTTCCAGCGCAAAATCTTTTATCTGATTTATAAATTGCTGCATTTGTAAATTCCAAAAGCCAATTTAAAGGAAAAGTACTGGTAAGAAAAAGCACTTGTGGGTTCAACCAATCTTGCTTTTTTGTACAATTCTCCTTTAAGGGGGCATGGCAAGGGGTGTGTCATATGCCTGCATAATTTTGCTGATAGGTGTCTCTCATTCCCAAAAAGTTGGGATTTATGGAAGCTGTAAGTCCACATACTCTTACACGAGAGGCCTACCCTGAAGAGGTTAACTATTACTGGAGAGTTACCGTTATGCTCCTGATGAAGCGTTTTTTCAACGCGAAACATGTTGAGTAAAAGCGAGTAAAAGCAATCCTCATCAGTCCGCATATTCAATACAGTTCTAAGGATCTAAAAGTTTTTATACAATTTTTGGTGCTGTATGATTTCTGTTCTTTTAACATACATGCATTTGTATTAACTTTTATGAAATCTCTCCTATGTATGTACTGTGAATAATATGCCGATATTATAGTATCATGTTCACAAAGTTTTGTATATCATTTCTTGTTCTGTAAATTTTCTACTTTTATGAATAAATATACCCATAGTATTTTTACTATATTCACTTGTACCGTCTAAAGTCCATCTCATTATCCCAGCTCTATTCCTAGTTACATATTATCCGGACGTTGGTACACTGCTACATTGGCATTCACAGCGCTAGTCGCCCTGTGTTCTATGCACTTTTTTTTAGCAAGATCCACTTATATATTACTGGAGAGTGTTCTCAGTTGAAATGTGAATTAATTGTTGAGTATGCCAAGGCTTACAATAAGTCCTACCCAAGTTCTTCAAGCAATAAAATTTAAAAAAGCACTTTCTGCCTGGTTATTGCGTGGAGAGACTGAAAAAATTTGTCTGGCTGCCATGCACCCAATAATGAATAGAACCTGGGACAAACAACCTATCAGTAGGTCTTTGTGCTACACTGGTTTAAAGTTGGACAGACCAAGGTCTGTGTGGGCGCTGGAGAGGAGATACGTTGGGTCCCTCCAAGTGGAAGCAAGCTATGATGCTTGAATGAAGATCAGCAGTCTACAATAATCAGCAATGGCCATCCCACTATTTTGATGCACTTTTACTATTAAAAACACTTGTATAAACAATAAAATACCTCTCCGGTAACCTATCTACTGCAGTTAGTGGCTTTTGCTAGCTTCAAGCTACACCTCCGGCAGTGTGAAATGATCTAGTTTCATAAATCCAGAGTAGCGTTACAAGTAAGGTAGTCTGGGGGGTGACTTAGGGTCAGGATAAGTTTTCATTAAGATGTTTGTGATTAGTGTATGTTTATAAAGAACTGGACTGGGAATGCGGCTGCCTTAAGGGAGGCAGAAAACGCTGGCTAGAATTGTAATCATACAGCAATACAACATGTTCTGAAAGAAAGGAGCAAAGTTGCGGAATTAGCTGAAAACTTCCTCCTCGAGTATAAATTGGAGACAAGACTTTGGGGAATAGCATGGAAGGTCTATTAAACAATCTGCCTTTCTCTATTACGCATTGTATGTCTGTGCGTTTCATTGGCAGTTATGGAAATGTAAGCACTGTTTATGTTTGGTTATATAGCGTAGACAAATAAAACGGGAATGGCTAATGATTAGACTCAGTGCAGCATGGAGAGTGCGCTGAAGAATGCCCGTATATAAGTAATTGGAAATAAACAGACGCAGAGGAACAAGGATTATTGTCATTGCTTTGCTGATCATGTTGCAGTATTGAACGTCATGAATTAAATTTCAATTTCAACTGCAATTTTGGTATAATTGCCCTTAATCATCCCCCTCTACCTCCCTGAGTGCAGCCTGCCACCATAAAAAACGTACCTACCTCCTTGATCCAATGATCTTGCCTGTGTGGCCCTGCACAGCCTTTTCAGAGACCCCATTAACATGGGCGTCCGCTGAAATTTTTTCAGGGCGGGTGCTTCGGCAGCGGCCATACACAGTCGCATGTAACCCTTTCTTCAAACGCTAACGGGGGTTAAAAGTGCCCCGCTAGCGGCCGAATAGCGCAGCTAAAATGATGGTAAAGCGCCACTTTACCGATAACGCGGCCAGCTGGCAGTGTGAAATAGCTCTTGAGATAATTCAGCTTCACTCCATGCCCACATAAATATAGCCTAGAGAATGTACAGAACCCCCTTCAGCACAGATGGACCCCACCTTCAGCACAGACTCCCTCTTCAGCACAGACCCCTCCATTCAGCACAGATGGACCCCCCCATTCTGCACAGAACACTCCATTCAGCAAAAATGGACCCCCCTTCAGCACAGACTCCCCCATTACGCACAGACCCCTCCATTCAGCACAGACCCCCCTTCAGCACAGATAGAGCCCCTTTAAGCACAGACGCCCCTTCAGCACATACCCCCCTTCAGTACAGACCCCCCTTCAGCACAGATGGACCCCCCATTCAGCACAAACCCCCTCCCCCATCCCATTCAGTACCTTAGATCAGCCATCAGCGCAGCACATGTACACATGAACACTGGAGGGGAGGCAGCTTCACTCTGCTCGCTGTGCCTGTGTGACATCCAACCCGGGACCGTTTAGACAGCCCGTGGTCGCAAAACTCTTTAACACCTTCTCGATTTTCCAGGGGGGGTCAATTGCCCCCCCTTGCCCTATGGAGCGGACGCCCATGCCCATTAATTCAATCGAATGCTATGCTCTGCTGGAGGCCATCATGAGTAGAGTTTATCCATATCCCATGTATATATAGATTCACTGTTAAATTGACCCACACAACAGCTTATACTCAATAGGGATGGGCTCGATGTTCGAATCCAAACCTAAGTTCGACTTGAACATCGGGTGTTCTCTTGCTTGTTGAACAAACAAACTAATGGGGCGCTCACTGGAAGTTTGTCTGCCGGGGTGCGACCCATAATGCACTGTGAGATCGCAGTGCATTGATTGCTGCTCATTGGCCAAAGCATGCACCTGACCTGTTTGCTTTGGCCAATCACAGCGTAATGTTCTGTGAGAGCCATGATTGGACAATCATGGCTCAGGGGCTAAGTCCACGCCCCACACTATGTAAGGCTGCTTACACGGCGGGTGTGTGTAGTGTATATGAATGGAGGTTAGGCAGGATATTTAGTGTAGTGTGCGGTCGGTCAGGGTAATAAAACAGTGTAGTGTAGAGAATATATAATACAGTGTAGTGTAGAGAATATATAATACAGTGTAGTGTAGAGAATATATAATACAGTGTAGTGTAGAGTATATATAATACAGTGTAATGTAGAGAATATATAATACAGTGTAGTGTAGAGTATATAATACAGTGTAATGTAGAGAATATATAATACAGTGTAGCGTAGAGTATATATAATACAGTGTAATGCAGTGTGTATAACAGTGTAGTGCGGTGTATATAACACAGTGTAGTGCGTATAAGGCCCCTTTCACACGGAAGCGGATCTAGCTCAGCGGGGGGATCACTCCGCTGTTCTCTATGGGAAGATCAGAAGAAAAAAGACAGCATGTCCGTTTTCATCCGATCCCTCCCGATCCGCTCCGCTCCGCTGGATGGATAGTGAATGCATCACCAGCCGTCTGTTTTGAGCTTGTCGGATCGGATCGGATGGCATGTGGGTGTCAGCGGACACATCTCTACTGAGATCCGCCTGAAAAACGGACAGGCGGATCTTTGCAGTCCCATTGTGTGAAAGGGGCCTAATACAGTGTAGTGTGAATAACAGTGTTGTTGGTGTGTACAACACTTTTGTGTCACCACTGATTACATTTTTTTTGGCGCAGGTGTCAGCACAACAGTGGTATGCTTTTTATTTTTTTGTGGCGCAGAAGCGCTAAGAATATTTAGGGCATAATTGCTGTCCCCCTTCTGCGTCACAGGTGGTCCTCTTTCTGCGTCAGCAGAGGTTCCCTTTTTTTTTTATTTTATTGAGCTTTTTTTTTTTTTTTTTCCAGCAGCAGCAAAAAAGAATTTCTCCATAATTGTGCTGTTCCTCCTTCTGAGTTGCAGGTAGTCTTCCTTCTGCGTCACCACTGTTTTTTTTTTTGGCCTTTCTTATTTTTATTTTTTTTACATTTATTTCATTACAATTTTTGCAGCAGTAAAAAAAAAATCGTCACAATTAGTGCACCCTTATTTTCTTTATTAAAAATAACTATAATAAAACGGTTTATAAAAATCCCCCAAAATTATCCTCATCATGTCCAAAAGGCCAACAAGGAGAGGCGGACGCTCACAGGCCACTAAAAGCGGGAAAAGCAGCCCCTGTGTCTACAGTGCAGTCCTTTCTTATTCCGGTGTTGCTGGCTGTGTTATTGAGCCCCAACATGCAGAAAAGGCCCAATTTTTCTGCATCTGTTTTTTTTTTCTAATTTTTAACAGGACCATTCCTGCACCCTGTAACTGGGGGTTACGGTGTTCTAACACTACCAACACCCAAGGCCCAAATTTTCTGCATGTGTATGTACATTTTAAAAAAATTGGGGGAAAAATGGCGTGGGGGGACCCCTTGGGTCTGGTATGGATTTTCACTTCATTATAAAATAATGCCTGCACAGGTCCGTAGATAATTTTTTTGTTCTGGGGAGGGGGGTTCAGCAGCAGGTACTAAGTAAAAGTATTTTTAAATAAAATAAATTGCGCCAAAATTATAAAGACTGGAAAAACGATATGTGTTGCCCCTAGTAATCAATTACATCCTTAATTTTAATTTTATCAGATCCTTTAGAAAATCAAACCTGTTTTCAGCTTTTTCCTTCTTCCAGTTTTTATGAACGCTGTTGGCTATTGTCCAGTATTAGTGTCCAAACAGAATAGGTGCAAAGTGAGTGTGCTGCCTACCTCACTGTGTTCCTGCAGCCCATCAGAGTACCCGAGTACCTATCTGCATCTCATACCTCATAGAATATACGTTGGGGTGTTTTCTTCCTTTCTTTCTTGTCCTTGCACTCTGGGACTAGGGATGAGCTCCGGTGTGTTTTCGCACACTCCATGGGCAGAGCCCGCCAGGAAGTTGGCACGGCGCTGCGCTAATCACAGGCAGGGAGACATTTCTATGCCTGTGATTAGCGCAGCGCTGTGCCGACTTCCTGGCGGGCTCTGCACGTGGAGTGCGCGATCACACCAGAGCTCATCCCTATCTGGGACCTTCAAAAGTGTGATAGGTAGGAATAAAATTAGATGTGTAATTTATGCCACGTTGGACCTCTATGTGGCCAGGCTGTGAAAGTCTCACACATGTAGTATCGCCATATCCTGTTTTGAATTGTAACTGTATTGTCTGCCCACATGTTGTAAAGCTCTGTGCAAACTGTTGGCGCTATATAAATCCTGTATGAAAACCTGTAGCACCTGAGATTTGGCAAAGCAGACACCATTGCTCACTTCTTTGGGTGAATATTTGTTTTGGCCAGCATGGCATTCAAATTTTTGCTTCTTTATTAGAGTGTAGATATCATTGGGTGTAAAGAATTTTTATCCCATAGGCTCCTAGTCTAAAACGCATAATCCCTACTGGATCCCACTAAGAGTGTGGGCTTTCTGTTAATGGGGGGGTCAGCTGCTACTCTGCTAGTGGGAAATTAATTGGTCGCTAAATGAAGTGGTCCTTCAGACTTTTTTATCGGCTCATCAGAAAAGCAAATCGCTGCTTCCCACTGAACCCTAACTTTGGAATGAACCGTTCAGATTCTCTGAGAGTTATGACTAGTGCAAAGCAATTAGCTTATCCCTAGAGACAATTTTAAAACAGAGTAAAGAAATGGTAAAAAAAAAATTGCTAGAATCTGAAAAAAGGCCAATTATGTGTAATAAAAAGGTACAAATATTATAATAACCTATGAATATTATTATAGATCTAGAGATTATTATTATAGTTATAGATATTATAGATATAAATCGTGTATAATAATACAATAATTATAGGTAAAAATAATAAAGGTAAAGATATTAAGACTAGTAGCTAGATTCAGGTAGATGGGCGCATCTTTGAGGCGGCGTAGCGTATCGTATTTACGCTACACCGCTGTAAGTCAGAGAGGCAAGTGCTGTATTCACAAAGCTATGACTAAGCATTGATATCCAATGCGAAACGATGTTTTTCCCACTGTGTGCTGATACCTGTAGTGCATTTTTCCTTTACCCAATAAAGGGCACGTTTTTTTAAGAAATTGGAGTGCGGCTGTCCATATCTTTCCTCTTTTGCATATCCCGTGCATTGCCTGCACCCATTGGTTTCTGAGTGGACATTGATTGTTCTAGTGTGCTCACCTGGAGCGGCAGCCTTCCTACCTGGCTGTATTCACAAAGCACTTGCCTCCTAAGTTACGGCGGCGTAGCGTAAATGGGCCGGTCTAAGCGCACCTAATTCAAATGAGGAACAGGGGGGCGTGTTTTATGTAAATGATTCGTGACCTGACGTGATTGACGTTTTTTACGAACGGCGCATGCGCCGTCCGTGGACATATCCCAGTGTGCATTGCTCCAAAGTACGCCACAAGGACGTATTGGTTTCGACGTGAACATAAATTACGTCCAGCCCCATTCACGGACGACTTACGCAAACAACGTAAAATTTTCAAATTTCGACGCGGGAACGACGGCCATACTTAACATTGCCTAGGCCAGCTATTTGTTCGACTAACTTTACGCCGGAAAAAGCCTTACGTAAACGATGTAAAAAAATGCGCCGGGCGCACGTACGTTTCTGAATCGGCGTATCTAGTCATTTGCATATTCTACGCCGAATTTAACGGAAGCGCCACCTAGCGGCCAGCGTAAATATGCACCCTAAGATACAACGGCGTAGGAGACTTACGCCGCTCATATCTTAGCCTAATTTAAGTGTATCTGGTTTCCAGAATACGCTTAAAACGGGAGTTCACCCATTTTAAAAAAAAAAAAAAATCTCCCCTTAGCTTCCTGCTCGTTCGGTCTAGGGGAATCGGCTATTTATATTAAAATATGAGCAGTACTTACCCGTTTTCGAGCTGCATCTTCTTCCGTCGCTTCCGGGTATGGGTCTTCGGGAGCGGGCGTTCCTTCTTGATTGACATTCTTCCGAGAGGCTTCCGACGGTCGCATCCATCGCGTCACTCGTAGCCGAAAGAAGCCGAACGTCGGTGCGGCTCTATACTGCGCCTGCGCACCGACGTTCGGCTTCTTTCGGAAAATCGTGACGCGATGGATGCGACCGTCGGAAGCCTCTCGGAAGCCTGTCAATCAAGAAGGAACGCCCATTCCCGAAGCCCATACCCGGAAGCGACGGAGAGGATGCGTCTCGTAAACGGGTAAGTACTGCACATATTTTAAAATAAATAGCCGATTCCCCTAGTAATAACGAGCAGGAATCTAAGGGGGAAAAGTGCCCTCTAAGGGTGAACCCCCGCTTTAAATTTACGACGGCGTAGATTCAGAGTTACGATGGCGTATCTAATGATACGCCGGCGTAACTGTCTCTGAATCCAGCTATAGCTTTTGTTATATTATCTTCTTTGCTGTTAGGAAATTGCAAGAAAAAGATGTGACATTTAACAGAGACTTTGCAAACAGATGAAATGACAGTAAGGTTTAAATTTAAACTTCTCATGAATGCCACCACCTAAGAGCCGGTTCACAATGGGGCGACTCGTCAGGCGACTCAGCCGCCTCACAAGTCGAGTCCCGTTCTATTTAATAGAACCGTTCTAATAGGAGCGACGCAAGTCACTCCGACTTAGAAAAAGGTTCTTGTACGACTTTGGGGGCGACTCGGGGTGACTTGCATTGACTTCTATACAAACAAGTACGCTAGGCAAATAGCAATGTGATTTAAGTAGATATTAAGGTAACAAAAAAAATATTTTTGATATTTTTGATATAATAAGGGCAAATTATTTAGTCACATCACCCCCTGCCGCCATGCCCCTCTGCCACCAACACACCCTGCCTTCACCCCCCTCTGCAGTGCCACAATCTCCCCCTGCCTCCATCGTCCCCTGCCTCCATCCCCCTCTGCGGTGCCACCAACAACCCCTGTCTCCATCCCCCACCCTCTGCGGTGCCACCATCCCCCTCTGCAGTGCCACCAACACCTCCTGCCTTCAATCACCCCCTGCCACTAACACCCGCTTCCTCCAATCTCCCCTGCCTCCATTGCTCCGTGCCTCCATTCCCCTCTGCGGTGCCACCGCAGCCACCATCACCCCCTGCATCCAATTTCCATGCGCAGTTCCAAGCCAAACCGATCTCGGCTATTTTTACTGGCACATTCCCGCAACCACGGACATTTACGAACGGGGGAAAAAAGTGCCCGTTTTTACGGACTGTCCGTAAAAATACGGATGGTTGGCAACACTGGAACCCTCACCCATCTTTGTTTAACCAAAATAACGATATAGAGGAGACAAATCCTTCAATATTAAATCTCATTTTGAGATTTTTTTTGCTAAATCAGATATTGTACAGGAAGTGGCTTTGGGGCACACATGGGGGTACGGTGGAATGCCATGTTGAGGACGAAACCAGCTCCAGCTTTCCATAATACATTACTCTTAGTCCAGATAGTGAAACAAATTGAGATTTGATTCAGTCAGTGCAACGCAAGAAATATGCGGACAATTCAGCTATTAAACAAACCAATTCTGTCTTCTAATCTGTTTTATTTGAGGTCGGATAGAAGCTTTACAATCTTCCTCTGTGGCATCCTGCATTAAGAAGGAAGCCTTTGTGCTGGAAAGCCCCTCACCATATATGATGCAGATACTACATTGAGCCTCCAACACAAAAGGAGCCCTTTAATGTCCTCAAGACATTGAGCAGCCCATCCCGACCCATAGAAATATTTATGGCATGGAATTTGCCAATTTGTACGTCTGTTGCCAAGTGACCTTTAGCACAGAGACATAGAACGGACCATTGATCTTTCATTTCCTATAAAGACCCATTGCCTCTGGAATAAGTCCAGTTTGTCTGTATACCTTATGCCGACAACAAGCAGGGCAATTGCAATCTTTGACCTGTGCACTTAACATTTATTTCCTGCAGTAGTTTGGGTTGTTGGGTGACTATATTCTGCAACTTATTACTACAGTAATTCATTGTGGACCACAAACTTGACAGTATAATTGGCTGGCTCCATTTAAAGCCTAACTCCAGGTTTAGTAGAAAATTAAAAATACATTTCCCTAAGGGCTGCTAAAATTGAAATTCTGCTTTTGATGCAATTATCATCAGCTCTTGGACGCTGTTCCCTGTATTCTGTTCAGCTATGCAGCACTGTTTTTTTTGGGGGGGTTATGCAACGTCCAGAGTCATTAAACCCATTTCCTGTGAGCCCAGGGTGTCATAGATACACACATGTGCACCTACTGCACAGAACGGGGCTCATGTGCCACTATGTGAGTGTTGTTGAAGAAGGGTAGAGGTGGAAGAGGACCACACATACAAACGTAAAATAAAAGTCAAAACTTTGAAAAGCCAAAACTAGTTTTGGATAGAGTAGAGTGGGACTGGAGCACCTGACACTTTTTTCATTGTCTGGATCCTTTATAGCAGGGGTCTCCAAACTTTATAAACACAAGGCCAGCCTAATGTCTTCAAACTGTAGGGGGCAGACTGTGGCCAGTTAAAAAAGAACCTTTCCTAAGTTCAGTTTGAGTAAACAATGGCCCATCATTGGTATTAGGAGGAGTAATAGTGCCCCATTGTTGGCATTAGTGGGAGGAATAATGAATGAATGAATGAGTAACTTGTATAGTGCTAAAGCTTCTTCCTGAAGGCCAGATGGTTTTCTTCCAAGCGGATGTCCGCAGGTAGAGCGTTCCATAGCTGGCGTCCTTGGATCTTCGTTCACCTTTTGATTTGTAGCGGGTCTTGGGGATATGGAGGTGGTTCTGGTTAGTTAACCGGAGGGGGTGACTTGGGGTGTAGTGCTTTATTTTATTGCAGAGGTATTGTGGGACTTTTCCTTGTGTACATTTGTGAGTGAGGCAGAGGGTTGTAACCCGATCCTTCACGGCTAGCCAATGGAGGGTCCTCAGGGACAGGGCGATTGATTCCCAGGGTTTTTTCTCCAGTTACCAGCCTGGCTGCTGTGTTCTGGACAACTTGTAGACGTGAAATTTGGTATTTGGGAAGTCCTAGGTAGAGGGAGTTTGCGTAGTCGAGTCGGGAATTGATGATTGTTCCAACTACTGCTGCTGTATCTCCTTCTAGGATGAAGGGGATGAGTCTACGCAACATGCGAAGAAGGTAGTGAGATCCGCTGACTACTGATCCTATTTGTACATACATTGTCATGTCTGAGTCAAAGATGACTTTGAGGCTTTTGGCTTTAGTGCTGGGGATGATAGTTTGTCCGATTATGGTGGGTGGTGTGGACGTCGTGCTAGGGCTTTTGTTTCGGTTTGCATGGAGGAGGAGGAGTTCTGTTTTGGAGCTTTTGGAGTTTTGTTTTCCTCATTATTGGGCTCAGTGAGAGGAATAGTGCCCTATCATTGGCGTCATTGGTGTCAGTGGGAGGAGTAGTGCCCTATCATTGGTGTCAGTGGGAGGAATAGTGCCTTATCGTTGGTATCAGTGGAAGGAATAGGGCCCCATCATTGGTGTCAGTATCACAAATAGTGCCCCTTTGGTCGTGTCAGTGGAAGGAATAGTGCGCTATTGTTGGTGTCAGTGGCAGGAACTATGTTTGACTGTTGCTGACTGTGGGGGAATAGTGCCCTGAGGACCAGATAAAAGCAAGCAAAGGGCTGCAGGTTGGAGACCACTGCTCTATAGGGAGATTCGCCTTCTCTATTTGTCAGGGTGATCAATGTCACCAAGATTGAAAGTGAAGGAAAAGAAAATCCTAAATTGTGGGTTGTCACCAGAACAGGAATGAAGGGGAAATCTTCCAATAGGGATACTAGTTCCGGTGAACCTGGTGGCAAACATGATTTTTCCTCACATTGGCTATTGGACAGGAAGTGAAGGAAATTTTGACAATGGGACACAGATGATAAAAACAGAAAGGTGCTATAACCACCCCTTTACTATATTTAAACTGAAGATATAATGGTTTGGCCTTAGTTCTACTTTAAGGCCTCACTCTAGCCCAAACCTTTATTTATTTTTTGTTTTGGATTGAGTGTGGAAGGCTAACACAGATTTGTGTACCCATTCAGGGGATTTCCTCTCACTTCCTGTTCCGTCTGACACCTATCAATTGAAAAGGAAGTGAGAGTAAACCTACCTTATGGGCACACAGTAATAAAATCCTAAGAAAGGTTCCAAACCTTCCTTTACTTTTTTTTTGCTGGCTCTGGCTGTGTCCCTGTTGGCTGCATTTCCTGTAATGGCTGACACCTGTCAAATAGACAGGAAGAGGGGACATTTACCTTTACTTCCTGTTTTGAATAAATAATAATCTAAAATGAGGACACAGCTATAATTTATTTATTTTTTTAAAGAGGTGCCAATCTTTACTCGCAAGGATGAAACTTATTACAGAAAAAAAATATTTGTGTATGGACTGTTTGTGGCCTCCAGTTTGCATTCCTTTTTAGGCTATTTGGACTGTAAAGTTGGCCATACATGTTATAGTCTGACAATATCTGTACATTTTTCTTTAGATTTGTACAGAGTCAGGAATAATCTTGTGATACATAACTTGATAGCCCTAAAGGAGATTGTATGGTCTGGCTCACACCGATTTGAAGCCTGTTCTTCAAAGCGCTTGAACACTTAACATCAAGATTGCCATTATATTCAATGGGGCCCGCTCACGCCTGAGTGTTATGTTGCTTGAAACATATAGTTCGAAGTTGAGAAATGCATATGAGCTTCTCTGGGGCAGAGTATTGCATTTCTGATCTCTATAGATCTCAATGTTTGTTTTTTACCTCTCATTCTCCTAGTAACTAGCTTTCCATTAGCTAAAATATAGACGTTTAAGCCTGAACGTTCCAACACTTGAAAAAGATCACACTCAAGTATGAACCTATTCTAAATAACCCATATAACTGTTTGGGTGTATGGACTACCCCTGTCTTGGGTTATTTTGTAATTTGCCATTGAATATACAGTAAGTTGTGACAGGTTGTATCTAAAAATTTATGAAGGTTTAACAGACTTATGCCGCGTACAGACTATCTGAATTTCTGACAAGAAAACCGTGGATTTTTTCAAGACGGAATGTTGTCTTAAACTTGTGTTGCATACACACGGTCACACAAATGTTGTTGGAAATTCCGAACGTTAAGAACGCGGTGGCGTAGAAAACTAAGACGAGCCAAGAAAAATTAAGTTCAATGATTCCGCTCATGCATAGGATATTTGTGCGTCGGAATTGCATCGGAATTGCAGAACTTTTCTGTCGGAAAATTTGAGAACCAGCTCTCAAATTTTTTGCTGTCGGAAATTGCGACAGAAAATGTCCGATTGGGCCTACACACGGTCGGAATTTCCGACCAAAAGCTCACATCAAACTTTTCTTGTATGTAATTCCGATCGTGTGTACGCGGCATTAGGAGTTGAGAATTGGTCTAGGAGCTGTTCAATTTTTGTAGAACCTGACTTCTGGGACTTATCCAAGTTTGGAGACCTCAAATGAGAGAAAGAATAAGGCGTTTAAGTAACTTTGACCTTATCCAAAGTCCTGATGTTTGGAGGGGCGAGAAGTCAGAGAAGAAAAAAGATCCTCCATTGGCTATGAAGGTTTTGATGGACTGGTGCACTGGAAATACCCAAACTTTTGCACCTAAGGCTTGCTGCTTCATCCAGGCTGTACTGTGACAGCGACAATCAGAAAATCTCTCAGGAATTTAAGATTTCTATTAAAAGCTGTGCTTATTGGGTATTCAATCTGCCTCTCCTGCTTTCCCTCTCAAGCTAATTCAACAAGCAATAAATTGTTAAAAGATTTAAAGCGACTGGTGCCCAATTGCTTTATCGACCACTACAGGCTGAAGATCCATCCCCGAGATTGACAGTGCTTAAAGCTTCAATAAGGATTGAGGACTGCCTGAATGTAATTTATTTAGACCCTGGGGGTGATAGTGTTTACGTATCAATATATGTTCACCTGCCACGGCACTCAGGACAAATCTTTTCTTGCTTTAGACAGACTGGTAAAGGGTTAGAACCTTTGCATGTTTTCATAGAATATATAAAACGAGATATTTAAAGTCGCAGAAACCGATGTTTATCAAGACAGGCTTTGGGATTTATGCAGTATGTCTAAATATAACTAGTCCAGTAGGTGCCAGACTGCGACCAATTTTCCAAGTGCATGCTAAAATTTAATAGACATGGTCCAACATGCCGTCTCTCTTTCTCAGCATTACAAGTCTGCGTGAGGACCCTTGTGATAAGGGGTGTGGTCATTACTCACCTTTGACAGCACAGACCACTGCAGTGGGAAGGCAGGAAAAAAATCAGTTAAAGATGACCTTCAACCTCTCTACCCACTTTGCAACATTCTCTCAAATTTAGACATTTATTTTTTATATATACATTTTATAATGATTTTTATTTGAGGAACAATTTGGGCATTTCAGGGATTCCTATCTGTCAGGGCTGGGCTCAGCCCTTCCTTCTCTGAGCTGGCCGCTCAGCTGTTGTCTAATTGCCAGCTCCTTTCTCTCCACAGTGACTCAGCTGTTGATGATCTGCTTGTCAGTCCTGCCTACTTAAAGACTTCCAGCTCACTTCATCTCTGCCTTCGCCTTTGTCAACATCACAGAGACTTTCTCCTGCGTTCCTGTTGTGGACTTGCTCGGCTGGCGTTCCTTCTGGCTCCTGATCCTGCTTGTTGTACTACTACGTTTACCTCTGGCTCTCTGACATTGGCTTGGCCGACTACCTGATCCGGTTACTGAACTCTGGCTATGTTTTGTCTACGCTTACTCTGTTTACCTTTTTATTATTAATATTAAACAATTGTGATTTAACTGTACTTTTGTCTCGGTCTGATTCATGGTTTCTGACACTATCTAGGTGACTATTACGTTCTGATTTGCCTGCTATTATACAGCGGTTGTACAGATGTGTTTGACTAGATGCTTCGAAGGACAGGGGAGATATCAGAAGTTTAATAGACCCCTGATGCTCTCAATAAGGTGTGTCTATCACTTTCCAAAGCTGTCACAAGGGGCTTGTCCACCCTTCCTTTTCTTTGAAAGATTTTTGTGGTTTGGTGTGTATACAAGTTGTACATGAAAAAAACACAAACCACACAGCTTCTTTTTCTGCATCTCTTGGAGGCTCCATTGTGAAATTCACACCCTATGAGAGTCATACGTTCACACCAACTGTGTTGCGAAATGCAGTCTCAATGTAGTCCCAATGCAAGGCTGGGGCACATAGTCTTGTTTTCAGTGGTTCCAGTGCCACTCAACAACTTTCCTTGGCATGCATCGGAAAAAAAAAAGGAGTCAGCTATAAGTAATCTCTAAACAAGCATGAAACGTGTCCCATTCAGAATTTATATCCAAGGAACAAGGTCAAACAACTATTTTTTGAGAGTGGAAACAGGTAGGACTCTACAACAAAGTTTGCTAAAATCCTTGTAATGTACATTAATTACCCAGAGGGGAGCGCAGTTCTGGATCCTTGCCCTGGGTACTGATTTCTACATAGTTATATTGGTCCAGCTTGGACTTCATCCAATCAGACAATGCTTTAACGCTTTGCTTTAATTCTGAGACTGCAAAGTGTTCCCTGAATGGCTCTGGTGCCAAGAGCAACCTCCTATGTTAAAAATTTAGCAAGGCAGCTGCTCGGCATGGGACCCGAAAGCTAGTGGAGATCATTGTAATAGAAGTGCCTTCTACAGTGATTTCCAGCTTCCAGAGTAATCCCACAACCGTGGTGTGTACATACTTACATTGGTCCAAGCTGCGTCAATGTAACCATGAAAAAATTGCCATACCTGGAATTCATCTTTAAACATTTTATTTGCTACTTCTTTCCTTGGCTGACGTACATGAGTGTCAAGAATCTCTGTTACTAATACTAACAGCTCTGAGCACACTAAGGCGATGATCCCACTTCCTATATACACTATATTACCAAAAGTACTGGAACACCTGACTTTACACGCCCATGAACTTCAATGGCATAACAGTCTCAGAAGGGAGGGTCAAGTGCAGGTTGCCAACTTTCGACAAATGCACTAAGTCTGCAAAATCCACACTCTCTGCATCTGTCCGTGAATGCAGGCTGCATATCCGCAACGGACATTTATAATTTTTTTATAGAGTGGCTACATATACTATATTACCAAAAGTATTGGGACACCTGCCTTTACACGCACATGAACTTTAATGGCTTTCCAGTCTTAGTCCGTAGGGTTCAACATTAAATTGGCCCACCCTTTGCAGCTATAACAGCTTCAACTCTTCTGGAAAGGCTGTCCACAAGGTTTAGGAGTGTGTCTATGGGAATGTTTGACCATTCTTCCAGAAGCGCATTTGTGAGGTCAAACCTGGCTTGCAGTCTCCACTACAATTCATCCCAAAGGTGTTCTATCGGGTTGAGGTCAGGAGTCTGTGGAGGCCAGTCAAGTTCCTCCACCCTAAACTCGCTCATTCATGTCTTTATGGACATTGCTTTGTGCACTGGTCCAAATCACTTGGTGGAGGAGGGATTATGGCATGGAGTTGTTTTTAAGGGGTTGGGCTTGGCCCCTTAGTTCCAGTGAAGGAAACTCTTTAAGCCTCGTACCGATGAGAACGATCTGATGGACCGCTGTCATCGGTTAACCGATGAAGCTGACTGATGGTCAGTCGTGCCTACACACCATTGGTTAAAAAAACGATCGTGTCAGAACGCGGTGACGTAAACCACAACGACGTGCTGAAAAAAAAACGAAGTTTAATGCTTCCAAGCATGCGTCGACTTGATTCTGAGCATGCCTGGATTTTTAACCGATGGTTGTGCCTACTAACGATAGTTTTTTTCCCATCGGTTAGGAATCCATCGGTTAAATTTAAAGCAAGTTGGCTTTTTTTTTAACCGATGGTTAAATAACCTATGGGGCCCCACACACGATCGGTTTTGACCGATGAAAATGGTCCATCAGACCTTTGTCCTCTGTTTAACCTATGGTGTGTACGAGGCCTAAGACATCAGCATACCAAGACACTTTAGACAATTTCATGCTCCAAACTTTGTGGGAACAGTTTGGGGATGGCCCCTTCCTGTTCCAACATGACTGCGCACCAGTGTACAAAGCAAGGTCCATAAAGACATGGATGAGCAAGTTTAGTGGAGGAACTTGACCTACCTACACAGAGTCCTGACCTTTGGGATTAATTAGAGCAGAGACTGCGAGCCAGGCCTTCTTGTCCAACATCAGTGCCTGACCTCACAAATGCTTTTCTGAAATAATGGTCAAACATTCCCATAGACACACTCCTAAACCTTGTGGACAGCCTTCCTGGAGGAGTTGAAGCTGTTATAGCCATACCTCCCAACTGTCCCTGATTTCGAGGGACTGTCCCTGATTTGGAGCAATGTCCATCATTCTCCTCATTTGTCCCTTATTTTGGTCTGATCTATACAGTAGTATATAAAATGCACTTTTAATCTATCAAAAAGTGTTTTCCAGTGCTAAACCTTTCATCTGATTTCTAAATGGCTGCATTTGTAAATTCCAAAAGCCAATATAAAGGAATAGTAGTGGTAAAAAAAGCACTTGTGGGTTTAACCAATCTTATTTCTTTGTACAATTCTCCTTTAAGGGGGCGTGGCAAAGGGTGTGTCCTATGCCTACATACTTTTGCTGATAGGTATCCCTCATTCCCATCTCAGAAAGTTGGGAGGTATGTTATAGCTGCAAAGGGTGGGTCAGCTGAATATTGAACCCTGCGGACTAAGACTGGGATGCCATTAAAGCTCATGTGCGTGTAAGGGCAAGCGTCCCAATACTTCTGGTATTATAGTGTATGTATTATTAGGCCCAATTCACAAAGTTAACACACCAGGATAAGGATTCTTATTTGCCAAAAAAATTACGGTTATTTTCAGCTGTCAAATGTGACTAAAAATCACAGTCACATGAAATAAATAAGGATCCTCGTCCTTGCATTGAAAAAACATGTAGATTCCCTTGAAGTAACAGTGTACTGTGGTTTAGCTAAGCAGTATAGCAGTGGAGGGCAGTATGAGCATAGTAATATCGCTTGGAGGAATATAATAAGTGAATGCTGTAGCAGGGCCGGGGAGTCTATGCTGTCGAAGACAGAGAAGGAGGATGATTGGCCGCTCAATGCTGTGCGGAGAAAAGCAATTTCGAGCTGACTCCACAGCAAACACTTAAGATTCTACACTGGGAATAAATCTTTTGTCATCGTATAAAGAGACATCTGGCTTTCCAGAGAAACGGGAACGTCATCGCAAGCGTGGCGGAAGCTTGCTTTTCTTGTACACATATAGCTTCTTTCCATGTACGCCTATTCATACAAACAAATATAATTATAAATACACTGCGATTTGCATGTATTAAAATACACAGATGCCAACTTATGGAAACCTGTATGTACATGGTATCTTATAAAGCCATAAGGAGGCATAGAAAGTGTCTGCCAAGGAGGTGGCAGCAGGAACTCGG
Source organism: Rana temporaria (assembly GCF_905171775.1). NCBI lineage: Eukaryota > Metazoa > Chordata > Amphibia > Anura > Ranidae > Rana > Rana temporaria. Next base: position 36,220,775 of record NC_053500.1, on the reverse strand, counting down.
ACAGGGAATGCATAATTGCAAATGACCTATAAATATAATCTTTATTGATGAGGTCGGATGGGATGTTTGATGCGTATCGTCTTCCACGCTCATCTATAAAAATATGTTTGCCAACCGTCCTCTTTGCATATACTGAACAGGTGCCTGCCGTGCATGTGTATGCATAATACAGGATGGTGCAGAAAGCAGGTGCTAGACTATTAACACGCAGTAATAAAACATATTTAAACTTTATACTTATAAATACAAGAGGCATGCGTATTCTTACCCCTAATTAAAGGTACATTACCCCTAATTAACATTTGCTGGGATTGATCCTGATCAAGTGTACAAGCAAACACCTTAGGAGTGTGGACAATTATTTTATATATATATATATATATATATATATATATATATATATATATATATATATATATATATATATATATATATATATATATAATCTTATTGTTATTTTAATCTTTCCCATTTTTTTCTTATTTCTATTTTAATTTCCATTTTTATTTTTATTTTCACTTACATTATTATTTCCATTATTATTACCTTTTTTGTTTATATTAACTTTCATTTACACAAATTTGTATTATTATTTTTACAATTATTTTTATTTTTATTTCTATTCTTATTTTTCATTCTTGTTTCTTTATAGATTTATGTATTATGATTTATCACATATTTTTTCATACATTTTTTCATTACTCTTTATCCTTTATTATTTTATACCATAATTGTCATACTAACATATCATCCTATAGAGCATTTTTAGATATGACCCATTACATAGTTACATAGTTAGTCAGGTTGAAAAAAGACACAAGTCCATCCAGTTCAACCATAAAAAAATAAAATAATAATAATAATAATATCATACAATCCCATATACCCAATTCTATATCCACAGTTGATACAGAGGAAGGCAAAAAAAAAACAGCAAAGCATGATCCGATTTGCTAAAGCAGGGGAAAAAATTCCTTCCTGATCTATTCCCCGAGGCTATTCCCCGGATCAACTTTACCTATAAATGTTAGTGTCCAGTTATATTATGTACATTTAGGAAAGAATCCAGGCCCTACTTAAAGCACTTTACTGAGCTGGCCAGAACCACCTCTGCAGGGAAGAAACCTTTCCGTATTTGGAGGTGCCCCCTTGTCCTCAGTGTTGACCGTAAAGTGAATAACTCAACACCAAGTTCACTCTCTGGACCCCTTATATATCTGTACATGTTGATCATCTCCCCCCTTAATCTCCTCTTCTCAAGAGTGAATAAATTCAATTCTTCTAATCTTTCCTCATAGCTGAGCTCCTCCATGCCTCTTATCAGTTTGGTTGCCCTTTTTTGCACTTTCTCCAGTTTATTCATTGTTGCCCATTAATATTTTTGTCCATCGTTTTCTCACATGCATTTCTGTTTTTATTGTATTTTACCTTTTGGTCCTTGTTGTAACAAAAATAACTTCTACCAGTTTGCACTTAGAGGAGCTTTTCCCCTTTTTTTTCCCTTCATGTTGAAAACTACTACATATACGCCATTGGTGTCTTCTAGGTATCTAGGACCTGGCAGAGGCTGGCGGTGCATATGTGCATGTGTGGGATGTTTTCTGTGCTCGCACACAATGCCACACACAGTTTGTGCACGTGGGCAAAAATCCACTGTACATGCGCACATACGTGGCTTTTTAACACCCTGCCTCCTGGGAGAACTGAGATGCCTAAGCTGCAAGCCTTGAAGTGCTGCTTTGCGGTACAAAAATAAATAGAACTGTAAAAAAAAACATTTCTGTATGAGGGGGTTGGAGGGGATAAAATAAAAAAAAGTTGTTGAAGTGAGTTTAGTTCCGTTTTAAATCTTGATATCTATTCTGCTTTTGTTCAGTAGTAATCCAACATGGAAACCCTTTGCCCCTGTGCAGAAGCTTGCTGTAATTTAGACCAGTTTACACTCTTTCCCTCTTCAAGGTGACTGGTCTTGTATCTGCTCCCTCCTGTAGTTCTGCAGGCAGCCTGTAGAGGGAGAACTTGATGGGCCCCCACCGACATCTGCACAGGCGGTGTCCTGCGCAATGATGATGTCACAACTAGTTTTTGTAGGCTATATCTGATTTTGAAAAGGCATTTGGTACACACAAAGTGGATTTATGTCCTTTAAGGGATTGGTTCTCAACCTCAGTCCTCAAGTACCCCCAACGGGCCATGTTTTCAGGTTTTTCCTTTACTTTGCACAGCTGCTTTAAATCAATATCAGTGACATGGTATTGATAAGAGCCATTTTATCTAAGGGAAGTTCCCAAAACATGGCACGTTGGGGGTACTTGAGGATCGAGGTTGAGAACCTTTGAGAAATATATTCAAATGTAAGTTTTTGTGCCCGAAATTCAGCTTTAAACATTGCATTCCGTCAGCGTCTCCACATTCACAATTTTTTTTTATACTTTGCTTTTTTGTTCTGATTTACTTTCTAAATTTGGAGCGTTTCAGTGTTATTCTGTCTTTCATATGCTTTTCATTTATTGTTTATACATATTTCATTTGATAGCCACTCACTTGGGAATGGGTTGAACTTTAGTCTTTTCTCACCCCTACTTGCTATGGTACTGTTCATTGACAAGATATCTAATTGTTTTGTACACGTTCTGAACCACGTTGGTTGCCAGCAGTCTGACTTTTGCTCTATTTTATAGAATCCACTAATTGTGCCGGGGTCGTTAACATGGCCAAAGTCCAACTGGTCCCAGAGTCTTGCCAAACTGGTCAGCTCCTCTCCAAAAGCCTAACGTATGATGGAATGCTTAACAGTGAATTGGCCTTTATGTGACACATACCAGAAAGTGAGGGCTATTTACTAACATGGGGCAAAAGTTCAAGTGTGTGTAACCCCTGGCAACAAGAGAGGCACTGGAGGCAAGCTGCGGCTATAGAGTGTCTACAAAATGAATTAATAGCATCTTCCAACAGCATTGTCATAGATATGTGCTACACATGGATACTTGAAGACTTTTCGATACAGTCAAAGGCAACCATACAAAATAGCGCTATTTGAGACAGTCTTGTGCGGACAAACAAAATGTCAACAAATCTATTAAAAATAACCATATATTAATTTATTATTGACATAAATTGATTTATGTAAAAACAATAAAAATCTTCTTTGCCTAGATGATAAACAGTCAGTTTGCTCAACACTGTAATGTTGCGTACACACCATCGGACATTCCGATAACAAAAACGTGGATTTTTTTTCCAACGGATGTTGGCTCAAACTTGTCTTGCATACACACAAATGTTGTCGGAAATTCTGAACGTCAAGAACGCGATGACGTACAATACTATGACAAGCCGAGAAAAATTAAGTTCAATGATTCCAAGCATGCGTCAAATTGATTCCGAGCATGCATAGAATTTTTGTGTGTTGAATTGTGTACACACGGTCGAAATTTCCAACATCAACTCTTGTTGTCGGAAAATTTGAGAACCAGCTCTCAAATTTTTGTTGTCTGAAATCCCGACAGCAAATGTCCGATGAGCAGCGAACAAACTCACATCGAACATTTGTTGTCGGAAATTACGACCGCGTGTACGCGGCATTAGAATAGCTTGTGGCTGTGGCCAATAGGTCAGCTGTTTTGAGGGTATGCTGCAGTGATGAAATCCTCATGTGTCCCATATAAGATCCACTCAGGTATGGTGTCCTCCTGGTTTGTCTAGTTCCGTCTAGACTTCCCGGTAGTAAGGTGGTAGGTGTCTGAGGTCAGTTAGTAAGTCCTCGAGCTGGTGTTTGCGGCTGGGGACAGACTAACTTAGAGGTACCACAGATTCCAATATTTTGGAAGGTGGTGTCATCAAGGATAGGTTTGCCTTGCGCTCTCCTTCCTTTATATAGATAAAACGGTGGGACCGGTCTCAGGTATGGAGTCCTCCTGGTTTGTCTAGTTCAGTCTAGACTACCGGGTAGTAAGGTGGTAGGGGTCTGAGGTCAGTTGGTAAATACTCAAGGTGGTGTTTGCAGCTGGGGACAGACTCTCAAGCCTCGTACACACGACCGAGAAACTCGACGGGTGAAACACATCGTTTTCCTCGTCGAGTTCCTTGTTAGGCTGTCGAGGAACTCGACAGGCCAATTTTCTCCATTCCCGTCAAGGAAATAGAGAACATGCTCTCTTTTTGGCTCGTCGAGTTCCTCGACAGTTTCCTCGCCGAAAATGTACACACGACCGGTTTCCTCGGCAAAAAAATATCTCCCAGCAAGTTTCTTGCTGGTTTTTGCCGAGAAACTCGGTCGTGTGTACAAGGCTTAACTTAGAGGTACCACAGATTCCAAAATTTTGGAAGATGGTGTCGTCAAGGATAGGCAATCATTTATTCATATTAGAGATGGAGCATTTAAGAAGTTTTATGTTTAAATATGTTTTTTGAGTTATTAAAAGGCCAAGTGGCCATTTAAATCCAACACAGTGTCAAGCCTCGTACACACGATCAGTCCATCCGATGAGAACGGTCTGAAGGACCGTTGTCATCGGTTAACCGATGAAGCTGACTGATGGTCCGTCGCGCCTACACACCATCGGTTAAAAAAACGATCGTGTCAGAACGCGGTGACGTAAAACACAATGACGTGCTGAAAAAAGTTCAATGCTTCCAAGCATGCGTCGACTTGATTCTGAGCATGCATGGATTTTTAACCGATGGTTGTGCCTACTAACGATCGGTTTTGACCTATCGGTTAGGAATCCATCGGTTAAATTTAAAGCAAGTTGGCTTTTTTTTTAACCGATGGTTAAATAACCTATGGGGCCCACACACGATCGGTTTTGACTGATGAAAAAGGTCCATCAGACCGTTGTCCTCTGGTTAACCTATCGTGTGTACGAGGCCTTAGTGTCCTTACTGGGGAGAAAGGGGGGTGTTGGCAGTTACATATTTGAGTTGGGGCAGTAAGTTATCTGAACTACCCTAGTCAAGACTAGCAACAGTCACTGCATACCTGCCTACAAACTAGAAGCAATTGCAGACTCCATATCCTTTCAGTACAGGTTTCCAAGTGGTAGAGCATAACCCCTCTTGTTATTAGAGGTCCATTTTCAACAGTTTCTCTCTGTGGTGAACAGGAGATGCAAAAATTGAGATTGAGTCATTTTCTTGCTTTCCGACGTCCTTAGGGGGCTTACGGGATTCTCTGCCACTCATATTACTCTCTGCCCCGAGGCGAGATTATCAACAGTGTCCTGGATGCAAGGCTACCATGGCTTCCAGCAAATACGTTGTTCATCTATTGACTCTAACTTGACTGCTGCATGTCTGTTCTCAGCTTGAAGTTGTGCTTATTACCGCTTCTCTATCCATCTCTATTCTGCTCTTCTCCCCCCCCCTTCTTACCGCTGGATGTCCAGACTTGGCAGCCTGTTGAGACTATTGTGTCTGAACTTTAAATACAGTATCAGATATGCATCGTATCAGAGCCTCTTTTCACAGCTAAAATAACATCTCCACAGTAGTCAGAAGAAATGGAGGTTTGACTCGTAAGCCAGCACATTTCACTTTTATTAGGGGCTCTAAGGGCCCGCTGGCCTCCCTTTCCTATCTGCTGAGCTGCAGGCATAGACAGATGCTACACAAGATCAGTATTCTGCCTTATCAGTCAGTCTTCAGTGATCTGTGCCCAGGCAGGGGAGTTCAGGGGGCTAGGGAGAGATTAACTGAATCATTCCATCACACGTTCCCATATGACATATGTCTGTGCGGATACACATTCACATTTCACCGTGGCACACTGCGAGAATAGATGAATACCCAGGACAGATCGTTTGCCAGATGAAGCCATTTGGATAATACATTGATATGCAGCGATGACACTCTTGGCTATTACTGTAATTGCGCAAAATCTATTAGATAGCAGGAACTGGAAATGTTGTATTCTAGAGATTTTGTGCATAGGGAAAAATATATTTTTAAAGAGATACTGTTAAAAAGCAGAAAAAATATAACAATGATGGTAATTATGCTGTACAGAGACTGTGCTACCATATCTACATGTCCATACCAATTAAATTTTTTTTTTTTTTACAGAAAGGTGTTTTTATTGACAAAACAGCATTACAAGATATGCATTAGTCGACAATCAGATTTGCAGAGAAATGATGACAGTCAGAAACAAGCAGTTTCAGCGTTGCAGACTATAAAACAAAGGAAATTCCAAAAAAATTAAAATAAAAAAAGGGGAAATAATAAATGTAGAGCACACAAACGAGGTGGAAGTTCATAGCTCTCCCACCCCAGCACACCCCAACCGTAATCTACCAGGTGCAGACCCAACCGGAGTCCTCCTCAGAGTACACTAGGGTAAATGAGCGTCGCCCCTGCGCCAAATCCTCATATATCCAACCAGAACGTGTAGATAACTCTGCAGCCGATCAGAGTAGGTGGCCCCCCAGGAGAGAGGGGAGGGGCAACGGCCCCCATGCCAGGCGGGGGGGGAGTCCATCTCTAGCCCCCCACCCCCCCCGGCCCCCCACCCCCGTGCATCCACCCAAGCCGACCAGACCTTATCGTACTTAGCAGGGCACTGCCTAATCTCATACGTGAGTTTGTAAAGGGGCAAAGCCGAGTCTACCGCCTTCCTCCAGGAGTCAAGGGTGGGGGGTCCCACCGACTTCCACCGTAGCAGTATCTCCCTCCTAGCATAAAACAGTGAGAATGTAATACATAGCTTAGTATACCTGTCTTCCTCGACCTCACCCAAATGACTCAGAAGGAGCACCATGGGATCCAACGGAACCCTGGTCCAATTAAAATATTTACTTGTATATGTATTATGTAAATTTGAATGTCAAAATGATTAGCAGATCTAGAGATATATACAACTAATGTTACATAAATGTTTTTTAAAATATTGACCCTGCCTCATTCTGCCTTTTGAGATTCCCTATTGGTCAGAGATGCAATCTATCACATTGAAGGAGTCTCGCTTTTGAATTTTAACCACAGCGGCAGGGTGCGCTCCGTGAGTGAGACTGCGGGTCCCATGGACTCGATGTCCGCCGGGTGCCCGCAGTCATGTCACGGAGCTGCAGAACGGGGGGTAATGCCTATGTAAACAAGGCATTTTCCTGTTCTGCCTAGTGACAGGACACTGATCTACTACTTCCTGTCATCGGGAGAAGTGATCAATGTCATGTCACTGGTAGCTCACCCCCCCACAGTTAGAATCACTCCCTAGGATACACTTAACCCCTACTGGTTAACCCCTCCCCTGCCAGTGTATTTTACACAGTAATCGGTGCATTTTTATAGCACTGATCGCTGTATAAATGAAAATTTTCCCAAAATAGCGTCAAAAGTGTCCGATGTGTCCGCCATAATGTTGCAGTCACGATAAAAATATAACTGTCATTACTATTAAAAAATAAAATGCTACAAATCTTTCCCCTATTTTCCGCTAGAACTTTTGCGCAAACCAATCAATTTACGCTCATTGCATTTTTTTTTGTTTTACCAAAAATATGTAGAATACGTATCTGCCTAAACTGAGGAATTTATATACATATATATATATATATATATATATATATATATATATATATATATATATATATATATATATATATATTTTGGGGGGTATTTATTATAGCAAAAAGTTAAAAATGTAGCTTTTTTTCAAAATTGTCGCTACTTTTTTGTCTATAGCGCAGAAAATAAAAGACGCAGAGGTGATCAAATACCACCAAAAGAAATCTCTATTTGTCGCAAAAAAAAAAATCCCGGTCATTGGGCAGCCAAGTCCTCAAAGGCTGATGTGGTTAAAGTTAGGTTCTCCTTGGATTTCTGGCAGATCATCAAGTATTTTTCTGTACTTTTTATCACTTAACATGTGTAGCATTACCCACATTGGAGCTGCTGGATTTTTGGGCGGCGTGTTACCTCATGGCTCCTCCGAAATTCCTAGGGGTGAATGATGCGTATTGCATGTAGTAGCAGTAAAGGAATGTCCAGGCAGGTTCTCTTTGCTGTGCTCTTTATTACCCAGCTGGGTAAAAACAGTAAACTTGTGGTGAGGAAAGTAAAGTTGAAGAAGAAGGGAGAATAGCAGATTCAGGCGTAATGATAGGAAACAGTCCTGCTCCCAAACGTAACACTTCTTACACCACTCCCGCCGGAGTGGGTTTAGTGTACCCGGACAGGCTCCTCTCACTGACCTGCCAGCCGGAGTATCACTCGGACAATTGTAGGAAAAGTCTCTGCCACAGACCCTCCTTGGTGAACTTGAACTTGGGGGAAAGTCTCTGCCACAGACTCTCCTGGTGAACTTGAACTTGGGGGAAAGTCTCTGCCACAGACCCCTCTCAATGAGCCTCAGAAGATACCTCTGCCACAGGTGCTCTCTGGGTTGGATTATTGGAGATATGCCTCCTTACTTGAGTTACGTCTGGATCTCTTTCAACTTGCCGCCCAGGTACCGACTAACAGGTGATCAATCCCTTGGTGTCCAGCTACCTTGATCCCCGGTGTTTTGTCCAGGCCCTTTTGGACCGCCAGCCTCTCAATGGCGCTCCTCAGACAGACTCTCCACCGAACAGCAGTACAGCTTGGGAAGATTGGGAACCCAGTCACTTACTGGGTCCCCGCCACGGTTCAGATGCTCCGGGTCAGCATGGCCCCGGAACCAGGAGCACCGCGTGGCACGCACGCCCCGGCCAGGTAGGCCATAACACGGGGGCGCTGTGATGTGGCCACCCTAAAGGTGGGTGCCACACTGGACGAAGAAGAACCCAGAACCAATGGCGTCTGCCCCATAAATACCCCTCCCCAGCATGCACAGCGAGGACAAACCCCTGTGATTGGCTGCTGGGAAAGAGCACCCAAACCTTGACTCCACTGCTGCCACCTGCAGTACCGGGGTTGGAAGAACACCCCAGCACAGTAGAATGGGCCCACAGCACAGCCAAGCTGAGACAGAGACCGCATTTTGCTACTAACAATCTGGACCAGAGTTTAACTACACTCTGATCTACCCTTAAATTTAACTAGCACCAGTACTGTAAGGTACATAGGTGCTACACATGTATGCATTTAACATTTTAAAAAAAATATCTGATGCTGGGTATGCTTTAAAGTTGCCAATCCCTTCTTTTGCATTTACAATAAATTAAGCTGAAAATACAAGATGGTTTTGGCCACAGCTGGTGTGTAATCAAAAAAAATAAATAAAAAAAAAAGAGATAAGGTTAAAATAAGCCATTTATTTACAGTAAATAAAAAGTACAAGCTCTGTGGAAGAATTTTCATTTTTTGAATCTTCTAAATGGAAAAGGTGGACTTTGTCATGTAACCGTTAACCCTATGAACCTATCACCTGACACGACCATAAGGCCAGCACTTTCTCCAGGCTGTGAGTCAGAGACAGCCTCGTCTCGTTTGGATTCTCCTGCAAAGAGGTTTAACGGGTGATTGACCTGAATTTATAAGCAGCTTTACAAGTGCAAAGTTTATATAATCTTTGACTGGCTGACAGGCAAGAAAACACCTGCTTTATCCATTCCTCCCAGGCTGCAGTTTCCATTAGAGAACTTGATAGTAGAGTCGAGTGAGCTGTCCAGTATTAACTATGCTGCTATCCAGAGTAGACACCCTAAGCCTGCTTTACTGCAAATTTACCCGCTAATGAGGGTACGTAGTCGCAATGTTCACACTATTGTAAGACAATGCCTCAAGCTATTCTCAAGAAGGGTTCCTCCAGGGGTTGCTAAGAGTTCCTTAAGCTGTGGCTGATTGACCTTCCATCTTATAGGGCTTGGAGAGTCCTCTGTCCAAAGCCACTTGGCAAAGCCAACATGACACCAATAATCTTTTTAGCTGTCTATAATAGCAGCATTCTGATCACCACTGTAATGCCACGTACACACGGTCGGAAGTTCCGACAACAAATTTTCGATGTGAGCTTTTGGTCGGATATTCCGACTGTGTGTAGGCTCCATCAGACATTTTCTGTCGGAATTTCCGACAACAAATGTTTGACAGCTGGTTCTCAATTATTCCGACAACTGTACTGCGCTCTGTATATGTTGGCGCAGTATTCAAACTCGGCGTGGGAAACGAGCGGGGAGGACGCGAGGACGCCGCAGAAGGACGCCGGACCCGACGAAGACGACACCCGAAGCCGCAGAAGGACGCCGGACCCGACGAAGAGGACACCCGAAGCCGCAGAAGGACGCCGGACCCGACGAAGAGGACACCCGAAGCCGCAGACGAACGCCGGACCCGACGAGGCCACCGATGGACGCCGCGCAAGACACCAAAACTGTAAGTACAAAAAAAACTTTTTTTCCACAGGATTGGGGGCAACTTTGGGGGTGAGTGGTATACGCGGGAGCGCGTTAAACCGCGATAAATACGGTATGTAAGGCAAGTTTGAGCAAACAATCCATTGGGAAAAAATCCACAGTTTTGTTGTCGAAATGTCCGATCGTGTGTACGCGGCATGAGAGTTGTATTCTTCTCACTGACTATCAATGCAAGGGGCATTCTTCCCACTGACCTGAGACCTCCAATTAATTATTTTAACAGGGGTTTCCTGAGCCTTGAAAATTATTTGAAAGGATCTTCTTGGGTAAAAGCGTAGAGAAAGCCTGTCTTATGGAATTATACATACCTGTAGAGCTGGGCGATTTTTTTTCCCCTTAGGCCCCATACTCACGAGCAAACATGTCTGCTGAAACTGGCCCGCAGGCCAGTTTCAGCAGACATGTTTGGTCGTGTGTGGGCGCGAGCGGGCCGAATTCCAGCAAACATTTGCCCGCCGGGCCTTTTCCCAGCAGACAAATATTCCTGGACTTGTTTTAAAACAGCCCGCTGGAATTCAGCCCGCTCGGACATGTACGGTCGTCAGTACAGACCTACCGTACATGTCCAGGCGCCCGCCGTCCCTCGCATGCGTCGAATGACTTCGACGCATGCGTGGAAGCATTTTAAAGGCGGGCCGCGCACGTCGCCGCGTCATTGTCGCGGCGACACCGCGTCATCGACGCGGCGACACCGCGGACACGCCCCGCGTATTGTTTACGCGCGGACTTCTGTACGATGGTGTGTACAACCATCGTACAGAAGCCCTCTGGCAGACATGTATGGTGAAAACGGTCCGACGGACCGCTTTCACCATACATGTTTGTCCGTGTGTACCCGGCCTAAGAGGAAAAAAAAACTTGATTTACGATTTGAATCAAGTTTTTTTTTTTTTAACTCCTGCCCGCAGCTCCTCAGGACCAGTGCGGATTCAGCGACGGTCCTGGGGAGCTGCAGGCAGGAGTATTTAGGCGAGGCAGCGGCCTAGTCTGTGGCGTCCGGCCTCGTGGACTAGGCCGAAGCCGCGGCCTCGCCAAAAAACTCCTGCACGCAGCTCCTCAGGACCGGGGAAAAAAAATCGAACAAATTGTTTTTTATTTAAATATTTTTTTTTAAAATATGAATACATTTGACCTACCAACTCCATTTTAAAATCAAATAGATTTTTTTTTTCCAGCCCTACAAACCTGTATAAGGGAAAACATACCCTTAGTCAGTGGATGATCAATTTTCACCAATGGTTTTTGGTAAAGGTTTCCATAATGATATAGCTGACCTTATTTGTATGTTTTTTTTTTTTAACCACTTGCCGATATACGTCGGCAGAATGGCACGGCTGGGCAAACCAACGTACCTGTACATTGCTTTGAATTTTACGTGCTCCGTGCCTGCGGGACAATGCGTTACAGAACGGGGAGATGCCTATGTAAACAAGCCATTTCCCTGTTCTGCCTATCGGGAGCAGTGATCAGTGTTGCGTCACTTGTAGCCCAGCCCCCCCACAGTTAGAATCACTCCCTAGTTAGAATCACCCCGCACAGTTAGAATCACGCCGCATGGCGGGGGACCCAATGTGCATGGCTGGTGGGCACGATAGTCGCCGCCCACGTGCGATCGCGGGCACGAGAGCCAGCATGAAGATTTGTGTGTGTAAACACACAAATCCCTGCTCTGCCTGGGGGGAGGAGAATATTGTTTGTTCCTTCTTATGTAGGAACAACGATATGTCTCCTCCCCCAGTCAGTCCTATCCTCATACAGTTAGAACACACTGGGGGAACACACATTTAACCCCTTGATCGACCCCTAGTGTTAACCCTTTCCCTACCAGTTACATTTACACAGTAATCAGTGCATTTTTATAGCTCTGATCGCTGTATAAATGTCAACCATCCCAAAAATGTATCAAAGGTGTCTGATCTGTCCACCGCACGGTCGCAGTACCGCCATTACCAGTAAAACAAAAAATGCTATGAATCATTTCCATAGTTTGTAGACGCTATAGCTTCCAATCAATATACGCTTATTGCAATTAATTTTTTTACCAAAGCTATGTAGACAAATAAGTTGGCCTAAACTGATGAAGAAATGTGTTTTTTAAAAACATTTTTGGGAATATTTATTATAGCACCAGAAAGTGATGTAAATCTCCCCCACATTCTTAATAAGGCCATGTGCTGTGCTATTATTATATCGCAGTCATGGGTAAAACGCAGGTTCGTTTTACGTAAGACTGTCTAGAATCCTGGTAATATATATAATAATGGGATATATATATATATATATATATATATATATATACAGTATGTTAGAATTAAATAAATACATTGAAACAATCAGTCAATAATAAGAAAAAGCAAAGGATATGTATAAGGCATCAATGGCAGCTGTGAATAAGATCATTTTTCTCACTTACGTTTTAAGTGATGCTTGGTCATTTAGCACCTCTACACTCTTCCGAACTTAGCCTATTCACAAAAGAAAAGGGTTAACCCGTCCTGCCCTTTTTTTGGTTTGAACATCTGCAATTTGGAAAACGGTTACATTATAGGATTAGTCCCCAGGTCTAAGTGTCTGCAGATATGCCACATACACATGTAGTGCAGTCAGCAATACACCTTGTCCTCATTAGAGAGGTGCAGGTCACAGCCTGTGCGGCATGTCTGCTGGAGCAATCATAGAATGGTAAAAATATCATACAACCCCCTTCATTCTTTACCTTGAGGTCCTATTCACCCTTCTACCAGTGCATCTAACTGGTCTCTGAATACGTATTTTCCATATAGCTGTAGTTCTGTTATTGTGCATTGGTCTTCAAACACAATTCCTTAAAGGGTCAGTCCACCCAAAAGTAATATTGAGCAGGTCCAGGCATGTATTAAAAACATTTAAAAATATTTATAATTTTCCCTCCACCTCACAATTATGTGCCACTTTGTGTTGGTCGATCACATAAAATCCCAATAAAATACATTTACGTTTTTTGTTGTAACATGACAAAATGTGGGAAATGTCAAGGGGTATGAATACTTTTTCGCACACAACAAAAAAAAATTGTCCATGGGACCTTTAAGGAGCACACCTCAAGTAAAATGTATAAACGATTTATTTAACTTATTTATTTTATTTATTTATTTATTTAAAAACAACAACTAATACAGAAGCAAAAAAAAAGAAAAAGAAAACATAATAAATATCAGCATGTAAATCAATTTTGCATTTTTGTCATTGACCTTTCCTTGGGATCTGAAAATGTCATGCAAGATAACTGTCAGTAGTCTAGGATGGCTGTGCTAGTTCTCGACGCGTTTCACAAGAGGAGTCTTGCTTCTTCAGGAAGGCACAAATTTATGCGATGAATGGAAGACTCCTGGCCTACTAGCTGGTATAGATGGCTCTTTTTAATGATCAAAAAATGTATGAATATAAATGAGTGGGTATATTACCCACTCTATGAAAACTTTTTCAAGGCACTTTATATTACAAGATTTACAGTATCTCACAAAGGGAAAATTTCAAATTGGGCCAAATTAGCCATTTCTCTCCCTGGTGTCTCATTGTGACTCATTAGTGTTACAGGGTGTAAACGGCGCTCGTCGCCGTATTGCATGTATTCCATGCTGGAACGCATACAGTGACCGCGCACTGACATCATCCGCCTGTGCGGTCTGCGTTCCAGCGTGGAACGCCTGGGGTCCGGTACTGATAATCACTTGCATAGAGAAGTGCATTGGAATCTTTAATGCAGTTGTGCTTATTCACGTTTCAACGCTAGCGGTTGGAGGCATGTTGTAATACCTCCACCCTTAGTAGCTCAACGCATTCCTATATGTGAGAGAGATCATGTAGTGAAATCCCAAACTGCTTTTCTCTGATTGGAGTGACGCCTGGGGTCCAATACTGAAACTTCACATAACATAGAGAGGTGCATTGAAATCTTTGCTAACCGCAGTTGTGGTTCACTCTCGTTCACCATAGTTTGTGACACAAGGTCTCAGGTGTGAATGGGGAGCAGATGTATTACATTTGGTGTTATCGCTCTCACTCTCTCATACTGGTCACTGGAAGTTCAACATGGCATCTCATGGCAAAGAACTCCCTGAGGATCTAAAAAAATAAGTAATTCAAAGTAATTTCCTAGCAACAAATACAGATTTTAACTTGTAAGCAACAAATGTCAGAAATAAGCTTATGCCGCGCACACACGGTCGGAAATTTCCGACAGAAAAAGGCTGATGGGAGCTTTTCGTCGGATATTCCGACTGACTTATATAGAGAGCAGGTTCTCTATTTTTCCATAGGAAATTCCGATGGAGGTTTTCCTGTTGGAAAGTCTGACCTCTGGGGGAGGTCCCTGTTCCAATTCCTGAGTCCTAGCCATATTCTTCAATGGGAAACCCTAACCCTAACCCTAAGGCCTCGTACACAGGACCGAGAAACTCGACGGGCGAAACACATCGAGTTCCTCGTCGAGTTCCTTGTTAGGCTCGTCGAGGAACTCGACAAGCTTGCTTTGCGTACACACTGTCAAGCCAAAATCTCCTCGTTCTCAAACGCAGTGACATACAACACATATAACGGCAGGGGAAGTTCGATTCCATTGGCTAAACTCTTGGGGCTGCTTTTGCTAATTTCATGTGTTTGCGTGTTAAATAAAAGTTTGGTAAGAGACGATTTGCACTTTTCAGTCTGTTACAGCTTTAAAAATGTGTTATCTCCATTACAAATGCTACTTTTACTCCCGTCTCATACTTTAATCTGAGCAAGCGCGGGTTTCTTAGCATAGAGACGTCCGAGTTTCTCGTTGAAAACCAACCCGTCGAGGATCTCGACGAGCCAAATCAGACTCCCGTCGAGGAAATAGAGAACTTGCTTTCTTTTTGGCTCGTCAAGGTTCTCCACAGTTTCCTCGACGAAAATGTACACACGACCGGTTTCCTCTGCAAAAAAATATCTCCCAGCAAGTTTCTTGCTGGTTTTTGCCGAGAAACTCGGTCATGTGTTCAAGGCCTAACTCTATTTCCTAGGCATGAAAGGGATTTTATAGTTAGCAATTTATTCAATCAGACTTGTAAAGCTAATGAAACTTCAACTTCCAATCTCCTTTGAGTAAATCATCGAGCGGTTCCATCATTTCTGCACGTTCAAGCCAACCACCATCTTGTCTTGTACAACCAGCTTAAGATATGGCCTATATGCCTATTATTCCTTTCCAGGGTCATAAATGACTTCAGATACATGTTCTGCCGATCTCTTGACAGGCAATAAGTGCAGATTGTTAGCCAGATTGTAAAAGCAAGGCCCAGCAATAGTACATCTTCAGGGCTTTAGATGGGACGGGCTGACAGGTCGATATGTTCATTACGTTTCTCTGCTGCCCGAGCTCATTTGGCTTGTGGTTTTCTGCCTAAAGCCTCCTCCACTTATTACCTGCAGCGTGCCTCATAGAACAAAGTGCTGCCAATGGGAGAATTTATGTGAGCTTGTCAGATGCTTTCAATCTATCAGTAGTAAAGATTAGCGCTCTTACCTCCCCTTCCACTCCCACTCATTTACCTGGATCCCTCTAGTGCCTCGTCTCTTCTTCAATTCCCAACCCAGACATTTTATATCAGGAAGGTGTTCTTCTCTCTTTTCATGTGCCGCTTTTGCAGCTCGGAGCTCTATAATAATGATAATTGATCTATCCTAACAGGCTAAGGCGAAATAGAGCTACCGGGATTTCCAGCTAATAATCTCTTCAAATCTAAAGAAGAAAATCAGCAGTTATTTAAGTTATTTCAGATTGTCTTATTCTGCCTCTTCTTATTTCACAATAGTTTCTAATCATCTTTGTCTAAACCAGGGGTCTCCAAACTTTCTGAACAATGGCACAGTTTACTGTCCTACAGACTTTAGGAGGGCCGGACTGTGGCCATTGGAAGTAGAAAAGGTCACGACGTCTATGGGAAAAAACAATGTCCCATCTTTGTGTCAGAGGGAGGAATTGTGCCCCTTCATTGGTGTTATTGGACACCATTGTTGGTGTCATTGGGAGAAGTTGTGTCCCATTGGTAGTGTCATTGGGAGGAATTGTGTCCCATTGGTAGTGTCATTGGGAGGAATTGTTTCCCATTGGTAGTGTCATTGGGAGGAATTGTGCTCGTTCATTGGTGTCAGTGGGAGGAATTGTGCCCCATTATTGGTGTTATTGGACACCATTGTTGGTGTCATTGGGAGAAATTTTGCCATATCATTGGGAGAAATTGTGTCCCATTTTTAGAGTTGTAGCGCCTATGTACTTTACAGTACTGTTGCTAGTTAAATTTAAGGGTAGATCAGAGTATAGTTAAATTCCGATCCGGATTGTTCGTAGCAAAATGCGGTCTTCGTCTCATCTTGGCTGTGCTGTGAGTCCATTCTGTTGTACTGGGGTGTTCTTCCAGCCCCAGTACTGCAGGTGGCAGCAGTGGAGTCAAGGTTTGGGTGCTCTTCCCCAGCGGCCAATCAGGAGGGTTTGTCCTCACTGTGCATGCTGGGGAGGGGTATTTAGGGGGCAGACTCCATTGGTTTTGGGTCTTCTTGGTCCAGTGTGGCACCCACCTTTAGGGTGGCCACATCACGGCGCCACAGAGTTATGGCCTACCTGGCCGGGGCGTGCGTGCTACGCAGTGTTCCTGGTTCCGGGACCATGTTGGCCTGGAGCATCTGAACAGCGACGGGGACCCAGTAAGTGACTGGGTTCCCACTTTGAAGATCCCAAGCTGTACTGCTGTTTGGTGGCGAGTCAGTCTGAGGAGCGCCATTGAGAGGCTGGCGGTCCAAAAGGGCCTGGACAAACCACTGGGGATCGAGGTAGCCGGACACCGAGGGATTGATCACCTGTCGGTCGGTACCTGAGCGACAAGTTGAAGGAGATCCAGACGTAACTAATTTAAGGAGGCATATCTCCAAGAATTCCACCCAGAGGGGACCTGTGGCAGAGGTATCTTCTGAGGCTCATTGAGGAGGGTCTGTGGCCGAGACTTTCTCCCAAGTTCAAGTTCACCAAGGAGGGTCTGTGGCAGAGACTTTATCCTACAATTGTCCAAGTGATACTCCGGCTGCCAGGTCAGTGAGAGGAGCCTGTCCGGGTGCACTAAACCCATTCCAGCGGGAGTGGGGCAGAGAAGTGTTACGTTTGGGAGCAGGACTGTTTCCTTATCATTATGCCTGAATCTGCTGTTCTCCTTTCTTCTTCAGCTTTACTTTCCTCACCACAAGTTTACAGTTTTTACCCGGCTGGGTAATAAAGAGCACAGCAAAGAGCACCTGCAGGGGCGTCGGGAGGCCCGGCTTGGGTGGCTGGAGCCCCGAATGGGTCCCCGAAAAGCCCCGAGTCTCAGGCATGCAGGCTCTCCATTGTAAGCCCTGAGCCGAGCGGCGACCACCGGGAACGTTCTGATCCCAAGCGCCGCGGAACCGAGTCCTGCCGAGTCCCATAGCAGCAGGTCCCGCCTTCTGGAGCCTGTGATGGACGTCCCACTGGTCCAATACCGCGCCGCGGGAGGTGTGACGTCTATCATAGGTGCTGCAGGCTCCAGAAGGCGGGAATTACAAATACACATCACTCGGTGTCTGGGCAGGCGGCTCTCCTCTCCTCAGGCTCCTCTGCTCTCCTACCCCCTACCCTCCAGGCTCCAGTCCTGGGCTCTTCTACCCTCCTCGGCTCCTCCACTGACGCCGGAATGACTGACTGCAGTGCCTGCTGTGGCACCGCTGAGGTAGGTCATAGACAGTGTAATGTGTATGTATATAGGTCAGTGTACGTCAGGTCACTACCGTCAGTGTATATAGGTCAGGTCACTACCGTCAGTGTAGGTAGGTCAGTGTATGTCAGGAAGGTCAGTGTATATAGGTCAGGTCACTACCTCAAGTGTATATAGGTCAGGTCCATACCGCCAGTGTAGGTAGGTCAGTGTAGGTAGGTCAGTGTATGTCAGGTAGGTCAGTGTATATAGGTCAGGTCACGACCGTCAGTGTACGTAGGTCACGGGCCAGCCAAAAAAAGCCTGCGCATGTCAAATAACACCCCCCCCCCCCGCTTTCTGGCCTTGGACTTTAGGCCCTGGTCTATTTGCCACCTAGCAACGCCCCTGAGCACCTGTCTGTACATTCCTTTACTTCTACTACATGCAATACGCATCACTCACCCCTAGGAATTTCGGAGGAGCCATGAGGTAACACGCCGCCCAAAAATCTAGCAGCTCCACTGGGGGTAATGCTACAGAGTCATTGGGAGGAATTGAGCTCGTTCATTGGTGTCAGTGGGAGGAATTGTGCCCCATCATTGGTGTTATTGGACACCATTGTTGGGAGAAATTGTGTCCCATTGTTAGAGTCATTGGGAGGAATTATGCGCCATTATTGGTATCAGTGGATGAAATAGTGAAAAAGAGCCAGATAAAAGCAAGCAAAGGGCCACAGTTTGGAGACCACTCGTGTAAACCTTCCTTTCACCATTCTTTTCATACCGTATAATACTCCATGATTGTAATGTTACTCTTCGCCAGTCGTTTCTGGTCGTCAGTCAATATTTCAGTTCCTCCACTGACTTTCATTTGGCCTTCATTTAAAAAATAAATAATCATCAATATTTAGACCTTCGCCTTTCCATCTTCCCCTTACTTCCTGAGGTTCTACATTTATCTACATTTATCACTCGATCCCCATGACCCAATCCCAGCTGTTTCTTCTCCAGGGGTGTCACCGCGGTCAGATCTTCTCTTCCCTTATTTATTTTATTAGTCTGACACGGTATAATGACTAATCCGAAAACATAACCCAATTTCCTGATAGCGTGTAATCATCTGTCTACATATGTAGCCTCTCTTTCCCACTTAATCCCTGACACAAAATAATCGCCGTATCTGGAAAGAATCCAATTTCCTGATACTCTGTAATATCACACTGCTCTGCTCTGTACACTGTGCAGTATGTGATATACTACGCTCTGTACACTGTGCTGTATGTGATATACTACGCTCTGTACACTGTGCGGTATGTGATGTACTACGCTCTGTACACTGTGCTGTATGTGATATACTACGCTCTGTACACTGTGCTGTATGTGATGTACTACGCACTCTACCATGTGCTGTATGTGATGTACTTCGCTCTGTACACTGTGCTGTATGTGATGTACTACGCTCTGTACACTGTGCTGTATATTATATACTACTCTCTGTACACTGTGCTGTATGTGATATACTATGCTGTGTACACTGTGCTCTGTTTATTTACTCTACACTGCTCTGCTCTGTACACTGTGCTGTATGTGATATCTCCACATTCATTTATTTACTCCACACTTCTACACTCTGGCCCAGATTCAGAAAGCAATTGCGCCTGCGTAACCATAGTTACGCAGCGCAATTGCTGACTTGCGCCGGCGTAACGAGTTCTCCTGATTCAGAGAACTCGTTACGCCGACTGCAGCCTAAAATCTGCGTGGCATAAGGCTCTTATGCCACGCAGATTTTAGGCTGCATTCTTGCGATGACCGCTAGGGGGCGCTCCCATTGTGGTCAGTGTATAGTATGCAAATTGCATACTTACGCCGATTCACAATGTTGCGCACCCCCTGCGTACGCAAGTTACGTCGTTTCCGTACGGCGTGTTTAGCGTAAGGCTGCCCCTTCTAATAGCAGGGGCAGCCAATGCTAAACAATACCTGGCGTTCCCGCGTCGCGACGTTCTAATTTTACGTCGTTTGCGTAAGTGAATCGTGAATGGCGCTGGACGCCATTCACGTTCACTTTGAAGCAAATGACGTCCTTGCGACGTCATTTGCCGCAATGCACGTCGAGAAAGTTTCCCGACGGAGCATGCGCTCTAAGCTCGGCGTGGGAGCGCGCCTAATTTAAATGATTCCCGCCCCAGGCGGGATCATTTACATTGCGCGCGCTTACGCCAGGCAATTTTGCCGACGCGCCCTTGCTATTTACGGAGCTACTGCTCCGTGAATCGAGGGCAGCGCAAAATATTTTCAGGGGCGCAGGGCAAAATCGTTGCCCTGCGCCTCCGCAAATAGAGCGCAATTCTTTCTGAATCCAGGCCTCTGTATACTGTGCTGTAGGTCATATACTACGCTATGTACTCTGTGCTCTGTTTATTTACTCCAGACTGCTCCGCTGTGTACACTGTGCTGTATGTGATATACTATGCTATGTACTGTACACTGTGTTAAATATTCCACTCTGCTCTACTCTGTAAAATTGTTGTATTTTATATACTCCACACTGCTCCACTCTGTAGACTGTGTTGTATGTTACATACCCACCACTGCTGTGTGTGGGGCAGATCCACAGAGAGAGTACGCCGGCGTATCTACTGATACGCCGGCGTACTTTCAAATTTCCCACGTCGCATCTTTAGTTTGAATCCTCAAACCAAGATACGACAGCATCTGGGTTAGATCCGACAGGCGTACGGCTTCGTACGCCTTCGGATCTTAGATGCAATACTTTGGCGTCCGCTGGGTGGAGTTCTCGTAGTTTTCCGCGTTGGGTATGCAAATTAGCTATTTCCGACGATCCACGAACATACGCGCGGCCGTCGCATTCTCTTACGTCGTCTCTAGTCGGCTTTTTCCGGCGTATAGTTAAAGTTGCTATTTTGTGGCGTATAGTTAGACTTGCCATGTTAAGTATGGCCGTCGTTCCCGCGTCGAAATTTGAATTTTTTTTTTTTGCGTAAGTTGTCCGTGAATCGGGATGGACGTAATTCACGTCTATGTTAAAAAAAATTACGTCCTTGCGACGTCATTTAGCGCAATGCACGGCGGGAAATTTAGGGACGGCGCATGCACAGTTCAATCGGCGCGGGGACGCGCTTCGTTTAAATGAAACACGCCCCCTAATCGCCGATTTGAATTACGCCGCCAGAGATAGACTACGCCGCCGTAACTTACGGCGCAAAATCTTTAAGGATTTGAACTAAAGCCAGGTAAGGTACGGCGGCGTAGCGTATCTCTGATACGCTGCTCGGGTGCAGATCTCTGTGGATCTGCCCCTGTGTGTATATATATATATATATATATATATATATATATATATATATATATATATATACCCTTTTTTTTAATAATCAAATTTATCCGAAAATGTTAAAATAAAAAAATCTGAAATAAAAAAAATTGAAAGTCCGAAAATAAAAATGCAAATCCGAATATTCAAAAGAACGAAAATCCAAAATAATAACCAACTAATAATAATAACTTTTACTAACTATTAAATTCTAGGTATTGGAATTTCCTTTCACATTTGGCTGTTAGTGGACGTAACGAATACAAATATATCCGAAGTTCCGAATTATCTGAAAAAAATAATGCTGCATCGAAACGAATGGAAAGTAACAAATTAATAATCATAAATATTATTGATAAAAACTTTTTAGCATTATTATTTATCATTATTAATTCATTGTGTTCTATTCGTTTAGATGCAGCATTCGTTATTACGGATAATTTGTAACTTCGGATAAATTCATATTCGTTATTTTCACTAACAGCCAAATGTGAAAAGAAATTCCAGTACCTAGAATTTAATAGTTAGTTATTATTTTGGATTTTCAGATTTACGTTTTTTTGGATTTTCGTTCTTTTCGAATGTTCGGATATTCGTTCTTATTTTCGGATTTTCAAATTTTTCGGATTTTTCAGAAGTATCAGAATAACGAATACCGCATCTAAACGAATGGAACATAACGAATTAGAATTTTTCCGAAGTTACGAATTCATTGAAAATAACGAATTTCGATCATAACGAATGACACAAAAACAAACACATTTTTCAGCAGTGCACATGTCTACCAAATACTAATAGATCTCCTCCATCATTCACCAGATTAAAAGAATGTCGATGTTGTCATTAAAAATAATCCAAAAGTGCGGACAGCAGCTCCACACTGCTCTGCTCTGTACACTGTGTTGTATGTTGTATACTCCACACTGCTCTGCTCTGTACACTGTGTTGTATGTTGTACTCCACACTGCTCTGCTCTGTACACTATGTTGTATGTTGTATACTCCACACTGCTCTGCTCTGTACACTGTGTTGTATGTTGTATACTCCACACTGCTCTGCTCTGTACACTGTGTTGTATGTTGTACTCCACACTGCTCTGCTCTGTACACTATGTTGTATGTTGTATACTCCACACTGCTCTGCTCTGTACACTATGTTGTATGTTGTATACTCCACACTGCTCTGCTCTGTACGCTGTGTTGTATGTTGTATACCCCACACTGCTCTGCTCTGTACACTGTGTTGTATGTTGTATACTCCACACTGCTCTTCTCAGCCAGAAGTATGGACCATTCATAGGAATGAAAAGGGTCATTGCACACAAGTGCACTAAAAAGAGGACCAACCAAAATGTGTTGCTTGCAAAGGCTATTTATTTCACTTACCAAAATTCTCCCTACAGTATTTCCTATTCGTCAGGTAATTACACTGCTTTGCAGGGTCCCATGGAGACCACATTGTAAATTTTATAAATATTTGTAGGCCAAAAAAAAAAAAATACCCATCAGCATCCCCCCCTTTTTATCAAGGTTGTTCCTTCAATCATGTTCTCCATCAGTGCCCCCCTTACATCAGGGTCCCCATCTAAGTCCCTCCTTTATATCCGTGTCCTCATCAGAATTCTCCCTTTCATCAGGAAACCCATCAGAGTGCTTCCTTACATTAAGGTCCTCATCAGAGTCCTTCCTTACATCAGGGTCCTCATCAGAGTCCTTCCTTACATCAGGGTCCTCATCAGAGTCCTTCCTTACATCAGAGTCCTCATCAGAGTCCTCCCTTACATCAGAGTCCTCATCAGAGTCCTCCCTTACATCAATGTCCTCATCAGAGTTCTCCCTTTCATCAGGGTCCTCATCAGAGTCCTCCCTTACATCAATGTCCTCATCAGAGTCCTCCCTTACATCGGGATCCTCATCAGTTAGCTAATATCGTTCTCCTCTAGTTTTGCCAATTGAAAATCTGTATTGTTACCATAGATGAAACCTTAATTTACATTTAAGCTCCTCTTACTTTCAAACCCTTCAACATTTTTTTGGCGCATTCCATTAATCAGTTTTCCAAGCCCCAAATATTTGGTGCTCCATCAATAGTTTCCCGGGCCCGGTGTCTGTGTGAGTGTAGTAAATAAATAGTTAAAGTTACATTAGATAAGTCTTTCCCAATAGCCCTCCTCATGAGCCATCTTCAGTGATGTCGGCTTTTACAAGTCTGGTATCGCCGTTCGTTCTTCTAATAATTAAACCCTTTGCAATACACGCAGGGATTTCCACAAGGCAAGCCTTATTCATGTTTACATAATCTTTCCGTTTTTCATTAGTGAATTAGCTTTATTCATTTAAACTAACCACAGACACACTTTCATGGTCAGGAAATACAATTTTCGCTGGAATGCACTTAATCTCCGACCTTGAGGTATTTTCCAGCTGGATTGGAGTTAAAGAAGAGCCCCAAGCTAATTAATGAGGATATAATGAAATTACTAAACATACCAAACGGGCACATTTGCCTACTTTTACCTACAATGGCAAAGCAGGTTAATAGCTCCAAAAGCTGACACCCTCACAAACTGTGTGCTACCTAGGGATGAGCCGAACACCCCCCTGTTCGGTTCGCACCAGAACCTGCGAACACACCAAATGTTCGTGTGAACTTTAGAACCCTATTAAAGTCTATGGGACTCGAACATTTGAAATCTAAAGTGCTAATTTTAAAGGTTAATATGCAAGTTATTGTCCTAAAAAGTGTTTGGGGTCCTGCCCCAGGAAACATGTATCAATGCAAAAAAAAGTTTTAAAAACGTCTGTTTTTTAGGGAGCAGTGAATTTAATAATGCTAAAAGTGAAACAATAAAAGTGAAATATTACTTTAAATGTCATACCTAGGGGGGGGTGTAAAGTATGCATGTGAAATAGCGCATGTTTCCCGTACTTAGAACTGTCTCTGCACAAAGTGTAATTTAAGTCATTTAAAACCGGACTTGCGGCTATAATGAATTGTCGGCTCCCGGCAATTCAGAGAGAATTCATTCATAAAAAAAAAAAAGTGTGGGGGTCTCCCAAATTCCATTACCAGGCCCTTCAGGTCTGGTATGGATATTAAGGGGAACCCCGCTGTCAATTTAAAAAAAAAATGATGTGGGATTCCCCCCAAATATCCATTCCAGACCCTTCAGGTCTGGTGTGGATTTTAAGGGGAACTCCACCCCAATTTTTTTTTAAAAATGGCGTGGAGTTCCCCCAAAAATCCACACCAGACCCCTTATCCGAGCACGTTAACCTGGCCGGCCGCAGAAAAGAGGGGGGGGACAGAATGCGGCCCCCCCTCTTCTGAACCGTACCAGGCCACATGCCCTCAACATGGGGAGGATGTCCCCATGTTGATGGGGACAAGGGCCTCATCCCCACAATCCTGGCCGGTGGTTGTGGGGGTCTGCGGGCGGGGGGCTTATCAGAATCTGGAAGACCCCTTTTACAAAGGGGACCCCCAGATCCTAGCCTCCCCCTATGTTAATTGGTAATTGTACCCCTACCATTTATACGAAGGAAGTGTAAATAGTTGTAAAAAACACACACACACACCGTAGAAAAAAGTCCTTTATTGATAACAAATAAATCCAGCGGTGGTAATCCACTCGGTCACGGCTCCCTGCTCCAACATTGTCGGTATCCAGCAACGGGTGATCTCCTCTCCGGTCCAGCGATGAGAAGATCTTTCGGGATCCAGAGCGCAGCATCGCCCGCCTCCTCTCTCCGCCTCTCCCCGGCGAATGACGTGGCTGAAGCTGTGATATTTCTTCTATTGGTGATGCGGGGCCACCCATCACGTGACCCCGCCCCCTCTGACGCAAGGGGGAAGCCAGGTTTCCCCAGTGACGTAGCAGAGGGTGCTTCAGAGGGGGACGGGGTCACGTGACGGGTAGCCTCACCAATAAAAGAAATGTCACAGCTTCAGCCTAATCATTCGCTGGGCTGTGTCCGGCGGAGAGAGGAGGCGGGCGATGCTTCGCTCTGGATCCCGGATGATCTTCTCATCGTTGGACCAGAGAGGAGATCACCCGTCACTGGATACCGACAACGTTGGAGCAGGGAGCCGGACCGAGTGGATTACCAACGCTGGATTTATTTTTTATTTTTTTATTAATAAAGGACTTTTTTCCACGGTGTGTTTTTTTACAACTATTTACCCCATTACCAATTCACATGGGGGGGGGCAGGATCTGGGGGTCCCCTTTGTCAAAGGGGTCTTCCAGATTCTGATAAGCCCCCTGCCCGCAGACCCCCACAACCACCGGCCAGGGTTGTGGGGATGAGGCCCTAGTCCCCATCAACATGGGGACATCCTCCCCATGTTGAGGGCATGTGGCCTGGTACGGTTCAGGAGAGGGGGGGGAGCACTCTGCCCCCCCTCTTTTCTGCGGACGGCCAGGTTAACGTGCTCGGATAAGGGGTCTGGTGTGGATTTTTGGGGGAACTCCACGCCATTTTTTTGCCGCAAACTCCCCAAATTGTTCGTTGTTCGCTGAACAGGCGAACAGGCAATGTTTGAGTCGAACATGAGTTCGACTCGAACACGAAGCTCATCCCTAGTGCTACCTTCCATGGATCGATAGCCTCACTTACACAGATGTAGGGAATATTCTTATTGCATCCTGGGACCTCAACTTTTTTCCTGGTTTGCAAATTGTAACCTCAGTTTCCTGTTCTTAGCTGACAGGAGTGGCACCCGGTGTGGTGTTCTGCTGCTGTAGCCCATCTGCTTCAAGGTTCTATGTTTTGTGCGTTCAATGATGGTATTCTGCATACCTTGGTTGTAGTGAGTGGTTATTTGAGTTACTGTTGCCTTTCTATCATCTCGAACCATCTGCCCATTCTCCTCTGACCTCTGACATCAAGGTATTTTCCTCCACACAACTACCGCTCACTGGATATTTTCTCTTTTTCTGACCGTTCTCTGTAAACCTTAGAGATGGTTGTGCATGAAAATCCCAGTAGTTTAGCAGTTTTTAAAAAACAACCATGCCACATTCAAAGTCACTTAAATCCCTTTTCCTACCCATTGTGCTCGGCTTGAACTTTAGCAAGTCGTGTTAGGCCTCGTACACACGACGGGACATGTCCGATGAAAACGGTCCGCGGACCGTTTTCATCGGACATGTCCGCTGGCGGATTTTGGTCTGATGGCTGTACACACCATCAGACCAAATTTCCCGCGGATAGCGAACGCGGTGACGTGGCCGCGACGATGACGCGGCGACGTGCGCGACCCTGGAAGGTCAATGCTTCCACGCATGCGTCGAATCACTTTGACGCATGCGAGGGCTTTCGGCCGAGCGGACATGTCCGGTAAAGTCATACAGACGACCGAACATGTCCGACGGACAGGCTTCCAGCGGGCATGTTTCTTAGCATGCTAAGAAACATTCGTCCGCTGGAAACCTGTCTGATCCGACGGAAAATTGTCGGTCGGTCGGTCGGTCGGCCATACAGACGACCGAACATGTCCGCGGGCCAGTTTCAGCAGACATGTTCGGTCGTGTGTATGAGGCCTTAAACATGTCTAGATGGCTAAATGCATTGAGTTACTGCTTTGTGATTGGCTGATTAGCAATTTGTGTTACCAAGCAGTTGAACAGGTGTACCTAATAAAGTGGCCGGTGAGTGTATATGCAGTAGGGATTTTCTATAGATGCTGAATAGGTATGGTGCAGGTGCAGTATGGCTTTGATAGATTTAATATCCTGTCTCTAGAGACTCTAGTGAATAATGGGCGATGAATCCTCTCTGCAGTCCTTGTGATGCAGCTGTGAACCGTCACTGTGTGGTGGGGTTGTGTAGCGGGAGTAAGCTCAATTGCTGGTTGCTGCCCGGCTTCAGGGCCGTCTTAATATCATCATGGGCCCCTGAGCAAAGTAATGCTCTTAGGCCCCTACAATGGAGTGCAGAAAAACAGACATCAAGTAGGTAGGAGGCAGACAAGCGGAGCTTCCCCTTTTGGGTGGAGCTCCGCAATAACTACATGAACAATCATTCTGTACAGCAAAGAAACAGTGGGAAAATACTACATACATAGAGTAAGAAAGTTGTCCTGTGCATTTAATTTATCTGCTAGATTGATGCCTCCCCAGCAATATGGCCCCTCTACACTCCAGATATCCCCCCCAGCACTCTGACCCCTCTACACCTCAGATATCCCCCCCAGCACTCTGACCCCTCTACACCCCAGATATCCCCCCAGAACTCTGACCCCTCTACACCCCAGATACCCCCCCCCCCAGCACTCTGACCCCTCTTCACCCCAGATATCTCCCCCCCCGGCACTCTGACCCCTCTACACCCCAGATATCCCCACCAGCACTCTGACCCCTCTACACCCCAGATATCCCCCCAGCACTCTGACCCCTCTACACCCCAGATACCCCCCCCCCCCAGCACTCTGACCCCTCTACACCCCAGATATCCCCCCCAGCAATCTGACCCCTCTACACCCCAGATATTCCCCCCAGCACTCTGACCCCTCTACACCCCAGATATCCCCCCCCCAGCACTCTGACCACTCTACACCCCAGATATCCCCCCAGCACTCTGACCCCTTTACACCCCAGATATCCCCCCAGCACTCTGACCCCTCTACACCCCAGATATTCCCCCCAGCACTCTGACCCCTCTACACCCCAGATATCCCCCCCCAGCACTCTGACCACTCTACACCCCAGATATCCCCCCAGCACTCTGACCCCTTTACACCCCAGATATCCCCCCAGCACTCTGACCCCTCTACACCCCAGATATCCCCACCAGCACTCTGACCCCTCTACACCCCAGATATCCCCCCAGCACTCTGACCCCTCTACACCCCAGATACCCCCCCCCCCAGCACTCTGACCCCTCTACACCCCAGATATCCCCCCCAGCAATCTGACCCCTCTACACCCCAGATATTCCCCCCAGCACTCTGACCCCTCTACACCCCAGATATCCCCCCCCAGCACTCTGACCACTCTACACCCCAGATATCCCCCCAGCACTCTGACCCCTTTACACCCCAGATATCCCCCCCAGCACTCTGACCCCTCTACACCCCAGCTATCCACCCCAGCACTCTGACCCCTCTACACCCCAGATATCCCCCCCAGCACTCTGACCCCTCTACACACCAGATATCCCCCCAGCACTCTGACCCCTCTACACACCAGATATCCCCCCCAGCACTCTGACCCCTCTACACCCCAGATATCCCCCCCCCAGCACTCTGACCCCTCTACACCTTAGATATTCCCCCCAGTACTCTGACCCCTCTACACCCTATATATTTACCCTCCCCCCAACACTGTAACCAAATACCATAATATACCCTGTGTATTGTGACCCCACTAACCTACCTGCCCTACATACACTGACCTACCTGACATACAGACATTGACCTACATACACTGACCTACCTGACATACATACACTAACCTACCTGACCTACATACACTGACCTACCTGACCTAAATACACTGACCTACCTGACATACATACACTGACCTACATACACTGACCTACCTGACCTACATACACTGATATACATACACTGACCTACCTGACATACATACACTGACCTACATACACTGGCCTATATACACTAACCTACATACACTGACCTACCTGACCTACATACACTGACCTACCTGACATACATACATTGACCTACATACACTGACCTACCTCACATACATACACTGACCTACATACACTGATCTACATACACTGACCTACATACACTGACCTACGTGACCTACATACACTGACCTACATACACTGACCTACCTGATATACATACACAGACCTACATACACTGACTTACCTGACCTACATACACTGACCTACCTGATGTACATACACTGACATACATACACTGACCTACCGAACCAGG
Organism: Rana temporaria; assembly: GCF_905171775.1. Taxonomy (NCBI): domain Eukaryota; kingdom Metazoa; phylum Chordata; class Amphibia; order Anura; family Ranidae; genus Rana; species Rana temporaria. The sequence continues at coordinate 36,191,485 of NC_053500.1, read as the reverse complement.
AGACAGACTTCATGCAGACTCAATTCAGCAGCTCAGCTCAGCCATGGTGTGCGGCGTGCCCAATGCCCATCATCACAGCAGGCCCCCAGCAGGCAGTCCCCAGAGGATAAAAGAAGAGGAGAGCCGCCCGCCCGAGCACCGAGCTGGCAGCGGGGATGTGGCGTGGTGGTCGAATTGTAATTGCCACCTTCTGGAGCCTGCTGCGCCTATGATGGATGTCCCGGCATTGGACCAGTGGGACGTCCATCATAGGCGCTGCAGGCTCCAGAAGGCAGGACCTGCTATGTCACTCGGCCGCACTTGGCAGCTCGGGGCTAACAATAAAATACTGCATGCCTGAGACCTGGGGCTTTTCGGCGACCCATTTGGGGCTCCAGCCCCCCCAGTCCCCCCTCCCGATGCCCCTGGGTACAGCATAACATCAGGTTCTCAGTAGAAAGTGAAAATAAACTGATTGTAAAGAGGGAATTGTCTCTTTCTCCATGTTTCTGTAGCACCTGGCTACATTCTATAGGGATGGAGAGGTGGACAAAAAATATTTTTCTTTCTTGCATTTCAGTTTTTCAAATCCAGACCCAGAACCTATACTACAAATTAATAAAGGTCACCAATGGAATTTCAGCATTTATTAGTAAGGCTAATATAAAAGAAGGATTCTGATTGGTTAATACGGTTTGCTACACTTTTCACCTGCCTCTGTATGACACAAGCTCAGACGCACTGTACAGCACAGTGGGAAGGAAGACATTTGTCTACATGAGAATTTCCACTTTTCTGAGTGTCTTTTACTGTCATACAGCCTCGTTTGGTCTCATTCTGTAATTCCCCTGTAGAGAGACATCATGCTGACAGCTCGCAGTCACAAACCGCTGAGGTTGTAGATCTGATTTATGTCACTGGATATTGCCCATTTATCACTTTTACTGTTCGTGTGCTTCCTCCTCTGAGCTAAAATATATTGGTGTTCATTTTTACAGTTAAAGGTGAACTCCAGTCCATGTGCAGCTGAATCGTATGTGCTTCAGTATCTTACTTTCAGAAGCAGTTCTTGCTTTTTGCATGCATGTTCCTCCAAATGTATGTCATTTTTTATTTAGGTTTATCAAAGACACCAACCCCTAGAATGACTTATATGACATAATGTTAGTAATTTAGAAAACTGATATTTTCTGATAATTGAATCATTTTCAAATAAAACCCTTTAAAACTAATGAAATACATTTTACTGCCATATGTTTTCGTAGCACAACAGACTTTTTCCCTCTCCCCTACTCTATGTGAGACCGCACAGCGCCTGCAGGTATTTACTGTCCCAGTGACGTAGCAGAGTGTGCATCAGAGGGGGACGGGGTCACGTGATGCGTGGCCCGCCTCCCCTATAAAAGAAACGTCAAAGCATCGGCGCGTAATTCGCTGAGCTGTGCTCTGAATGGATGGATGTTCTCATCGCTGGACTAATCGTCCGTCGCTGGAGACTTCACCCGGCGCTGGAGAGATCACCCAGCGCTGGATAGAGACAACGTTGGAGCAGGGATCGTCTATTTTCACCGCTGGATTTTAATTTGGTTTAATTAATAAAGTAATTTGTTCTACGGTGTGTGTGTTTTTTTTCTGAAAACTACTATTTACAATTCCTTCGTGAAATGGTAGGTGTACAGTGTACCCCATTACCATTTCACACAGGGGGGGGTCAGGATCTGGGGGTCCCCTTTGTTAAGCTGATAAGCCCCCTGCCCGCATACCCCCACAACCACCGGGCAAGGGTTGTGGGGATGAGACCCTTGTCCCCATCAACATGGGGACAAGGTGCTTTGGGGGGCACCCCAAAGCACCCTCCCAATGTTGAGGGCATGTGGCCTGGTGCAGTTCAGGAGAGGGGGGGCGCACTCTGTCCCCTCCCCTGTTTCTGCGGCCAGCCAGGTCAACGTGCTCGGATAAGGGGTCTGGTGTGGATTTTAGGGGGAACTCCACGCCATTTTTTTTAAATTTGGGGTGGAGTTCCCCTTAAAATCCACACCAGACCTGAAGGGTCTGGTTATGGATATTTAGGGGGAACCCCACGTCATTTTTTTTTAAAATAGACGGTGGGGTTTCCCTTAATATCCATACCAGACCTAAAGGGTCTGGTTATTGAATTTGGGGAGACCTCTTTTTTTTTACTAAAAGTCCGTGTCCCATTGACTTCAATGGGGTTCGGAGTTCGAGTTCGGGTTCCCGAACCCGAACTTTTTTTTTAAAGTTCGGGTTCGGGTCTGAACCCGAACATCCAGATGTCCGCTCAACTCTAGTAATAAACTGACCTTTATTAACAGTATTCTATTCTATTCCATCCCAGAGCAGGAGGTCGCGGGCCACATCAGAGGGCTCCGCGGGCAACATGTGACCCCCGGGCCACTGGTTGGGCACCCCTGCTGTATATAACTACTGTTATTAATGTTCTGATCTAAGCTGACATCTAGTGGTAGTTCGGTGCAACAGCAATTTGTTATGTTCCTTGGTATTTCCCTCTGTTCTCCCCTCCTGTTCAGTGATAGTTATTACAGTCTTCGCAAGACCCTCCTTTCTTCTTCCGTGTGCCTTAAGTTAGCTCTAGACCAGTGTTTCTCAACCTTTTTTCAGTCAAGTCACTCTTTAAAATGATGCACAATCTCGAGGCACCCCATTCTAAATATAAAAAACGAAATTAATAAAGTAACATCCACATACGTAGGACACCCAACGTTAGAGGTAATTTATTCCTCCAAGGCAAATACACCTTTGTACTCTCACTCACTCAGCTAATGTGACCCAAATGCTCTCATTTTAGCAGCCTGGGACACCTTTGGGTGCCCCAAGGAGAGTAGTCATGTGGTGCGCATAGTCTTTTTGTGTAGACAAATTGCTATTGCTGACATCATCACCCTGCCACCCCCCCCCCCTCCCGGTGCCAAATCTGCCCCCAGACAGATACCCACAGCGCCCAGGTGGCAACAGATTTGTGTGTGGCTATCTTGGTTACTTGGGGAGCCACAGCCCGGTCTGAATAATGTGTCTGGGTTTCAGCCCACCCGAAACACACGATTTAAAACCCGAACTGTCCGGGTGAATCCCAGACAGGTGGCAACCCTAGGACAAGGATGCTGATGTCATCCTTATCAACTGATGATATCATTGGCATAGCTCCCAACTGTACCTGATTTCGAGGGACTGTCCCTGATTTTGAGCAATGTCCCTCTTTCCTCCTCATTTGTCCCTCATTTTGGTTTGATCTATATAGTTGTATACAAAATGCATTTTTTATCTTTCAAAAAGTGTTTTCCAGCGCTAAATCTTTTATCCAATTTCTAAATGGCTGCATTTTTCAATTTTAAAAGCCAATATAAAGGAATAGTAGTGGTAAAAAGACATTGTGGAATGAATTAAACTTTCTTGGGGTTATTTACCCTTTAAGGGGGCGTGACAAGGGGCGTGTCCTATGCCTACATACATTTGCTAGTAGGTGTCCCTCATTCCTATCTCAAAATGTTGGGAGGTATGTTATTGTTTTTTTAGGACGCCGGTGGCAATGGTGCACAATGGAATCCTGTGGCTTTGTGTAACTAAAAGGCAGGCTTGATGCACCCGCTGGCTTGTATACTATTTTTGGCCAATTTTTAGGCATTTTGCCAAGGCACCCCTAAAGACATCTGACACCCTGGTTAAAAAAGACTCCAATTCTATTGTCTTTTTACAATCCAAGACACTGGAAAAACATCTTCAGTACTCCAGATTTATGTTGGTTTTTTCACCTCTGTGTTTTATTGAAGAGTTAAGCTGTCTGTGGATTCTGCTGAATCAGCAGGTGACCATACTGTCTGGACAGATCGAGATCAAGATGGAAGTATGTCAATGCATAAAGCGGCATTTGAAACAGAACATAAAGGCAGCACATAAGAAAAGTTCATTGTTAAGTTTACATTCACTTTCATCCCACCTACACTAAGGAAAGTTTGTTTAGCCTTGCAGACAAAAATGTCACTAAAACTTTAGTTAAAGTTTCCTCTTTTGCTTTGAACTAAATTAGTTTGCCTAAGATGAAAAAATATAAAATAACATCCAATAAAAAGGCTGCGTTATAACCATATCATTGCTAACTGACACAGGAAAATTAAGACCAAAAGGATTTATGGAGCAAAGTGGAGTCCTGGGTAAGTTTTAATTAAAATCCAGCTAAATTATTCCCTGACTGCTATATTTCAATGTTTAATACTAAATTCAATTTCGGGTTCAGAACCCTAATATCAATCACATTCGATTCTTGGTTATGGTGTTTGTGAATTATGCTTCTAAAAGGGGGGGTTTAACCACTTAAGGACTGGAAGGATTTTCCCCCTTAATGGACATTTTTTTGTGATATGGCACTGTGTAATTTTAACTGACAATTGTGCGGTTGTGCGACGTTATACCCAAACAAAATGTATGTCCTTTTTTTTCTACAAATAGAGCTTTCTTTTGGTGGTATTTGATTACCCCTGCGGTTTTTATTTTTTGCACTATAAACAAAAAAAGAGCAACAATTATGAAAAAAAATCAATATTTTTTGCTATAATAAATATCCCCCAAAAATATATATAAAATATATATATAAAAAAATAATTTCTTCCTCAGTTCAGACCGATATATACTCTTCTACATATTTTTTGCAAAAAAAAATCGCAAAAAGGGGAAATTGATTGGTTTGCGCAAAAGTTATAGGCCCGGATTCACAAAGCACTTGCGGCAACGTATCTCGCCCGGCGCATAATATACGCTGTTTGCGTAAGTCGTACGTCCGGCGTAAAGTTATTCCCCATTAGGGTTGCAACCTCATCCCTTTAAAACAGAACACATATGAATTACACAGGTTCTGAGGCTAATTTAATTTAGATAAGGCTCCACTTGAGTTCAATTACCACCTTAATCAGCCACAGAACCTGTGTAATTCATATGTGTTCTGTTTTAAAGGGATGAGGTGGCAACCCTATTCCCCATAGATGAGGCGCAACCCATGCAAAGGTATGGACCAGGGAACACAAGCCGTCGTATCTTACGTAGTTTACGTTGGATGTGAATATGGCTGGTCGTAGGTTACGTTCACGCCGTAGGCAGTGATCCGTCGTATCTTAGGCAGTTGTTCCGACGTGATTCTGAGCATGCGCACTGGGATGCGTCCACCAGATGGCGCATGCGCCGTTCGTTATTCGTATCTGTCTGGCGCTCGGCCCATCATTTGCATGGGGTCACGCCTCATTTGCATGGATAACGCCCACTTCCACTTACGACGACTTACGCCTAAGAAACCCAGCGCAGATTTGGTAGCAAGTGCTTTGTGAATTCTGTGCTTGCCTCTCTGCGCTGCGTCGGCGTAGCGTAAAGAAGACACGCTACGGCGTCATAAATATGTGCCAATGTCTGTGAATCCGGCCCATAGCGTCTACAAAATAGGGAATAGATTTATGCCATTTTTTTTTTTACTAGTAATAGCGGTAATCTGCAATTTTTAGCCCGGGCTGTTACATTGCAACGGACAGATCGTACACCTAACTGACATTTTTTTATTTTTTGGGGGAACCAGTGACATTATTGCAGTAATCAGTGCTAAAAATATGCACTGTTGTACTAATGACACTGGCAGGAAAGGGGTTAACATTAGGGGCAATCAAGCTGTTAAATATGTTCTCTGGGTGTGTTTACTGACTGTATGGCAGACTGTGTGACTGGGGAAACACAGAGATCCGTGTTCTTGCTTAGCAGGAACACAAGATCACTGTGTTCTCCTCTGTCAGAATGGTGATCTGTCTTGTTTACACTCTGTCTCTAGGGGGAATGATTCGGTGGACTTGCTGGGATCAGCAAGTCGGACTTGCTGGGATCAGAAGTCCATCATCAAATATTCTCTTCAAGTAATGTCCACGGCCACAAAAGGTGTACTGCAGGCCCCTGGCCTATTAAGGATCATCAATTGAAACAACTACTGGGACTTATTCAGGGTGAGGTCTAGTCAGCTCAAGATGACAGGACAGGATTACTAATGCTGTGACAGGAATGTAATGCGCAGGAGGAGAAGTGTCCTGACTGAGGTAAAAGTCTGCAGGGAGAGTGTAGAGGCGGGAAATGTTCTGAGGTGAAAGTCTGTCAAGATTAGTGTCCGCTATTTTGTCCTATCTGAGGAAGTGTAACGCATGAACCGCTATAACATTTTTAATACTGGTATAACCCGTTATAACATTTCAAATACTAATTCATCCTATGGGCATCCCATATCCCTATTCCCCAACCAAGTTAATCCCCTAATAAAATAACAAAAGCAAAATATTTTTATTGATTGAAAGAGTGTGTCTAATGGCTGTCTAGCAGCAGGGTGATATTAGTGGATGTAGTAACTCGTAGTAACCACCCGCTACACCTACAAAGTATTTCTTGGGGTTGAGCCTAAATTTACTCAAAAAACATCAACTCAGTCCACGTGGTGCCAACGTTGCAGTGATTTTATTGCATTGTCACCCTGATAAAGGATTTTGAAAACCAATGAGCATGTTCCTACCTTAATTATGTTATGGTAATAGTTGGTCCACTTCAAGGCAGTAAGTAAGGTCACCACCACAGACAACCAATTCTTTGTCAAATATATTTTTGTTCTCTTTGTTGCCTTTTGATTCTTGTTTTTGTCTGCTTGTCAGTTTTTTTGTTACTTAAGGACTGTGGAAGGCAAGTAGTTACGTGAATGGTGACAGATGGTCATTGTCACCTCCTGGTCCTTCTTGTCTCCCCATGGGAAGATCAGACATACAGATAAAGAAATCATAAATGGGATTTTTTTTTAAATAGCACAAGCAGATGCCCACACGGCTATCCCGGACATAAAGACGGCTTGGGGTTTTAGGTTGCATCCGTAAGGAAGGGAAGGGCCGTATAATAGGCCGAGGCTTTCAGGCCTTACAAATGGGAAGATGGATCTCTTGTGAAGCGGGCGGCTAAGAAAGCCAAGCTTTAAATATCAGTGCTTGTCACTGGATATCCTTAATCTGATATCCTGCAGAGCGGCGCTCTCATCTGTCTCTCTCTGCCCGCAATCTCCTTAATCTCAGTACAAGAAACCTGAGAGGCTCTGCACGGGGAACAACAGACCCCCGAATTACCTATCTGCGTATGCAAAATGGACACTTATGAATTTCTCCGGCTAAATTGGTCCCGGAAAATATTCCCATGGTGCGTCAATGCATCAGCCTGGATTATTTCACTTTGTGCTGTCTGTGTCGGCCAGGATTTGGCTGCTGATTTTAACACAGGGATTCGTGTTTCTTATTTTAAACTTACAAAGAGGTCACCGACCCCACCAGGCAACCAACTGGGTTGTCAACCCAAATAAACGCTAAAGGGTCTATTGATTAGACACTCCGTGCAACGTATGTGAATGATTTTCTGGCTCCTTAAAGCTGAACTTCAGGGACAAACAGTTGGAGTGGGAGGGGGACCCACTTTACGGGTTAACTGCCCGTTTCGTCTAGGGGATGATAAATAAGGTGATATACTTCTCTGCTGTCCAACACTCTGGGTTGTAAGTGGGCCCTTGACGTCCTCCTATAGACTGTAGAACTGTTGGTCCTGCATTGTACAGGATGACGTCAAAGAGCTGCGACTGGTTGGACAGTAAAAGTAGGCAGCCTTGGGGACCAATTACACGAAGAGAAGTAAACCTGCAGAACCCAAAAATAAGGCAAGTATATCACATGATTTATCATTCCCTAGGCAATGAGCAGAGGGGGGGGGCACTCATTACAAGGACAGAGGTTTTTTATCCTCCAAATTTAACTTTAATCACTTCAATACTGCTCCATAGCCAAAAGACGGCTACAGCGTGGCTCTCTAGTTCTGGGAATGCTTCCATGGACATCCTCCCAGAACACACCTCCCTTTGTCAGAGAACTAGCAGCTCTAACAGCCGAATTGCGCTACGGCGCATGCCCGTGCGCGAACGGGGCGCGTGTCCACGCGCACCAATCAAAGTCCAGCCCTGCCTATTTAAACCAGCCCCAGTCTCATGGCGGGTTGCTGGTTTGTTGTTAGCTCTTGCTTGTGTTAACCTCCTGGACCTGTACTTGAACCTGTTTTGACCCGGATTGGACCTGACTACTCTCTGCCTTCTCCTGCACCTGACCCTCAGCTTGTTTCATCGGATCTGCTGCTGTCTCCAACCCCTGACCTCTGGCTTGTACCTCGGACTCTGTTACCTTCTCCAATCCCTGACCTCTGGCTTGCATCCCGAATCTGTTTACAGTCTCTGCCTGAACTTGCTCATAGTTATCTGAACTTTTCCAGCACCTGAGCCGCTGCCAGTACCTGCTTCCTACTACCTTCTGAGTCCACTGACCAGTACCGCAGTGATCTTCTATCAACTCTCAGTCTGCCGCTGGTAATCGGTGCCTCTTTGCGCCCTTCCCCGCTGTTCCACCTCCAGGGGGCGAGGTGCGCAGAGTCGCAAAGGTGAGCTGCTCTCGGCATCTCGGCCTCGGTGAGTAATTATCCTGACACCCTTGTGGACTCTGGGCTGATCACAGATCGAGGCAAAGGGCCAATCACAGTGGCCCTTTACCATGTGATCAGCTGTGTCCAATCACAGCTGATCATATGTAAACAGATTTGCAGTTATTGGCATTCATTTCTCCATGCGCTGTCACTGTGTGAGGGAAGGAGAGCCGATTACCAGCAAGGCTGACAGGACACATTTACATTGATAATCAGGGCACTCATCATCAGTGCCCTGATTATCAGTGCTGCCCCATCATTGACCATTAGTGAAGCTTATCAGTGCCCATCAGTGCCACCTATCAGTGCTCATCAATGCCGCCTCATCAGTGCCGCCTCATCAGTGCAGCCTCATCAGTGCAGCCTCGTCAGTAACTCCTCATCAGTATCCTTTCAGGGCTGGGCTCAGCCCTTCCTTCTCTGAGCTGGCCGCTCTGCTGTCGGCTAATTACCAGCTTCTATCTCTCCACAGTGACTCACCTGTTGATGATCTGGCTGGTCAGTCCTGCCTACTTGAGCCCTCCAGTTCACTTGCTTTCTGCCTTCGCCTTGGTCAACATGATAGAAATTTTCTCCTGCGTTCCTGTTGAAGACTTTGCTTGGCTGACATCCCTTCTGGCTCCTGATCATGTTTGCTGTTCTACTACGTTCATCTCCGGCTTTCCGACATTTGGCTTGTCTAAGTATCCTGAACTCTGACTATGTTTTGGCTACACTTACTCTATTTATCTTTTTATTAATATTATTAAACAAGTGTGATTTAACTGTACTTCTGTCTCGGTCTGATTCATGGTTTCTGACATATCCATCAGTGCAGCTTCATCAGTGCCTATTAGTCCTGCCTTACCAGTGCAGCCTTGTCAGTGCTGCCTCATCATTGCAGCCTCATCAGTGCACATCAGTGCCGTCTCCTCAGTGCCCATCAGTGCAGCCTATCAGTCCACATCAGTGAAGAATAAAAATGACTTATTTGTAAAATGTTATAACAGAAATTACACACTTTTCCCTGTTTGTTTAGCAAAAAATAAAAAACTCAGTGGTGAGTTGTTTAAAAAAAAAAAAGATAACATTTTCATTTGGGTACAGTGTTGAATGACCGCGCAATTTCATACTGAAACATGAGATTTGGGTGGGCTGACCCTTTAAAAATAAATTTCCTTCCTGTCCTATCTTCCATTTCATACCGATAAAAGTCCATAAAAAAATTGTTGAAATAGAAGAAAAAGCATATTTATAATTGATATAAATATGTACAGATCAAGCTGGGCTTCGTCATTCTGGTTTCAATAAAAACTTCAATTTTTTTTAGTATCGGAACAATCTACCACTTTATTATGTTCTTTGTATTAACGTATCAGAGTTCAAAGAGATCCCAATAAAACAAGAGACAAATATTTGTGCATCATAAACCAACAGCGTAAGCGGCCACATGAGGTTTTCATTGAACTATTTGTAACTGTTTGGAGATAGACTTTTATGTTTATCTCCGCTCATGTGTGTTTCTCATTTGAAGTGGTTGCCTGATTGAGCATGAACTATTGAAGATAAAAATGCGCTGCTCAGAAATGGAGAATTATTATAATGCTAGTGTGAACTTTGAACATGTTTTAGTTAAAAACAATCTATATTGCAGCATACGCATACGCATACTGTTAGACAGGTAAATTGGTTGTTCTGCAGGCTGGTAGGTAAGGCCCCATGCACACGAGACGCTGCTAAACTCGAGTTCAGAGGCATTTGGGCATTTTTTTCAACTGCCCCTGAACACATTTAATGTTATCCTATGTGTCCATGCACACAATCACGTTTTTTTGGCGTTTTAAAGCAGTTGGGTTTATGTCCGTTTTTTCAGACGCAACATTTTGGGTTCAGAAGCATTTTATTTTTGCGTTTTGAACTTTGGGAGGGTCTACAATGTCTTTGAGATAAGTGCTGACAGCCGCAAACGCGGTAAAACGCCGCTAATCGCGGCAAAATGCAGCGCAATTCGCGGCAAAAACGGGCGTTTTAAACGCCGGTTTTTGCCTTTGAAAACATGAGTTTAGAGGTGTTTGTAATTGCTTCTCGTGTGCATGGGGCCTAAGGAGGCTTGGTTTTTCCCTGGGCATTCCCCAGGTTTTGTTGTTATCTGCTTTAGCCTTCCAATGCCACTTACTGCAATTGCCAGCTATAGATGGGGGCAGTGGACACGTTTGTGTTTCACCTGTGGTGCTTATATTGGTCCAGCAATGCACCAACACCTTTGCAGCCATTGTGCTATATGCTGGGTGTTTGGTGTGCTCCTGTACCTTTAAGGAGGGGTGGCTCGCCTTCAGTCCACCTGCCCCTATCTATCCATTACAATGCATGTGCCTCCACTGTGGGGACGCTCATTGTTTAGTGTTAGGACCACAGATTACAGGGTGCCTTGGCGCGGCTCTGTGGCTCACGCATGCGTTTGCAAATGCGTGCGGACAAAACCCCTGTTTTTAAAGCATACTGTTAGACAGGTTAATTGGTTGTTCTGCAGGCTGGTCGGTAAGGAGGCTTGGTTTTCCCTGGGCATTCCCCAGGTTTTGTTGTTATATTGCAGCTTACCAATTCTTTGATGTGGTGGCTGCAATAGTTTTCTTTTTCCAGTCTTTTTTTTCTTTATTTTCACTTGGTGATCCAACAGTTACACACTTCTTGTCCTAGTGTGACAATGCTCATTCACTGTACTGTATAGAGGAGTGGATGTGGGGTTCTGTTTAGGCCTGTGAATTGGCTTAACAACACGCGTAGGTAGATTCACAAAGAGTTAGGCCGGCTTATCAGTAGATAAGCCGACCTAACTCCAAATCTACGCCGCAGTATGTTTAAGCGTATACGAGATTATGTAAATGAGCTTGTACGCCGATTCCCGAACGTACGCCAGCCCGCCGCAGTTGAATTACGTTGTTTCCCGTAAGGCCTTAGGTGGCCTAAAGTTAATCCACCTATGAGGTGGAATAACAATGTTAAAGTATGGCCGCGGTTCCCGCCGCGAGGTTCGAATTTTTTACGTCGTTTGCGTAAGTCGTCCGCGAATCGGGAGTTAATAGAATCGGGAGTTACGTCGTTTACGTCCACGTCAAAATCAATAGGCCCGTACGGCGTACTTAGCCGCAATGCGCACTGGGAAATGTATGCGCCCGGCGCATGCGCAGTAGCAAGAAACGTCAAAAAACGTGAGGTCAAGCCTCATTTCCATACAACACGCCCCCCTCCAACCAATTTGAATTAGGCGCCCTTACGCCCGCTCGTTTTAGGCTACGCCGCCGTAGATTAGCAGGTAAGTTGATTTAGAATCATTACTAGCCTAGCTAATTTACGGCGGCGTAGCCTAAAAAGGCTAAGCTACGCCGCCGCAAGTTTAATCCTATCTACCTGAATCTACCTATAGGGGGTCTTCTAACAGACTTACCACCGAATCCTTGTGCCTGAAGTTGGTCAGATCTTACATAAAAGGTAACCCATACTGTACTTGGCCCCACTGAAACCCCCTAGACCAGTGCTTCTCAACCTTTCTAGTGCCGTGACCCCTTGATAAAATTTCCCAAGTTGTGGGGAGCCCTAATAGTAAAATTATTTTCGCAGTGTGGGTTGTCAGTTGGGATGAGTGGCAATGCTGGGGGGAGTTCTGATCAACCAACGTAGGTGCTCTTGATCAAGGTCATCTGCTGATCTGAAATCTGTATTGGGAACTTTTAATGACAACTATAATCACAGGTAGTGTTACTCACTGGGTCTTCGGCTTCACTGTGTCTCTGACTTTGTGGTGTCTCATAGCAGTGACACCTATGCCGAAATCAGGAGATAGGGTCTCCTTCAGTCCCTCCCACTTCACATTCATCACTAGTCAGCTGACCTCTAGTTGTTACTCCCCAGCCATGCCATGAACGTAATGGGCAGCTACAAAGAGGTTGAGTAGGTGGCCGCGGGCTCCAGAAACAGCCCAGCTTGGCGGCCACAGGCTCCAGGGACAGCCCTGCTGGACGGCTGCAAAAAAGATGGGAGAGCGGTGCAGCCTTTAGGAACAACCCAGGATTCGGTGACCCCTGGCAAATCATCATTCGACCCCCGAGGGGGTCCCGACCCCCAGGTTGAGAACCACTGCCCTAGACCATCCCACATATATCCACCCACTATAACTTATCAAAAAATAGACTGACACCAAAGGTTGGGAAAAAACTGGCCGTACGGCCCCTTTATTAAAATAAAATAATTTAACAATATAACCAAAAACAAAGCAAAGCATCTTATTTGGCTGCCGATCCTTGGAGTCACTACCTAGAAATCTTTTTAACCTCATATCTGCTTAAACACTACCTGGTCCCTGCCGCATTGCACCGACTCGGGGGCGACCACCTTCAGCATATATACCATTCCCTTCCCAGTTAATCCACATAACTGGAATTCACCGGGGACCCATACCTCAGATGTGTCCCCACCCATCAAATTCCATAAGCCTGATTTACAATGCCTCCAAAGACCCAACCGCATCCCATGTACCGAAAACATCTAAATAAAGGACAACCACACACACTACCCAAACTCTAAAAACTGTAGGGCGGGTGGGCGGGAATGTTTATCCTCCTTGTGTGCTGCTGCGTGTGACCCCCCCCCCACACTGCCCAGCCTCCCCAGCTACACCTGCCAATCCCCTGCTTGCCTGCGTCCCGCTGGAAAGATTAACCCCCACTAGGCCAGGCTGCTGGGCACCTTCTCATGCCACCCTGCGCTTAGCGCTGTCTGTCTTTTTCTCCAGGCTTTCTTGTATACCCAACTTCTTTAATGGACAGCCTCAGGGCCAAGTCACCAATGACAGAATCACTACAAGCAGGGCTGATCCTATGCAGGGTGTACGGGGTGCTCCGCACCCAGGCACCGCAGAGGTGGGGGCACCGAAGCTCCAAAGTGCTCCCCTCCTTCCTCCTTGTCTGTGTCCAGAGGCGGAGCGCATGAAGCGGGTGCTGCGGTTCCCCATCCCGCTTGCTCTCTCCACTGGCAACTGACAAGAGCACATACCTCCAACTGTCCCCGGAATCCGGACTGGGTACCACAGCGGAGCTTATTACCGAAACACGTTCCAGTACTAGGCTCCACAAATGAATTCTGTCCGGTGCATGGAGCAGTCTCCTGTCTGCCCCACCCCCTCTGCATGTGTCGGCTCTTTTCCCATAGGCAGTGTGATGAGAGGCTTCTGGGTTGGCCGGAGCTTCTGCCAATCATCCCGTGCACTCCCAGAAATGCTCTCCGAGTGCCACCCTCCAAGTGACCAAAGATGCTACGTATGCCCCGCCCCCTGTATTGTACTTCTGCTCCCAGCGTGCCCGAGCTACATGGATCTATTGGACAAGTACTGATCTATGGGGACACCTGCTGTGGGGGGCTCTGATGAGGGACACCTGCTGTGGGGGGGGCTCTGATGGGGGACACCTGCTGTGGGGGGGCTCTGATGGGGGACACTAATGAAGACTTCTTAGGGGAGCATCTCTGTTTGAGTCATTGCCATAGAAACATTTGTAAAGGAGAGGGGTTAGTAAGATGACCACGCCCATGTAGGGGCGGCAGAAATATTTCTGCACCCAGGTGTCTGTGACCCTAGGATCGGCCCTGAATACAAGCCCCCATGGTGTCACTCCTTGCTGTCCAAACCATTGTGATGTCATCCCATTGCTCTTTTTCTTTGCTATCAATTGAGATTCTCCAGCTTTTCGGACAGTGAGGGAGCGACTGAGTCTCATTAAGTTTGCTGTTGGCATTGTGTCATGAAATTCGTGAGTGTGCCAGGGGGCCTTACTTGCTTGTCGGGTTAGTTTAGATATGATGTTCTGCACTATAAACAGAGCGAAAAAGGACCTGCGGGGCTGAGGTGAGATGTCGTGGCACCACGGGCTATAAAGCAGAACGAAACAGATCCTGAAGATATAAAGAGCAAAGTGCTAATCTCTGCATGTAGACATTAAAGCTGGGATGAATGGTCAAGGGCAGCAGGTCATAGTCAAGGTAAAAGGTCATAGCCTGGATTCCAAGAATAATAAGCTTCTGAATAGCTGGTCAAGGCTGGGATGGATTTGATTATCTTAATGCCTTTTTCTCAAATACAAATGAGAGAATTTCAGTTAATTTGCTATTTACATCTATGTGCAAAAATAAATAAATAATTTATGTTATCTCTAGACCAATTTTATGCCTGAAGATTTATGTTGACATCTGTCAGTTATATCATTTTTTCCCACCCATGTTCAATAAATAAATCATAGCAGCCAGCTACAAGTGTTTCTAGTTTCCTAAAGTTGGCCTTCAAGAGAAAAACACAAGGATTGCCAATACTGTGATCTCTTTCTGAAAATGTTACTTATCTGACTGCACCTTAACTACTTAAGACCCGGACCAAAATGCAGCTAAAGGAGCCCCGGCCAGGTTTTGCGATTCGGCACTGCGTCGCTTTAACAGACAATTGCGCGGTCGTGCGAAGTGGCTCCCAAACAAAATTGGTGTCCTTTTTTTCCCCACAAATAGAGCTTTCTTTTGGTGGTATTTGATCACCTCTGCGGTTTTTATTTTTTGCGCTATAAACAAAAATAGAGCGAAAATTTAGAAAAAAAAAATATTTTTTACTTTTTGGGGTTATGTGTGACCTGAAGTGTGTTTATAACTGTAGGGGGGCGTGGCTGTAGGTGTGACATCATCGATTGTGTCCCCCTATAAAAGGGATCACACGATCGATGACGCCGCCACAGTGAAGAACGGGGAAGCTGTGTTTACACACAGCTCTCCCCGTTCTTCAGCTCCGGGGACCGATCGCGGGACTCCAACGGTTTATCTGGTCCGCAGGTTCCGCGGTCCCGGTCACGGAGCTTCGGACGGGGTCGCGGGCGCGCGCCCGCGACCCACGGCTGGGTACTAGCACAGGACGTACCTGTACGTGCATGTGCCCAGCCGTGCCATTCTGCCGACGTATATGTGCAGGAGGTTAATGCCGCGTACACACGATCGGTTAAACCGATGAGAATGGTCTGATGGACCGTTTTCATTGGTCCAAACCGATCGTGTGTGGGCGCCATCGGTTATTTAACCATCGGTTAAAAAAAAGCCAACTTGTTTTAAATTTAACCGATGGATTCCTAACCGATGGGAAAAAAACGATTGTTTGTAGGCACAACCATCGGTTAAAAATCCATGCATGCTCAGAATCAAGTCGACGCATGCTTGGAAGCATTGAACTTCGTTTTTTTCAACACGTCGTTGTGTTTTACGTCACTACGTTCTGACACGATCGTTTTTTTAACCGATGGTGTGTAGGCGCGACGGACCATCAGTCAGCTTCATCGGTTACCCAATGAAAACGGTCCTTCGGTCCGTTCTCATCGGATTGACCGATCGTGTGTACGCGCCATTAAAATCCCACAATTATCTCATTCTCTCTCCTGTATGGGTATTTACCTGGGTGATGTGCATGACTTCAATACCTTCCAAGTCACCAACCTGGAAGTATTTAGATCAGGAGGTCAGAGAAATGTCAGAAGTCCTTTTTTGAATGCTTATTTGGGTCTGTGACAGCATGAGAGCCAGGCATCTAGCATCAGAAGAGGACCACAAGGGCAGCCTTTAAGTCTTGTTCATGAGCAGTTTCCAATAAAAAGAAGGCCATTAGACACGCGCAATTCATTTCATTACAAATTGAAATTCGGATGACATTTTCGTTATTCGGAGATTCGGATGTATCTAAATTTTTGAATTCCAATAGTAAAATCTTTCAAAGAATCCAAAATAAAAAAAATTAAGGAAATTAAGTATCTGAAATCGAAAATTAATTAGAAAAATAATTTGAATTTGAAATGGAAACATATTGCAATAAATACAGTAAGATACAAAAGTGATGATCATTCCTACTCAGGCTGCTGAATAGAATAGAAAATAATTGAACAGAATAGAATGGAAAATAATAGAATAGAACAGAATAAAATAGAAAATAAAATAAAACAGAATAGAACAGAATAGAGATTAAAAGAATAATAAAGAACTTAGCTAGTATTGAACTGTAGTCTAGTGACTGTATTGCCACATTCCGAATGACTATTTACCAAAAAAGAAGAAGGAACTTTAAAGGGTCACTAAAGGAATTTTTTTTTTTAGCTAAATAGCTTCCTTTACCTTACTGCAGTCCTGGTTTCATGTCCTCATTGTTCGTTTTTGCTCTGATGTTGCTGTAATTCTTCTCTGTTCTGGACACTTCCTGGTTGTCTGTTTCCTGATGACCACAGTACTGGGAGCTTCTAGTTTCGTTTTCCAAACCATCACTGCTCTATAGGTCTGTATAGCACAGAGGCAGGAAATAACATGCAAAGACGAAACTAGATGCAAAAACTAAACTGAAACTACAGGTACATTATATGATTGATTTGTATCTATTTTTAATTGTTTTTAAATGGAATCAGTTAAGAATTATGGCCCATATTCTCGTAGATCGGCGCATATTTAGTGAGGCGGAGCGGATCTCCGATGCGCACCGCCGGCTTAACTTGGCGAGAGCCGAACCATATTCCCGAACCACCTGCGTCCTACGCTGCGCTCGCGTAACTTAAATGTGTTGGCGTAAGTAGGCGCAAGTGACGGTAGGAGGGATGTGGGCGTGAAGCATTATAATGATCCGTGACCCCATGCAAATGATGTCCAGACCGAACGGCGCATGTGCCGGACGTGCTCCGCCCTCTGCGCATGCGCACAATGACAATAGGCGTAAATCCATGCTGAGTTGGGTCGGCCCAGTGTATAAAAGCTTCAAGCATCCGCCCAGCTAGTGCAAAGTGACTCCCTTGTATTTCCCTATTGGAGTTTTCACTTTGCTGCTGCTGCTATGCCAAGGAAAGACCGCAGGAAAAAAAACTTCAGCCCTGCTGAGAGGGAAGTTATTATCTCAGCAATGGAGCGCTTTGATGCCAGGCTCCATGGTGCTGAGAGTGGTAATACCAGCAAATTAAAAAAGGAAGAAATCTTACGCAAAGTGACGGCACAGGTCAATGCCCTTGGCCATGAGGTGAGGACCCCCCAGGACATCATTAAAAAAATGAATGACCTGCGGGGGGTGGTCAGAAATAAAATGGCCACCATTGCCAAACATGCCAGGGGCACTGGAGGTGGGCCACCCTGTCCGATCCGGCTGTCAGAGGAGGAGGAAATTATTGCCAGATGCCTGCGGAGGGAGCAGGTGGAGGGCCTGGAGGGCCATGACTCCAGTGACCCACCCATGAGGACAGGTAAGTGTGTTTTATCTTCTATATGGTGTGTAGCATGTTTGGGGGGGGGGGGGACATGTGACAAGTGTGTGGGTCCACCAACATGGGATTTTTTTGTGTCATCCACAGGTGTGCAGGAGGGAGCTGGGCCGTCTTCTGCTGTCCGTCCAACACCATCCCCCCAGCAGTCTGCTACAGTGGCTGACCCCCTGGGAAGCCTACAGGCCTTTTTGGAGGGGAGTGGCCAGTCCTCCGCACAGGAGGTGGTTGAGGAGGATATTGCCCATGAGGAGGTGGTGGGCAATGAAGAGGAGGTGGCCCAGAGTGTGCAGGAGGTCATTTTATTTCTTGACGACTCACATGAGATGCCCGGAACATCACACCACCACCGAATCTCCAGCCCCTCAGGGTCTTCCATCACCCTCTCCAGCCCCTCCCGTCCCATGCCCCTCACCACCAGCCCCTCACGGCCCTCCCCCTATTCAAGGGCCCCAGGCACTCCTGTCCCCAGGAAGGCCACCCATAAGACCAGGGGTGTGGCAGGAGTCCTGCAGGAAAAGCTGGTCAGGCAGCAGGACCAGCAGAGCCGCCATATGGGGGACATTTTGGAGGAGTTGAGGCGGCTCAATAATAGCCTGTCCTCCTCTGGAGCAGTGCCCGACGCTCTGCAGGATGTGGCAGGAAACTCTGCAGCCACCATTACAAGTCTGGGTGAGCTGCAAACCACCACAGCCGAACTTGTGGGGGAGGTCAGGGGCCTGCTGATGGCTGTGCAGGCCCAGACTGCATGCCAGGAGGCCCTGCTCAGCCGTATAGCAGTGGCTCTAGAGGGCAGACAGCCAGCCAGGGAGGCACCTGGGGATGTTAATCCACCGAGGGAGGCTCCTCCACCTGATGCCCCACCACCCCCAAATGAGGCTCCCCCCAGACAAGCGAGGGCCAGGAACCTGGGCACCAGGCGGAGTCCGCGCCGGGGCCGGTGATTTATTTGGGCTTCTTTATGCTCTAAGTATGATTTTTTATTTATTTTTTTTATTTATGCTCTAAGTAAGAGCTTTTTAATATTATTTTATTTATGCTCTAAGTAAGAGCTTTTTAATATTATTTTATTTATGCTCTAAGTAAGAGCTTTTTAATATTATTTTATTTATGCTCTAAGTAAGAGCTGTTGTATTTTTTGTGCTGCACAAAGTAGTGCATAGCACAGTGTGAATGCTGTGTGAATGTGGGGGGGGGTGACACTCCTGCCAGTAAGGGGTGTCACCCTCGGTCGCTGGGGATAAGTTCTCCCCAGGTCCGTGTGAAAGGTGTATGAATGGACAGCAATATCATTGGAGCCTTGACGCGGCGTTGCTGCTCCTTAGTACCGTGTGGTGTACTTCGGTCTAATCCAATGGGATGTGCATGTGGGGTGTGTGTGCTAGGGACCACAGTGGTGTGCATGCGTGCATTTTCTGTGTGCCATGTTTAATGTGTGTGTTTAACGTTCAAAGATTCGCTCCACGAGACATCTCCTGACTGCTGTACCATCAGCAGACGGGGTAGCCTCGGTTAGGGGGGGACATGGTGGTTGGGGGGTCAGGTCATCACGTAGGTCAATCTGCAGGCCCTTTCTCACTGCGAAGTTGTGCAGCACGCAACATGCAGCGATGATTTGGCACACGAAGTTGGGGGAATACAGCAGGGTACCCCCAGTCTTATCCAGGCATCGAAAGCGTGACTTAAGGATGCCAAATGTTCGCTCAACCACTGCACGGGTGCGTGCGTGTGCTTCGTTATATCTTCTCTCTCCTGGTGTTTGCGGATTGCGGAATGGAGTCATGAGATGAGGTCCCAGTGCATAGGCAGAGTCACCTGGAAGGGAAAAGACAGGAGGATGTTAGTCATGCATGTGCCCATCGTGATGTCTGCATCATGGGGGGGGACAGTCATACCTGACACCCATGTCACTCACCAACCAGCCAGCTGTCCCCATACACATTCTGCTCAAATTGTCTTGGGATGTCACTTTGCCTGAATATAAAGCTGTCATGGCTGAATCCGGGGTGTTTTGCACGGACGTGCCATATGAGGCCATGTGCATCCACGATCACTTGGACATTGATAGAATGCCAATGTTTTCTGTTGCGGTATATGTGCTCGGTCTCGTGGGGGGGCTGTATTGCCACATGGGTACAATCAATTGCACCCACAGTGCGTGGGAAACCATCAATTAGGCAGAAATCTGTCATTGCCTTCAGCCGCATGTCCTCCTGGGTGGGTCTGATTATGTGGTGCGACATGCGTCGGAGTATTGCGGGGACAACTTGGTGCACGCATCTACTCATGCTGGTTTGGGATATCCCAACCACGTCTCCACTGGTTCTTTGAAAAGAGCCTGTGGCAAGAAAATGCAATGTTGCCAGGACCTTCACCAGTGGCTGCACTGCATGGGATCGTTGTGTTGGGCTGCTGATGTCATTCTTCAGGGCTCTGGTAATTTCAAGGATGGCATCAGGGTTGAATCTATAACGGTGATACACATCCACATCAGCCATGCCAAAGAGGCTAATGCGCTGTGGGTAGATCCTCTCACGTGCCCTCCTCCGTGCCCTCCTCCTTCTAAGTGCCTCTTCCTCCTCACACACTAGCAGTGCTAAGACCACGCCTGCCCCTGGCATGTTGGCATACGAATGTGTTGTCCGAAAAATTGGGTTGCTCAGCTCGTCCGGGATGGTGCTGCTGTATTTTCTTTTTTCAAGCTAACTTACTCAGGTCTGGAGCAAAGTTAACCGAGCTTTATAAGGGGTAACTTTCAGCCGGACAATCGTCTTACGCGCACGGCGCGTAGCCTAAGCCGATCGCGCGTAGGTTCGGGAATCAGCGCATCTACATCATTTGCATATTTGAATACTAATTCTATGGCAGCCTAGGATGCCATCAGCTGAAATATACGCCTTCGCTGCGTAAACTTAAACTAGTTAAGACGGACAGGAGTAGCCTGATTTCTGGCGGATCTGGTTCTGTGACTACGGCGCATAGATAGGACGGCGCATCTTTACACTTACGCCGCACATCTCCATATACGCCGGTGTAACTTGTTTGAGAATATGGCCCTATGTCTCTATACCCTGTAAACAGTCATTTCAGCAAAAAAAAAAAATTTCCTTTACAACTCCTTTAAGGACAGTAGATAGAGAGTAACAAAAGTATATAAAAAAAAGTATACATTATTACAAATTATTAATTTGTCCATCAATGCATAGGTATTGAATAAAAACAATGAACCATGATATAAAAATCAATATACAGTAGTATACAATATACTCTGAAATAGAAGGTGGTTGGCCCGTGGTTAGTCTCATATTAATATGGACTTACTAGAACAGAATAGAAAATAAAGGAATAGAATAGAAAATGATAGATTAAAACAGAATAGAACAGCAAATAAAAGAACAGAATGGAATAGAAAAAGAAACGGAATAAAAAAGAACGAATATAGCCATCATCCGAAATGAGAATTTCAAATAAATTTGAATTTAGAAATGATTTGAAAATAACAAATAAAGTAATCCAAATATACAAAACAAATTATGAAAACAAGTCATTCTAACATAACAAATGGGACAAAATTAAATTATTAACCCCTTAACGCCGACGTCTCCCGGCCCTATTAACCACTTAAGCCCCGGACCATTTTGCTGGTCAAAGACAAGGCCACTTTTTGAGATTGGGGACACTGCGTCGCTTTAACTGACAATTGCGCGGTCGTGCGACGTGGCTCCCAAACAGAATTGACAATTTTTTCCCCCACAAATAGAGCTTTCTTTTGGTGGTATTTGATCGCCTCTGCGCTTTTTATTTTTTGCGCTATAAACAGAAATAGAGCGACAATTTTGAAAAAAATTAAATTTTTTTTACTTTTTGCTATAATAAATATCCCCAAAAAATATATAAAATGTTGTTTTTTTCCTCAGTTTAGGCCGATACGTATTCTTCTATATATTTTTGGTACAAAAATCGCAATAAGCGTTTATTGATCGGTTTGCGCAAAAGTTATAAGCGTCTACAAAATAGGGGGATAGTTTTATGGCATTTGTTTTATTTTATTTTTTACTAGTAATGGCGGCGATCAGCGATTTTTATCGTGACTGCGACATTATGGCGAACACTTCGGACACTTTTGACACATTTTTGGGACCATTGTCATTTTTTACAGCGATCAGTGCTATAACAATGCACTGATTACTGTGAAAATGACACAGGCAGTGAAGGGGTTAACCACTAGATGGCACTGTAGGGGTTAAGTGTGCCCTAGGGAGTGATTCTTACTGTAGGGGGGATGGGCTGTGTGTGACAAGACAGTGATAACCGCATCCGATTACAGGAAGCTGTGAACACTGTCATTGTCACTAGGCAGAGCGGGGAGATGCTTGTTTACATCAGCATCTCCCCGTTCTTCCTCACCGTGAGACGATATATTCGTCCTTTTGCCCAGGAGTGCCATTCTATCGATGTATAAACGCAAGTCGGCAAGTGGTTAAAGTGGTTTCTGATCCCGGGAGGTGGGGTTTATGTTCATGTGACCGCCGTGATTGGCTGTCACAGTGGTCACGTGATCGTAAAGGTCGGGAGGTTTCGCAGGGCGCAAGCTCTCGGCACACGTTTCTTTACATTAGGTTAGCAAATACGCGGCCTCTCGCGGTCAAAGCCCACCTGTTGTGAAGCCGCAAATGTGCGTATTCTCGGTGCCAAGAGGTTAATTTACGAACGAATCTGAAACAAATCTAAACAGATTTTTCCATTGTGCACATCTCTGAAGGAGAAAAAAAATGATAATTACAGTAATATTTACACTTCTATATTTCGTGCAATGGTTGAAGATTATTCTTCTAGTAGCTATGTATATATTATTGTATTTCTACAGAGCTCAGTGTTCCATTTCTTCCCTCTAAACAAATAAACTTAAAACAACCCCTCAAAGCAGCTGCACATTCAACTATACAGCTAATACAAAAACCACAAACACAATATACAGCACTCCTAAACTAATTAACTCCAGCCAACGTGATGTGACTAGGGATGAACATTGTTCACAGTAAGGCAAAATGCGTAAGAAACTAGTTCAATTTAAGCAGTTCGCCATCATAAATCCCTGGCTGCTGTTTGTACCCCTTATGCCGCGTACACGCGATCAGAAATTCCACCATGCAAAAGTCCGATGTGAGCTTTTGACCGTGTGTATGCTCCATCGGAACTTTTGCTGGCGGAATTTCTGCCAGCAAAAGATTGAGAGCTGGTTCTCAATATTTTTAAAACGCTTCTAGACGCAAACGCAGCTAAACACGGCCATTTTTAGATGCTGGTTTCTAGCTGTCAAGTTAAAAAAAAATTAGGAGAGGGTGAACAACGTCCTGTGTACATGAAGCCTTACTGACAAATGATATCATTAAATGACAAACTGGGAATCCTGGGCGACATCACTGACCAAATGTGGTCATGATCATATTGGTCAATGCTATCAACCAGTATCCCCGGCTGATTTATTAACAGACAGAAGCAGCCGGGCGACATCATCAAGTGGGTCACGTTGATTGACTCTGGATCTACATCGCTGGATAACAAAGCTACTAAAGGGTCTGGAGGACATTAGTTATGAAGGACACACTCATAAACCTTGTGGACAGCCATCCCAGAAGGTTTGAAGCTGTTATAACTGCAAAGGGTGGGCCAACTCAATATTGAACCCTATAAACTCAGACTAAGATGCCATTGAAGTTCATGTGCGTGTAAAGGCAATACTTTTGACAATACAGTGTATCTTCAATATCAGTCTGTACCAACACCTCAACGTGTTTCAACTCATACAGAGTCTTTATCAGGAGGTAAAAGATATGTTCTGGCATACAAACATGAAAAAAATACCCATAATGTCCACAAAAAAAATAAAAAACAGTATCAACAGGGAGCAGGTTGTAAGAAAAAATCCCCATCTAGTGGACATAATGCAGTATTTTCCCCATTTACACAGTTTTTTTTTAACATTTGATCTGCAGAGAATATAACCTGGGAACATTCGATTTTGCTCCATTATCATTTGCAAACATGGATTGGGACTTTGTATAAGTACTAAACAAACATACAGAAAGATTTGTAATCAAATAATTTAACTATTTGTTAAGTAAAAATAAAAATTGTGATGCAGTTTAAAAAATTTAGGGCTGTTACTGATCCAAATTTTGTGTTCGATTAATCGTTTTTTTTTTTATCGATTAATCGACTAATTTCGATTGATTATAACGCACATACAGATCCAACTACTTTTAGCTGATCTCCTCCATTCAGGATGATTCCCATTGCAGCTACTAACCACTGGAAAAATGGATAGTAGGATACAAAAAACACACAAAGGCAGCACTGGATGGGAATAGCATTACAACTTTTATAGTCTTCAAATAGGTAACAAAATAAATATTGCACTGGAGATAAAATCGATGTAGCTACATAAACTGTAAAAATGGTGCGAGTAATACCAAACGTTAACAAAAGCAGTCATAAAAACATGTAGCCAAGTATGATACTGGTATAAAAATGTGTACAACGATACCACTGCTGAATCCAGATGAGAAGTTAACATCAGTCCGTCGGCATGTAGATGTCCCATGAAGGGAACTATCACAACTCCCAGTGGATGGCTGTAGAATCCCAGGTTGATAGAGGGAAGTGTAACAGCCCTTGCGTGTGGGAGATAGTAAGGTCCCGCCGGCATGCAGATATGAAGGCACCGGATCTCCAACGGAACTCCCTGAAGGCCCGGAAGCCGGTGGAGAGGTGAGTTCCAATCAAAAGAATTTTGATCAATCAAAAAAATTAAAGATTAATCGATGAATTAATAGTTAATTTCCACAGCCCTAAAAAAATTGCAAATAATTACATCAAACAAAGGTTGATATATGTATAAATTCCATCATATGCAGATATCTTCAATATAAGTCTGTACCAACATCTCAACGCGTTTTAACACATACTGAGTCTTCATCAGGAGGTAAAAGATATGTTCTGGAATACAAACATGAATAAATACCCACAACTTCCACAAAAAAATAAGTATCAAGCAGATATTTTTACTTCGGATATTTTAGTACAGAAGATGTTTTTCCAGTCTTGTGAAGCACCTTTCTCTGAAAAGGACTAGCACTGGCTAAGGAAACGTGGATATAACTGGGAGGGTCTAACCAGCACTAAACAGGAGGGGAGGAAAATATCAAATCACATAAATAAACACATTGTAGTGGACTGAAACCACCTCTAGATATCAGCAAACACCAATCAAAGGCAACCTCATGCCGTTTTATATAACACAAAAAAAAAGGGGCACAGAACATATTGTGCGAGTGTTTTTGGATTCATACAGCACAACTGCTTAGAACACAGATTAAAATAAATTGTTCTAGAAGCAAAAAAGATGGTAGTCAGATGTTGGAGAAGTCTTATAAATATGTATTAACATTTCCCTCCCCTGATCGGAAACAGGGATTTCTGATTAGAAGCCTTGGAAGGATAACGCTTCCTGCGGTTGCGATCACTTGAGTAATAGAATTATGCCGCCAATAACTGTAGCCAAGGAGTTCATCATCCCATTCATTGTTCCAATTGAATCCCCATGAAAGCGTATGTAACCCCACGACAATAAACTTCATTTGTTTGCTCCCTTTTGACGCGTTTTAATTTACCATTGGAAGCATTGTGTTATATCTCTTCCATAAGGGCACAAAGAACTTGTTGATCCTCTCACAATTTCAGAATGTCCCTTTGCACATTAACTGTATTATCTCATAGAGCCCTCCTAGTTCTTTTATTGGACTACATCAGTGGTCTCCAAACCGCCATCCAAGGGCCAGAGAGGGCCCTTTGGGGCCCAATGATACCAACAACGATGCACAATTTCTCCTAATGACACCAACAATGGGACCCAGTGATACCAACAACGGGACACAATTTCTCCTAATGACACCAACAATGGGACCCAGTGATACCAACAACGGGGCACAATTTCTCCTAATGACGCCAACAATGAGACCCAGTGATACCAACAACGGGGCACAATTTCTCCTAATGACGCCAACAATGGGACCCAGTGATACCAACAACGGGGCACAATTTCTCCTAATGACGCCAACAATGAGACCCAGTGATACCAACAACGGGGCACAATTTCTCCTAATGACGCCAACAATGGGACCCAGTGATACCAACAACGGGGCACAATTTCTCCTAATGACGCCAACAATGAGACCCAGTGATACCAACAACGGGGCACAATTTCTCCTGACAATAACAATGAGACCCAGTGATACCAACACTGGGGCACAATTTCTCCTAATGACGCCAACAATGGGACCCAGTGATACCAACAACGGGGCACAATTTCTCCTAATGACGCCAACAATGGGACCCAGTGATACCAACAACGGGGCACAATTTCTCCTGACAATAACAATGAGACCCAGTGATACCAACACTGGGGCACAATTTCTCCTAATGACACCAACATTGGGACCCAGTGATACCAACAATGGGGCACAAATTCTCCTAATGACACCAACAATGGGACCCAGTGATACCAACAACGGGGCACAGTTTCTCCTAATGACACCAACAATGAGACCCAGTGATACCAACAACGGGGCACAATTTCTCCTAATGACGCCAACAATGGGACCCAGTGATACCAACAACGGGGCACAATTTCTCCTAATGACGCCAACAATGGGACCCAGTGATACCAACAACGGGGCACAATTTCTCCTAATGACGCCAACAATGAGACCCAGTGATACCAACAACGGGGCACAATTTCTCCTGACAATAACAATGAGACCCAGTGATACCAACACTGGGGCACAATTTCTCCTAATGACACCAACATTGGGACCCAGTGATACCAACAATGGGGCACAAATTCTCCTAATGACACCAACAATGGGACCCAGTGATACCAACAACGGGGCACAATTTCTCCTAATGACACCAACAATGAGACCCAGTGATACCAACAATGGGGCACAATTTCTCCTAATGACACCAACATTGGGACCCAGTGATACCAACAATGGGGCACAAATTCTCCTAATGACACCAACAATGGGACCCAGTGATACCAACAACGGGGCACAATTTCTCCTAATGACACCAACAATGAGACCCAGTGATACCAACAACAGGGCACAATTTCTCCTAATGACACCAACAATGGGACCCAGTGATACCAACAACGGGGCACAATTTCTCCTAATGACACCAACAATGAGACCCAGTGATACCAACAACGGGGCACAATTTATCCTAATGACGCCAACAATGGGTCCCAGTGATACCAACAATGGGGCACAATTTCTCCTACTGACACCAACAATGAGACCCAGTGATACCAACAATGGGGCACAATTTCTCCTACTGACACCAACAATGAGACCCAGTGATACCAACAATGGGGCACAATTTCTCTCAATGACACCAACAATTGGGCCCAATGACACTAATGATAGGGCAAAATTCCTGCCAGTGACACCAACAATGGGGCACAATTACTCCCACTAAAGCAAACGATGAAGCATTATTTTTTTCCACTGACATCAGGACCTTTGCTACTCCCAATGGCCACAGTCCAACCCCCCTAAAGTCACAGTAAACTTGCCCTTTGTTTAGAAAGTTTGGAGACCGATGGACTACAGAATGTTTAGTCTTCATGTTGTAGAGATCAAAGTGTGGGAGTGGTTGAATCATTTAGTGAAAGGCACTGGGCAGGGCTGACACCAAAAAAGCTGTGTGTTATTAGCCCACAATGGCACCCCAATGAAGACCACCTTTTATATTATACGTCAGGTCGCTTGGCTCATTTTATTCCATCTTATCTATCGACCGGCTTCGGTGGTTGTATTGGATAGGTATTATAGCAGAAAGTAAAAAAATATTTATTTTTTCCAAATTTTCGGTCTTTTTTTTATTGATAGCGCAAAAAAGAAAAAAACGCGAAGGTGATCAAATACCACCCAAAAAAAAAAAACGATCTATTTGTGGCAAAAAAAAGGACATACATTTTATTTGGGTATAGCAGCGCACGACCGCACACAAGTAACGCAGCGCCGTATCGCATAAAATGGCCTGGTCATGAAGGAGGGGGTAAATCTTCCGGAGGTCATGTGGTTAAGGTGTAGCATGGGGTTTAGATTTAGACCTTGCAGGGGGGGATGAAGGGGAGTCGGGGGCAGGGACACTACACAGCACTGCATGTCATTGGAACTGACAAGTCATAACATAGAAAGGTTAAATGAGTTATAGACATGCCATAAAAAACTCCCAAGTAAGACAAATTATAAAGAACATAGCTACTCTGCTATGTACTATTTAGTTTCCATAGATAACAATGGCGACTCAAGTTACACACCAAAATGTAACTCTCTGAACTTGACAATGCAAAAGCTTCAGGTTTAGACATGTGCAGAACGAAAAAAATTGTTTTGTTTCGTTTTTATTCAATATTTACATACATTTGTTTGGTTGAATTCCTTTAATTCGGTTTCGGAAATTAGTTTTGTTTATTCAAATTTGAATCGATTCGAATCTAATTCCATTTGAAATAGAATTTATTCTATTTGAATTTTGGAAGATGGTTATATTCATTCTATTCTATTGTTTTTCTAGTCTATTCTATTCGTTTATATTCTGTTCTATTCTTTTATATTCTATTCTATTATATTTACAGCAACTGCACTTTGAAGTGCACTTCCAGTGCACAGTGGATTTGCCTTTATAAAATAACCCCCTATGTGGCTATCAAACATAAACTGGTGTGAAATTATTGCTTTAGGAGATGTCCAGATGGGGAGATATTGGGCCAGATTCACGTAGAATTGCGGCCGTGTAACGTAACCCGTTTACGTTACACCGCCGCAAGTTTTCAGTGTAAGTGCCCGATCCAAAAAGCACTTACCTGTAAACTTACGGCGGTGTATCGTAAACACGTCCGGCGCAAGCCTGCCCAATTCAAATGGGGCGGGTACCATTTAAATTAGGCGCGCTCCCGCGCCGGACGTACTGTGCATGCTCCGTTCGCAATTTTCCCGACGTGCTTTGCGCGAACTTACGGCGGCCCGACGTGTTTGTGAATCGCGATGTGCGTAACGTACTTACGCCGGGAAAAAAAAAAATTCAAAAGCGACGCGGGCATACTTTAACATGGTGGAGTAATTTTACACCATGTTAATAGCACCCCTAACTTTGCAACGGGAAACTAAGACTTGCGCCGACGTAACGACGGGAAAAACCTTCGTGGATCGCCATAACTAAGACAATTACACCTGTCGGATCTAAGGGCTATCTATGCGTAACTGATTCTATGATTTCAGCCGCATAGATACTCTGAGAGATACGACGGCGTTTCAGAGATACGCCGTCGTATCTTTTCTGAGAATCTGGCCCTTTGATATTGACGCGTTTCGTGGGATCGCCCCGCTTCATCAGGAGGAACGGAAGAGAACCTTAGAATATTGTAAGCCAGTGGTCTCCAAACTGCGGCCCGAGGGCCGGATGCGGCCCTTTGCTTGCTTTTATCCGGCCCTTGGGGCACTATCCTCCAAGAGTCTGAAGGACAATAAACCGGCCCTTTGTTTAGAATGTATGAATGTATCATATTAAAAGGGGTAGACTGGCTCACCATCTATGCGCCCAGAGGGTCCTGAACCAGAGAATGATAAGGGAGTGGATTTGCCTTTAGAAAATAACCCCCTATATGGCTATCAACCATAAACTAGTGTGAAATTATTGCTTTAGGGGATGTCCAGATGGGGAGATATTGATCTTGACGCGTTTCGTGGGATCACCCCGCTTCATCAGGATCGCTGGCCAAAGTCCTCCAAGAGTCTGAAGGACAATAAACCGACCCTTTGTTTAGAATGTTTGGAGACCCCTGTTGTAAGCAAAAAGCAATACATATTAATTAACAAAGTGAAAGAAGCACATACCAAGGGTATCATATTTAAAGGGGTAGACTGGCTCACCATCTATGCGCCCAGAGGCTCCTGAACCAGAGAATGATAAGGGAGTGGATTTGCCTTTAGAAAATAACCTCCTTTGTGGCTATCAACCATAAACTAGTGTGAAAATATTGCTTTAGGGGATGTCCAGATGTGGAGATATTGATCTTGGTGCGTTTCGTGGGATCACCCCGCTTCATCAGGAGGAACGGAAGAGAACCTTAGAATATTGTAAGCAAAAAGCAATACATATTAATTAACAGAGTGAAAAAAGCACATACCAAGGGTATCATATTTAAAGGGATAGACTGGCTCACCATCTATGTGCCCAGAGGGTCCTGAACCAGAGAATGATAAGGTAGTGGATTTGCCTTTAGAAAATAACCCCCTACGTGGCTATCAACCATAAACTAGTGTGAAATTATTGCTTTAGGGGATGTCCAGATGGGGAGATATTGATCTTGGCGCATTTCGGGGGATCACCCAGCTTCATCAGGAGGAACGGAAGAGAACCTTAGAATATTGTATGCAAAAAGCAATACATATTAATTAACAGAGTGAAAAAAGCACATACCAAGGGTATCATATTTAAAGGGATAGACTGGCTCACCATCTATGTGCCCAGAGGGTCCTGAACCAGAGAATGATAAGGGAGTGGATTTGCCTTTAGAAAATAACCCCCTATGTGGCTATCAACCATGAACTAGTGTGAAATTATTGCTTTAGGGCAGGGATATGCAATTAGCGGACCTCCAGCTGTTTCAGAACTACAAATCCCATGAGGCATAGCAAGACTCTACAGCCACAAGCATGACACCCAGAGGCAGAGGCATGATGGGACTTGTAGTTTTGCAACAGCTGGAGGTCCGCTAATTGCATATCACTGCTTTAGGGGATGTCCAGATTGGGAGATATTGATCTTGACGCGTTTCGTGGGATCACCCCGCTTCATCAGGAGGAACGGAAGAGAACCTTAGAATATTGTAAGCAAAAAGCAATACATATTAATTAACAGAGTGAAAAAAGCACATACCAAGGGTATCATATTTAAAGGGATAGACTGGCTCACCATCTATGTGCCCAGAGGGTCCTGAACCAGAGAATGATAAGGAAGCTCCCAAGACACAGAAGTAAATTAAACTACAGCAGGAAGGAAAGGGGGAAAAAGCAAAACATTTTTTTTTTTTTTTTAATAAATACAAAGCCAAGAGAAGGGGAGGATTTAATAGGACACGATTAAGCTAGAAGCACCCACCTGTAGGTGGCGCACTAAAGAAAAGGGGGAACGATTATCACTCTACAATATTATCAAACCCAGTGTGGGAATTAACCCAAGAGCTAGGAACTTATGCGGTGTGACTCAGTCATAAACCTTCACAATATGGAATTAATTTAAAAGGACATATTAAGAAAAAATAATAAAAAAAAAAAAAATAACAATAAAGGCAGAATTGTGGAAATTCTGAATGATAACAGTGTCTCAAACTGGTGTCAAAGACTCTCTGCACATGTCCATTGAAGCCCATCCACACGGACCCTAAAGCTTCCGTGAGTTATTTTTTAATGGGTTTACATATACTATAATGAACAAACTGGAGCTGCCAATTGTGTATTTTATGTGATAATGGAGATAATTTCTCTCTTTCCCAATAGACTTCAGCAGATCTCTGTATCCCCCTGGACTCTAATGCCGGTAAAACAAGATTAATTTTAACAGCTTCACATTCCATAAGATGCTGGGAGCAGATGGCTTAGAGAAGGTAAGTGTACTATGTGCGCAATAGTTGTTAAGTATCTATTATACAAATTTTCGACTAGAAACTGGGGAAGAGTGACACACAAACGCAAATTGGTGCAATCAAGTATAAAGCATCTACCTAGGGCAGGGATCCTCAAACTACGGCCCTCCAGCTGTTGCGGAACTACACATCCCATGAGGCATTGTAAAACTCTGACATTCACAGACATGTCTACTAGATATGATGGGAATTGTAGTTCCTGAACAACTGGAGAGCCATAGTTTGAAGACCCATGCTCTAGGGCAGGGGTGTCAAACTGGTGGCCCTCCAGCTGTTGCAAAACTACAAGTCCCATGAGGCATTGCAAGGCTAACAGTTACAAGCATGACCGGTACGACGCTGGATCCCAAGCGCCTTGAGGCGATTAAGTTCGCAATTGCTGCGCTATACAAGTCACTCACTCACTCACTCACTCACTCACTCATGACTCTCACAGGCAGAGGCATGATGGGACTTGTAGTTTCGGAACAGCTGGAGGGCCGCCAGTTTGACACCCCTGCTCTAGGGTATACCTGTCCTTTGGTCACATTTTAATTTTACAACCCCCTCTCCTCACTAATTGCGCAAATACTCTAATATAATACCTCAGAACTGTCCAGACTGCGTAGCTTTCAGGTCCCTCAAGCTATCTGGACTGGTTTGGTGCTTACAAAAATGTTGGTCATTTTTTAGGAAGATATGCAGTTTATGTTTTTCAAAATGATGTGACATCTTGAGCATTTCTCTTTTACTAAAAAGAGGAGGAGGCCAGGAGGACAGACCAACAAGAGTCCAATGCTGTAAATGAATCTGAAAAGGGCGGGAAAAACTTGCTAAACAATAATGGCATTAAAACGCAGTATAAGGTATGTATCCAAGGGTGTGAATTCTTAAAGTAGGTAGCAGTCCCCAAATATCTCTCTGAAAGCTTCTCAAAACTGCTTATGAGAAGTGGGGGAATCTGGGCAGAAGGGGGCCCAAACCTATGGTGACCACTGTCCCCTATATGTCCTGCTGTCCACTCATGTTCCTCCCCTGTTTGCTCTCTGACTTAATTTTTTGACTGCATTGAGCGGGCTTGTTAGGTTCTGGTGTTGGTAAATCAAGGTACTGTTGGGATTCTGTCCAGTCCAGCCATTATGTGCTACACCCACCCAACCAGTCCTGAGGAAGCGAAATAAGCGATACACCCACCCAACTAGACCTGAGGAAGCGATACACCCACCCAACCAGTCCTGAGGAAACAATATAAGTGATACACCCACCCAACCAGTCCTGAGGAAGCGATATAAGCGATACACCCACCCAACCAGACCTGAGGAAGCGATATAAGCGATACACCCACCCAACCAGTCCTGAGGAAGCAATATAAGCGATACACCCACCCAACCAGTCCTGAGGATGCGATATAAGTGATACACCCACCCAACCAGTCCTAAGGAAGAAATATAAGCGATACACCCACCCAACCAGTCCTGAGGAAGTGATATAAGCAATACACCCACTAAACCAGTCCTGAGGAAGCGATATAAGCAATACACCCACCCAACCAGTCCTGAGGAAGCAATATAAATGATACACCCACCCAACCAGTCCTGAGGAAGCGAAAGAAGCGATGCACCCACCCCAAACAGTCTTGAGAAAGCGATATAAGCGATGCACCCAATCAATCAGTCCTGAGCAAGTGATGCAACTCAAGAAGCACATTGACTTCTAAATATGGAAAGTATATAAACATGCATACAACATATATATATATATATATATATATATATATATATATATATATATATATAGATAGATATAGATCTATATATATATATATATAATACATATATATGTACAAGTATAGATTATATTGTCAAAAATATTGTGACACCTGCCTTTACACGCACATTAACTTTAATGGCATCCCAGTCTTAGACCATAGGGTTCAATATTGAGTTGGCAAACCCTTTGCAGCTATAACAGCTTTGCCTCTTTTGGGAAGCCTGTCCACAAGGTTTAGGAGTGTGTCTATGGGAATGTTTGACCATTGATCCATAAGCACATTTGTGAGGTTGGGCACGCATGCTGGACGAGAAGGCCTGGCCTGCAGTCTCTGCTCAAATTCACCCCAAAGGTGTTCTGTTCGGTTGAGGTCAGGACTCTGTGCAGGTCAGTCAAGTTCCTCAACCCTAAACCCGCTCATCCATGTCTTTATATACCTTGCTTTGTGTTCATGTTGAAACAGGAAGGGGCCATCACCAAACTGTTCCCACAAAGTTGGCAACATGAAATTGTCCAAAATGTCTTGGTATTTGATGACATAATTGGCACATGCGCACTGAAGCAATGGAACGTACGTGCCGTTGCTTCAGTGAGTGTGCTGTTACCGCAATACCCGGAAATAACCCCTGGGAGTGATGTCGGCGGCCGGTGCTGTGTACGGGCACCGCAATGGGGGCTTTGATCTCAGGTGAGTATTACATAATGAGCTAGTATGCTATGCATACTCACCGATCGCAGCGTTGAGTCGGTAGAAGCAACGGAGGGGGGATGTCTCCTTTTGCCACCCGTAAGAACGATCAAGTGGCAGAAGAGCCGCTATGATCGTTCTTATGGTGTAGGGAATCGCCGGCTGAAAATGTTGATATCTATATGATGCCTGTAGCTGGTGCTCTTTCAGGACTTTGTATTTGTAGCTTCCAAACTTGAGGTCCCCTGTTTATAGGGGCACCCTGTTTGTGATTAAGAGCAGCCTCACTGGGCCAAAGCACCCCATGTGAGTTTGTTAGGTCATGTCTAGGGATAAGCCGAACACCCCCCGGTTCGGTTCGCACTAGAACATGCGAACAGGCAAAAAATTTGTTCGAACACGCAAACACTGTTAAAGTCTATGGGACACGAACATGAAAAATCAAAAGTGCTCATTTTAAAGGTTAATATGCAAGCTATAAAAAGTGTTTGGAGACCCGGGTCCTGCCCCAGGGGACATGTATCGATGCAAAAAAAGTTTTAAAAACGACAGTGGATTTAATAATGCTTAAAGTAAAACAATAAAAGTGAAATATTCCTCCCCATGTTGAGGGAAGGTGGCTTGGTACGGTTCAGGAGGGGGGCGCTCTCTCGTACCCCCTCTTTTTCTGCAGCCTGCTAGGTTGCGTGCTCGGATAAGACTCTTATGGATTTTTGCGGGGACCCCACGTCATTTTATTTTTATTTTGGTGCAGGGTTCCCCCTAAATTCCATATCAGACCGGAAGGGCCTGATATGGAATTTGGGCGGGACCCCCCACGCTATTTTTTGGTTCGGGGTTCCCCTTAATATTAATACCAGACCCAAAGGGCCTGGAAATGGACTGGGGGGGGGGGGGGGGCTGTCGGTTTTATTCAATGATTTTGATCTGTATTGCCGGGACTCGACAATTCATGAATAGCTGCGAGTAGTTTTAAATGACTTTTATTCCTTTAGAATTGTAATTTTGTGTAGGGACAGTTCTAAACATGGGAAACACGCGCTGCTTTACAGGCATACTTAAGACACCCCCCAGGTACAAAATTTCAAGGAATACTTCACTTTTATTGTTTCACTTTAAGCATTATTAAAATCACTGCTCCCGAAAAAACTTTGTTTTTTAAAACTTTTTCTTGCATTGATACATGTCCCCTGGGGCAGGACCCAGGTCTCCAAACACTTTTTATGACAATAACTTGCATATTAACCTTTAAAATTAGCACTTTTCAGATTTCTCCCATAGACTTTTAAAGGGCGTTCCATGGCTTTCGAATTTACAGCGAACACCCCAAATTGTTTGCTGTTCCCTGAACGGGCGAACAGCCAATGTTCGAGTCGTACTCATGTTCGACTCAAACATAAATCTCATCCCTAGTCATGTCCAATCATCCACGGATGACTCAAATCCAGAGCTTAATGCCCCGTACACACCATCACTTTATGTGATGAAAAAAAAACGACGTTTTTAAAAAAGTCACTTTAATTGACCGTGTGTGGGGGAAAACGTAGTTTTATGTCTTGTAAAAAACGACCAAAAAAAATTGAAGCATGCTTCAATTTTATGTGTCGTTTTTCAAAACGTTGTTTTTTACTTCACAGAAATTGACCGTGTGTAGCAAAAAACTTCGTTTTAAAAGACTTTTTTATACCCGCGCATGCCCAGAAGCGAGCTTCAATGGAAAAAGTGGTGAGAACGTAACCTCGCTTTGCTAGAACATTGTGAGAAAAACGATGGTGTGTAGGCAACTTCGTCTTTGAAAACTGAAGTTTCAAAAACGTCGTTTTTTACTTCACAGAAAATGTCGTTTTTTTTCATCATATAAAGTGATGGTGTGTACGGGGCATAAGGCCTCGTACACACGTCAGAGAATCTCGTCAGGAAATACCCGTCATTTTCCCTGAGGAGATTCTTGGCAAGAAAATCTTGCCGTTGGAGTGTACTGACTTTAATTTCAAAAGAATTGCGGTTCTCTTGAAAGGAAAGAACGCGGTGACATCATCGCGTATGACGAGAATGCGCTTGTTACATTCGATGCCGTCGCCGCCATCTTGCTTCACCCTACCTATGCGCGGGTTTCCATGGCGACAGGTAAGTATACACACTCTCAGATTTCCCGTCGGGAAACAGGCTGACAAGAATCTCGACGAGAAAAAAGAGAGCAGGTTCTCTTTTTTTCTCGTCGAGATTCTGGACAGATTTCCAGACGAGAAACCTGAATGCCTCGTACACACGAACGGGAATCTCAGCAAGAATCAGTTTTCTTGCTGGTTTTTCCCGAGAAACCAGGTCATGTGTATGAGGCCTAAGGGTCCTTTCACACGTGCGGACCGTTTTTTATCATCAGTTGATCCATTTTTTCATCCGTTTTTCATCTGTTTTTCATCAGTTGTCATGCGTTTTTCATCAGTTTGTCATCCGTTTGTCATCCGTTTTTTTTTTTTTTTTTAAACTTTATTTTTATTTCATATTTTGATGAAAAACGGATGTTAGCGGATCGGATGGTAAACGGATCATCTGCTAACATCCGTTTTTCGTCCGTTCCGTTTTTTTGACGGAAGAAAAATAGGGTTTTCTTCCGTTCAAAAAAACGGAGCTTAACGGAGACGGATGTTAACGGACGTTAGCGGATGCTCATCCGCTAACGTACGCTATCCCATTGGAAAGCATTGCAGTCCGTAAACGGACGTATGAAAAAACGAACGAACGGTCCGCACGTGTGAAAGGACCCTAAGGCTGGCCATACATTATACAATTTTCTTCTATAGATTTACCAAAACCATATAATATGAGGTCAAATCTAAGCACTTTCAATTTGTGTGTAATCAGGCAGGCCCTTGTACCACAGGGTTGAAGGTAAATCTAAAGGTAATTGAATAGGAAAATTGTATGGTGTATGGCCAACTTTAGTTACACATCAATTTGTAAGATTATGAAGTCCACTGGACAGCACAGTAAAACTCTGGTTCCCAAGTAAAGACCAAAGCAGATTAATGCTGATATTTAGAATTCCTGTGTTCCAACTAGAAACCACCGCCCCACCAGCCAGATTATAGACATTAACACTTATGTTGGCACTTCGATTGTTATTAAAATTATTCCAACATTCATGAAATGTCCTTCTTGTCACCTTTAATCACAGTACCTGTTCTCCTAATATTCGCTTTTGTCCTCATTACTTTCAAGTTTCCTTTACTAGTCTAAAGTTTCTTAATGACATTCCAGATAGTGAGAAATTATGTGTAAAATTCAATTATCTTTATTTTTAGATCTTCTCTCGGCTGCTTGAAAGAGCTGTTTGGTGTAGGCATGCTGAAAAGTTTCAAGGCTCAGAAAGTTAATATTGTACTCATGCTCAGTTACACTTACATATCTTCCCCTACTAGGGAGTGGACCGTGGAAACCAAGGTTCTGGTAAAAAAGCATTGTCTATTGTTTACTGAGAAAAAAAAAAACATCAGTTTGAAAATTAATATTATATGCATGTCAAAGCCAGAAAAAAAACAAAAAAGATAAAATACTAGGGCTGTTACTGATTAAAATTTTCGTGTTCGATTTATCAATTTTTTTATAATCGATTAATTGACTAATTTCGATAATATCCACAGACATCTCCCCCACTGTAATATCCACAGACATCTCCCCCACTGTAATATCCACAGACATCTCCCCCACTGTAATATCCACAGACATCTCCCCCACTGTAATATCCACAGACATCTCGCCCACTGTAATATCCACAGACATCTCCTCCACTGTAATATCCACAGACATCTCCCCACTGTAATATCCACAGACATCTCCTTCACTGTAATATCCACAGACATCTCCCCCACTGTAATATCCACAGACATCTCCCCCACTGTAATATCCACAGACATCTCCCCCACTGTAATATCCACAGACATCTCCCCACTGTAATCCACAGACATCTCCCCACTGTAATCCACAGACATCTCCCCCACTGTAATATCCACAGACATCACCCCCACTGTAATCCACAGACATCTCCCCCACTGTAATATCCACAGACATCTCCCCACTGTAATCCACAGACATCTCCCCACTGTAATCCACAGACATCTCCCCCACTGTAATATCCACAGACATCTTCCCCACTGTAATATCCACAGACATCTCCCCCCACTGTAATATCCACAGACATCTCCCCCCACTGTGATATCCACAGATATCTACCCACTGTGAAATCCACAGACATCTCCCCCACTGTAATGTCCACAGAAATCTTCCCCACTGTAATATTCACAGACATCTCCCCACTGTAATATCCACAGACATCTCCCCCACTGTAATATCCACAATCACCCCCACTGTAATATCCACAGACATCTCCCCCCACTGTAATATCCACAGACATCTCCCCCACTGCAATATCCACAATCACCCCCACTGTAATATTCACAGACATCTCCCCCACTGTAATATTCACAATCTCCCCCACTATAATATCCACAATCTCCCCCACTGTAATATCCACAGACATCTCCCCCACTGTAACAGATGTAATCCCTTCTCCAGCCTCGTGTGTCTGCTTCCAACTTCCTGGTACAGCCCCCCCCCATCATGCATCAGGATAAAATAATATAAATACTAGGGCTGTTACTGATTTCGTGTTCGATTAATCGTTTTTTTTTAAAAATCGATTAATTGATTAATTTCGATTAATTATAACGCACCTACAATTTTCGGATCACCACCATATATAGTCCCCACTGTAATATCCACAGACATCTCCCCCACTGTAATATCCACAGACATCTCCCCCATTGTAATATCCACAGACATCTCCCCCACTGTAATATCCACAGACATCTTCCCACTGTAATATCCACAGACATCTCCCCCACTGTAATATCCACAGACATCACCCCCACTGTAATCCACAGACATCTCCCCCACTGTAATATCCACAGACATCTCCCCACTGTACTCCACAGACATCTCCCCACTGTAATCCACAGACATCTTCCCCACTGTAATATTCACAGACATCTCCCCCCACTGTAATATCCACAGACATCTCCCCCCACTGTGATATCCACAGACATCTCCCCACTGAAATATCCACAGACATCTCCCCCACTGTAATATCCACAGACATCTTCCCACTGTAATATCCACAGACATCTCCCCACTGTAATATCCACAGACATCTCCCCCACTGTAATATCCACAGACATCTCCCCCATTGTAATATCCACAGACATCTCCCCCACTGTAATATCCACAGACATCTTCCCACTGTAATATCCACAGACATCTCCCCCACTGTAATATCCACAGACATCACCCCCACTGTAATCCACAGACATCTCCCCCACTGTAATATCCACAGACATCTCCCCACTGTACTCCACAGACATCTCCCCACTGTAATCCACAGACATCTTCCCCACTGTAATATTCACAGACATCTCCCCCCACTGTAATATCCACAGACATCTCCCCCCACTGTGATATCCACAGACATCTCCCCACTGAAATATCCACAGACATCTCCCCCACTGTAATGTCCACAGACATCTTCCCCACTGTAATATCCACAGACATTTTCCCACTGTAATATCCACAGACATCTCCCCACTGTAATATCCACAGACATCTCCCCACTGTAATATCCACAGACATCTCCCCACTGTAATATCCACTGACATCTCCCCCACTGTAATATCCACAATCACACACACTGTAATATCCACAGGCATCTCCCCACTGTAATATCCACAGACATCTCCCCCACTGTAATATCCACAATCTCCCCCACTGTAATATCCACAGACATCTCCCCCACTGTAATATCCACAGACATCTCCCCACTGTAATATCCACAGACATCTCCCCACTGTAATATCCACAATCACCCCCACTGTAATATCCACAGATTTCTCCCCCACTGTAATATCCACAATCACCCCCACTGTAATATCCACAGACATCTCCCCCCACTGTAATATCCACAGACATCTCCCCCACTGCAATATCCACAATCACCCCCACTGTAATATTCACAGACATCTCCCCCACTGTAATATCCACAATCTCCCCCACTATAATATCCACAATCTCCCCCACTGTAATATCAACAGACATCTCCCCCACTGTAATATCCACAATCTCCCCCACTGTAATATCCACAGACATCTCCCTACTGTAATATCCACAATCTCCCCCACTATAATATCCACAGACATCTCCCCCCCTGTAATATCCACAGACATCTCCCCCACTGCAATATCCACAATCACCCCCACTGTATTATCCACAATCTCCCCCACTGTAATATTCACAGACATCTCCCCACTGTAATCCACAGACATCTCCCTACTGTAATATCCACAGACATCTTCCCACTGTAAAACACAGACATCTCCCCCACTGTAATATGGTCCACATCTCCCCCACTGTAGGAAGATTAGTGCTTGCTTAGTCTTACCAGAAAAGCCGGTCAAACACGAGCAGTTGAGGCCGGGTGAGGACGTCAGCGCGCCGCTCTAGGCTCACCTAGGCTGCCGCCGGGTGGACCAAGATGGCCGCCGCCCCGGGAGCTAGGCCGAAGCCACGGCCTTTCCTATGGCCGAGGCTGCATCAGAGCTCCGCGGATCACATGGTGTGCCGATCCGTATATGTCGACCTGTTCGGATCACGGATCATTTACGATGCGTTGCACCACTAGTATGAATCAAAAGAATTTTGATTGATCAAAAAAATGAACGATTAATCAAGGAATTAATCGTTAATTTCCGCAGACCTAAAAAATACATGTTGGTGTATACTGTATTATGTTTAAGGCAGATATAGGAAAATAAAATAATTCAGTTATTTATTTATAATTGTATTTTATTTTATTTTTAACAAAGAACAAATATAAGAATTTGTCAATAAATAACCCTGAACATCTTTATTCACACTGAACCAATCAGACTTCTTTTGCTTTGCACAGTGCTGTCGGTCAACCATGTGTACAGGAAGGGTGAGTCGTGACCTCATCAACCCCTGTACTTCTCCTTCATTGTACAGTCATAGGCTGGGGGCGGGTTGGTGACCATGCTGGATTAGTTATCTGCAGTGGAGAAAAGTGAGGTCACCCGCTTTGCTTTGCTGTAGTGAAGGGGATGTGTAGATCACAAGGCTGGCTGAACACAATTACTAATCCATTGATAAAGTAGTTCCTGTACAATCTATCTATATATATAAAAAAAAAAATTATAAGATATAAATATATACAGTATGGCCCAGATTCACGTAGGGCGGAGTATCTTTAGTTGGGCGTAGCGTATCCTATTTATGCTACGCCGCCGCAACTTAGAGAGGCAAGTGCAGTATTCACAAAGCACTTGCGTCCTAAGTTACGGCGGCGTATTGTAAATGGGCCAGCGTAAGCGCGGGTAATTCAAACTAGGCTGGTAGGGGGCGTGTTGTATGTAAATGATTGGTGACCCACGTAAATGACGCGCTTTACGAGCGGCGCATGCGCGCGCATGCTCCGTATCACGTCGCATTTTCAAAGTAAATTACGCTCGCTCAATGCTTAGTCGACGTGAACGTAACCTACGCCCAGCCCCATTCACGGACGACTTACGCAAACGTCATAAAATACGACGCTGTTCGTACGTTTCCGACGTCCATACCTAACATGACTTACCCCTGCTTTATGAGGGGTAACTTTACGCCGGTCCGACGCCTTACGTAAACGACGTATCTTGATACGCCGGGCGCGCGTACGTTCGTGAATCGGCGTAGCTGGCTCATTTGCATATTCAACACGAAAATATACGGAAGCGCCCCTACTGTCCAGCGTAAATATGCACTTTAAGATACGACGGCGTAAGAGACTTATGCCGCTCGTATCTAGGCAACAGTGAGGCGTATCTGATTCTATGAATCAGGCGCAGAGATGCGACGCCTCACACTCAGAGTTACGATGGAGTATCTGGAGATACGCCGTCGTAACTCTTTTGTGAATCCGGGCCTATATATCTATATATTTATATATATATAGATATATATATACTGTGTGTGTATATATATATATATATATACTTTGGAACTTTGGACAGAAGAGAACAACTCCGGAGTCTGCTGGATAGAGTAAGCAACCACCTTAAAAATGGATGTAAACCCACTCTCATCCTTTCTAAACTATTGCCATAGTGCTGATCTATAAGGATATAGATGCCTCCTGCATGTATCCTTACCTGTCAAATGTCTCCCCTCTGGCCTCGTACACACGGCCGAGGAACTCGACGTGCCAAACACGTCGAGTTCCTCGGCCAGTTCAGCCCTGAAGCCGCCGAGGACCTCGGCGGGAGGAGAGCTCCCATAGAACAACGAGGAAATAGAGAACATGTTCTCTATTTCCTCGCCGAGGTCCTCGTCGGCTTCC
Organism: Rana temporaria; assembly: GCF_905171775.1. Classification (NCBI taxonomy): domain Eukaryota; kingdom Metazoa; phylum Chordata; class Amphibia; order Anura; family Ranidae; genus Rana; species Rana temporaria. The sequence goes on along the minus strand of NC_053500.1, from coordinate 36,149,030 downwards.
TCGGCCGAAAGTGTACACACGGCCAGTTTCCTCGGCAGAATTCAGCCAGAAACTCGGTCGGAAGCTGAATTCTGCCGAGGAAACTGGTCGTGTGTACGGGGCCTCTGTCTGTTATGAGACCTTAAAAACGGCAGATTCTGTGGGTGGATCTGTTGTCTGGAGCTCGGTGGGCGGAGTTGTGATGTCAGTAGACTCCCCGCCCTCCCCCGCCCTCCTCAATGTCAACATGCATTTTTCCTGTGTATTTCTTACACTGAATTCTGCTATGATCACTAACATCCAGTCAAAATCCAGAAAAGTAACCACATGACTTCAGAAAAGGAGTGGGGGTGGGAATTAAAAAATAATGCCTGTCTGAAGCTAGTGCATGAGATATGTAAATAATATAAGGTTATAGTAAATAACCTGTCACTCACAGCAAGGGGGCGGAACGGACTAAGGTTTTTCTCTGTAAGTCTGTTTTATTTCACTGAACAATAAGAGGATTTTTTTAGAGCTGGATTAAAAAGGAGGTTCACCCAAAATCTCCGAAAGTAGCCGAACGTCGGTGCATAGGCGCCGTATAGAGCCGCACCGACGTTCGGCTTCTTTCGGCTACTCGTGACGCGATCTATGCGACCGTCGGAAGCCTGTCGGAAGCCTGTCAATCAAATAGGAACGCCCAGTCCCAAAGACCATACCTGGAAGCGGAGGAGAAGATCTATCTCTAAAACGGTAAGTACTGCTTCGATTTAAGAAAAAACACCTGATTCCCCTTCACAAAACGAGCCTCAATCTAATGTTAAAAATTGTTTTTCGGGTGAACTCCCGCTTTAACTCTGTGTGGAAAGACTGGGCACAGATGATAGGAAATCTTATACTGTACATTGTGACATAAAAAAAAACAAAAAAACATTTTGGCTTTCCATCCACTTTCCATCCACCCCTTGGTAAGCAATCACCTTCCTTAACCATCCACCCCTTGGTAAGCAACCACCTTAACCATCCACCCCTTGGTAAGTAATCACCTTAACCATCCACCCCTTGGTAAGTAACCACCTTAACCATCCACCCCTTGGTAAGCAACCACCTTAACCATCCACCCCTTGACCCAAATAAGCATATACTCTTGCAGTGATTGCAGATCTTCTCTAATTCCCAGAGATAATTTTTAAGTGTGTTTTTTCTTCTTCCAAAGTACAGCCTTTGGTAGTTTTCCAGAGTAATCAAATCAGCCAAAACCTTTTGCTTTTGACACCAGCTGGATCATGCAAAGCAAGCATCATCACGTGGCCAGCTTGCGCACCAAAGTACACTGTTGGCTGGCGCTCAACATCCGTTTCGAGTTAGCTGCTTGGCCATCCTTTCCTAATGGGTTAATAACGCACTCCTGCATTTCTTTTGTTCACACGTCTGCAGTTATAAAACCATATAATAAAAAATTCAGGAGCAAGGGCCGCTGTGCGCACAGCGTTGTCAATAAAACCTGCAGAATCCTGTCTCTAATGTACATTAAGAGAGAAATTAGACTTATAGTTTCAACTTGTCCAACACGAAAAACTATTACACTGAAGACGAAGCCTCTCCATTTGGCACGAGCCCTGTTTATAATATTATATTATTCATGCTGCTGCAGTGTTAATTCTCTGCTGAGGTTGCAGCCTGGTATACAGGATGGAGATTGTCCCATACAAGGAATTAGTGATTGCTTGGGAATGCTGGTGGTGGTAGTGGTGGTGGGGTGTTCAGGGCTTTAATAACCAGATGGTACAGGCCTGGGACAAGGGGGGGGGGCAGGAGGGGCGGCCGCCCTGCGCGCAATGGTTTATTACAGGGATGGGGGCGCCCTGATCCTAACCCTAAGGGTAGGAGGAGAGGGCACAGATTGGCATCTTTGGGCGCTGGATGACCTTGTCCCGGCACTGCCTGGACTACAACTTTTTATTCATGTGCCATGTCTGGCAACCTTTAAACACTTGTTCTAGGTGAAGAAAGACGGGAAGGGAACTACAGTGGAGTCTCTACAACCCTAGCTGTCAGGGAAGGTTCCCCCTGCTGGTGTTACTGCCTGGTATTTGGCGTGCAGTACTGTGGCCCACCACCAGGTGTCTCCCGACAGTCTTGGACTGTCGGGGGAGTTCTTCCCTGGTGGTGTTATGTTATCCTTGGGCTGCAGTACTGGCGTCCACCAGCGGGGGATTCTTGGCAGTGTGGAGCACACAGCCCTTCCTGCGTTCAGGTGTAACCTGAACGTAATTAGCAAGCATATATATACCCGGCGTGTGCAATCAGTCCTCGCCCTGGTATCTGTCTATTTACCTTGATCCTGAATCCTGACCCTGATTTTTGGACCTTGATTCTGATCCTTGATCCTGATCCCTGCCTGGACTTTCCTCCCTGTATCCTGATCCCTGCCTGGACTTTCCTCCCTGTATCCTGATCCTTATCCCTGCCTGGACTTTCCTCCCTGTATCCTGATCCTTATCCCTGCCTGGACTTTCCTCCCTGTATCCTGATCCTTATCCCTGCCTGGACTTTCCTTCCTGATTCTTGCTTCCCTTGGATTCCTACCTCGCAGCCCGTCCATCCATCCGCTCCCTGATCCGTTGTGTTCCCATCCTCACCCATCTGCTTACTTCCCCTGTGTATGACCTCGGCCTGGCTTTGTTTATGGATACGGTATCTCCCTTTGTTTGTATATACGGCTAGCTGTTTATTGTGCACTGGTTGTCCCACATGTTTTGTTCACTTATTTGTAAATAAACACCTCTAATTCACTGCATACAGTCTTGGTCTCCTCTGTGTAGGCACACAGTACTGGTCTACTAAACTCTCCTGACACTAGCAACATACAGGCGTCTATACCTTCTCTAGTAAACTTGACAGTCTAATGGCAGATATGTATATTATTAGTACATACAGTGGAACCTCAGATTACTAACATACGTTCGAGGAGAATTCTCGTAATCCAAAGTACTCGCATATCAAACGAGTTTCCCCATTGAAGTCAATGGAAACTAAAATAATTTGTTCCACATTAACTTGAATGGCATGCAATACCACATGCGGCCAAAGGTGGGGGAGCGCCGGAGAGCCTCGTAAATGGCCGGAAAGGCCCGAGGACACCTCGGCAAACCTCAGAAACACTCCATTCCCGAGGTTTGCTGAGGTCAGCCGAACTGTCCTCGGGCCTTTCCGTGCATTTCTGAACGGCGGCGGTCGGTGCGGTTAGGCTCCGCTCGTCTCCGGCGCCCCCACCTCAGGCCAAACGCGGTACTGCACACCGCTTTGGCCTTAATCCTGCTCGTTTTGCGAGACAACACTCGCAAACCGAGTTAGGATTTTTTTGAATACAGTGTTCGTATTACGAAACGCTTGTTAACCGTGTTACTTGCAATCCTAGGTTCCACTGTATTATATGTATATTTGTATGTAGCACCGTGGCCCTGTGAGATACGACATTTCGTTCTACCGTATGTCCTCAAGTGTAGTAGAATGACAATAAAGCTTGACTTTCTTGACTTGATGTACTAAACAAAGAAATGAGTGAAACGCGTCAACCATGCTCCCCTATGTACGTGCCATGATGCTGTTGCTGTAACCGTTTTTCATGCTGGATGTTTTTTACACAATAAAGCTCTTTTCCTTCATTTTTTGGAGTGCTGTCACTTTCTTTGCTTTCTGATTCAATTACCCGGACCACAGACTGGACCACTACCTGATCTTTAAGGATAGAACCATCATCACCTGGAGCGCTGTTACCCGTATGTTTGTTGCACTAATGGCAGATATGTACATGAAGTAGTGTAATGCTATGGTGCTTGATTATAGAATTTAACCGCTTCCAGAAGATTCCCCCCCCCCCTTCATGACCAGGGCATTTTTTGCAATATGGCACTGCGTTAATTTAACTGATAACTGCACGCACGTTACGACACTGTACCCAAATAAAATGTATGTAATTTTTTTCCGCACAGATATAGCTTTATTTTGGTGGTATTTGATCACAGCTGCACTTTTTTTTCCACTATAAATAAAAAAAGAGCATCAATTTTTTATATATATATATATATATATATATATATATATATATATTGCTTCCTGCTACAAAAGACATCCAATAAATGTAAAAAATATAATTCCTTCATAATTTTTTGCAATGCGGCACTGCGTTCATTTAACTGATAATTGTGCGCACGTTACGACACTGAACCCAAATAAACTTTATGTCAGTTTTTTTCCCCACAAATAGGGCTTTCTTTTGGTGGTACTTGATCACCTCTACGGTTTTAATTTTTTGCACTATAAACAAAAAAAAGCGTCAATTTTGGAAAAAAAAAAATATTTTTTACTTTTTGCTATAATAAATATCCCCCAAAAATATATATATATACATTTTTTAACTCAGTTTAGGCCGATATGTATTCTTCTACATAAGCATATATTGGTTGGTTTGCGCAAAAGTTTTAGCGTCTACAAAATAAGGGATAGATTCATGGCATTTTTATTATTATTATTTTTTTACTGGTAATGGTGGCGACCTGCGATTTTTATCGGGGACTGCAACATTATGGCGGACACATCAGACACTTTTGACACAATTTTGGGACCATTGTCATTTATAAAGCGATCAGTGCTATAAATAGCCACTGATTACTGAATAAATGACACTGGCAGGGAAGGGGTTAAACACTAGGGGGCGATCAAGTGTGTCCTAGGGAGTGATTCTAACTGTAGGGGGTGGTGGGCTACCACTGACATGACAGCGATCACTGCTCCCGATGACAGGAAGCAGTAGATCCCTGTCATGTCACTAGGCAGAATAGGGAAATGCCTTGTTTACATAGGCATCTCCCCATTCTGCCTCTCGGTCTCACAATCGCGGGCGAACATCAAGTTTGCGGGATCCGCAGGCACGCTCCCGCACCCGCACACCACCAAATTCAAAAGGACCTACAGGTACGCCCATTTGCCTGTACGAGCCCTTCTGCCGACATACATCTGTGTGCGCTGGTTGGCAAGCGGTTAAGGCTGCATTCACACCTGAGCATTTTCAGCTCGTAAAACACCCGAAAGAACGCCTGAAAAACGCTCAACAAGCAAAATCCCATTCATTTCAATGGTACCTGCATATTCAGTAAGTGATTAAATTTGCTTCTGAAAGTGTGTTTTAATAGGACTCTAAGTTCATTTGCAATGACCCCAAGAAACTGATTATATATGCGATTTAAATCTCTTGACATTACATGCCAACAAACTGTACCAGTGAAATAACACACTCACACAATGAAAAATTATGAAAAAAAAATAGAATTGACTTAACTAATAAAAGATGACAGGTCAAAGAAACGTCAGTGTCGGGTGTCACTTTCGGGTTCTCAGGGAGGAGACCAAACCGCGGGCCACTGAGTTCTGATGCTGTTCAGGCCTTTGACGAGACAGGGCGTGAATTGGTTAAATGCTTCAAAATTGATGACTCTGCAGCCCCTTTAGCATTCTGTGACCTCCAAATCTGAACTAGTAGCAGTTTTACTCCAGATACTAATATTTGTTTTTTTATGGCGCTCTTCTCCCTGGGGACTTAAAGGGGGTAATCCACAAAAGAGATACGACGGCGTATCTACTGATACGCCTGTGTATCCCTGTTTCTATCTATGGAACTGATCCACAGAATCAGTTTACCATAGATAGGCAGAAGATCCGACATGTGTAAGGGACTTACACTGTCGGATCTTAAGGATGCAATTCTAGGCTGGCCGCTAGGTGGCGAGGCCATTGCGGCCAGCCTAGAATATGCAAATGAACACTTACGGTGATCCACGAACGTTCCGACGGGCCCGTCGCGCTAATTCTACGTTGTTTACGTCGAGTTACGCCGTGTAAAAATAGGGCTGAGTCCTATTTGACTAAGCCCTATTAAGTATGGCCGTCGTTCCCGCGTCGAAAATTTAAACTCTACGTCGTTTGCGTAAGACGTCCGTGAATGGCGCTGGACGCCATTTATGTTACCGTCTAAGCAAATGACGTTGGAGCGACGTTTGTTAGCGCAATGCATGTCGGGTAATTTACCCGACGGAGCATGCGCAGTACGTCCGGCGCAGGAGCGCGCCTAATTTAAATGGGAATCGCCCATTTGTATTAGGAACGCCTTGCGCCGGACGGAGTTAAGTTACACCGCCGCAAATTTCCAGGTAAGTGCTTTGTGGATCGGCACCTAACTTGGGAGATTTGCGGCAGTGTAACTTAACTCTGAAAAGTTAAGTTGCGCTCGGCGGCTGTGGATCTGGCCCAAAGTGCTTATTGGTTAGTTGATGAGGCCGCTTTCATCAGCTCACTCAGTTGAGCCAATTAACCTACCAGAATTTTTTTGAGGAGAGGGAGAAAACTAGGGTGACCACGTGTCCCTGATTGCCCGGGACAGTCCCGCATTTTGCAGGTCTGTCCCGGGCACATTCATTCCAGGACAATACATGAAACTGACACCCCCCCCGGGCCAATCTGATGCCCCCAAAAAAGGCCGCCACATCACCGCTTTACTCACTGAAAGTACTCGTCCTGGTCGGGAATGCCTGGAGGAGCACTGTCCCCGCCCCCTGCTTGTGATTGGAAAAATCATAAATCCCGCCTCTTGTGTCCAATCACTGTGCTGTGATTCGTTACAGCACAAGATGATTTTTGGGAAGGGAGGGTGTCCCTGAATGGTAGTTTGGAAATGTGGTCACCCTAGAGGAAACCCACCCATGCCCAAGGCGAACATGCAAACTCCATGCAGCTAGTGTCCTGACTGGGGTTGGGCCGAGGATCCCAGCGCAAAAGTGATAGGCCACTTAACCAATGCAACGCTCATCTAGTTTCTATTTTCATTTATTTGTAGTAGGCAAGACTGTGAACAAAGTAGATTACAGCGCACACATACAAAAATGACATTTAAATCATGCAAGGCTACTTAAAACACCTGAACATATTCAAAAATATCAGGATTTGGTCACACTATATGGTCATATAGTGCTAACCCCACTTACTGTGTCAAAGTACCCCATTATCGGTGGGTCCTACACTATTCATAGAATGAAAGGTCCTGCGTCTCAACCATGGGAGACAAACTCCTCTTGCTCAGCATTGTGGACGCGCGCGCGCCGCAAGCTCCGTGACTCCAACCGCAGGTCCCACGGGCACCATGTGCCGTACCCTCATACCCGCGATCGTGCGATTTCCCCTGTCTTCCTAGTGACAGGACACTGATCACAGCTTCCTGTAATCGGGAGCGATGATCAGTGTCGTGTCACACACAGCCCATCCCCCCCTACAGTTAGAACACATCCCTAGGCACACTTAACCTCTTCAGCGCCACCTAGTGGTTAACCCCTTCACCGCCAGTGTCATTTTCACAGTAATCAGTGCATTTTTATAGCACTGGTCACTGTAAAAATTACAATGGTCCCAAAAATGTGCGATGTGTCCACCATAAAGTCGCAGTCAAGATAGAAATTGCTGATTCCCGCCATTACTAGTAAAAAAAATATAATAATAAAAATGCCATAATTCTATCCCCTATTTTGTAGACGCTATAACTTTGATGCAAACCAATTCATATATGCTTATTGCGATTTTTTTTTTACCAAAAATATCTAGAAGAATACATATCAGCCTAAACTGAGAAAATGTTTTTTTTTTAGATATTTTTGGGGGGATATTTATTATAGCAAAAAGTAAAAAAAAGCTTTTTTTTCAAAATTGTCGCTCTATTTTTGTTTATAACGCAATCAAATATCACCAAAAGAAAGCTCTATTTGTGGGAAAAAAAGGACGTCAATTTTGTTTGGGAACCACGTCGTACGACCGCGCAATTGTCAGTTAAAGTGACGCAGTGCTGAATCGCAAAAAGTGCTCTGGTCTTTGGCCAGCGAAAAGGTCCGGGGCTTAAGTGGTTAACCAAACAGAAGGTTAATTAAATCCACAAGAGATTTTTTTTTACCACTACTATTCCTTTATACTGGCTCTTAAAATTTACAAATGCAGCAATTTATAATTTGGATGAAAGGTTTAGCATTTTATATACAACTCTATAGATCAGACCAAAATGAGGGACAAATGAGGAGAAAAGAGGGACAGAGGGACATTGCTCCAAATCAGGGACAGTCCCTTGAAATCAGGGACAGTTGGGAGCTATGCAGTGACAGTGCATATTTTTTTAGCACTGATCACTGTATTAGTGTCACTGTTCCCCAAAAAGTGTCAAAAGTGTCAGTAGGGTGTCCAATTAGTCCGCCGCAATTCCCACTCCCGCTATAAGTCAATAATTGCTGTTATTACTAGAAAATAAAAACCCCATAGTTTGTAGACACTGTGGCCCAGATTCACAAAGGAGATACGACGGCGTATCTCGAGATACGCCTTGTAAGTGTAAATATGCGTCGTCGTATCTGTGCGCCGTGCCTACAATCTGAGATACGCCTGAAAATATGCTTCGTACGTCGTAACGTGGGCGCATATCTATGCCGGGCGCATTTGCCACTCCCATAGATTTTCTATGCACATATGCAAATGAGGGAGATACGCCGATTTACAAACGTAGTTGCGCCCGTCGCATAATATATGTGGTTTGCGTAAGTCGTAGGTCTGGCGTAAAGTTATTCCCCATATAGGAGGCGCAACTCATGCAAAGGTATGGACCAGGGAACACAAGCCGTCGTATCTTCTGTCGTTTACGTTGTACGTGAATATGACTAGGCGTAAGTTACGTTCACGTCGTAGGCAGTGATTCGACGTATCTTAGGCAGTTGTTCCGACGTGATTCTGAGCATGCGCACTGGGATGCGGCCGCGGGACGGCGCTTGCGCCGTTCATTTTAAGTACTTCTATGGCGCTTGGCCCATCATTTGCATGGGGTCACCCCTCATTAGCATGGCTCACGCCCACTTCCACCTACACTGGCTTACGCCGAGGAAACCCAGCGTATCTTTAACAGCGAGTGGGAGCAAGTGCTTTATGAATCCAGTGCTTGCCTCTTTGCGTTGCGCCGGCGTAGTGTAAAAGAGATACGCTACAGCGGCATAAATATGCACCGATGTATGTAAATCCGGGCCTATAACTTTTGTGCAAATCAATATACGCTTATTGGGATTTTTATTTACCAAAAATATTTAGCAGAAAATGCATTGGCCTAAATTCATGAAGAAATTCAATTTTTTTTAAAAATGTATTGGGTGTTTTATAGCAGAAAGTAAAAAATATATATATTTTTTCTTTTTTTGTCAAAATTGTTGATCTTTTTCTGTTTATAGCACACAAAATAAAAAACGCAAAGGTGATCGAATACCACCAAAAGAAAGCTCTATTTGTGGGAAAAAAAGGACAAAAAATTTTTTGGGGTACAAAGTCTCACAACCGCGCAATTGTCAGTTAAAATAACGCAAAAAATGACCTGTTCATGAAGTAGGTAAATCATCCGGAGCTGAAATGGTTAATAAAGTTAACTGCAATGTGCAAGTAATATTTAGCAACCAATTGGAAATGATTTTACTTCAGTCTTACTACTCTGCTAAAGGCTGAAAAGGGATTGGTTACTTTAAGATATTTTACATAACTTCAGTTTGTTCTGCCTTAGTACATCAAGGCCTTTTATCCGCTCTTACCGAATGAAACTTTAATTTCTATACAGTTACTTACAGTTGCAGCCTTTCTCTGGGGATGAAGAGGCATTTTCTTCTTACAGTAACTGCATCTATTGATCACCTCTCCAGCCAGCAACTCATCGCTCCCTCTTGGTAGAAGAGCGCTTTTGTTTCGCTAGAAATGTGTTAGAGAGAATATTGAGACATATGGAATTACAAGTAGTATATACAGTCTATGATAGTGAAATTGTGGTCAATTTAGAAGGTATGAAGAGCAGGGCAGCCATCACAAGTTTTGGGGCCCCTTACACAGCTTTAGGCAGGGCCCCCCTGGAGCAGAGAACTGGGGGGGGGGGGGGATGGTGGTGCCGATGACAAAAAAACTTAAATGTGTAATGCAAAATAAAACAAAAAACGGGAGGGGGGCCAGCCAGGCCTGTAAGGGGCCCTGGGGACCATCGGGCCCCTTACAGGTGTAATGCAAATCTTTTTTTAATTAATAAATAATTAAAATAAAATAAATGGGAGGGGGGGCCGGCCGGGCCTGTAAGGGGCCTTGGGGACAATTGGGCCCCTTACAGGTGTAATGCAAAAAATGTATAATTTAAAAAATATAAACAATAAAAAAAAAAAAACGAGAGGGGGGCCAGGCGGGCCTGTAAGGGGCTCTGGGGACCACCGGGCTCCTTACAGGTGTAATGCAAAAAAAAAAAAAAAAAAAGGGGGGGGGGGGGCCAGATGGGCCCCTGGGGACCATTGGGCCTCTTACAGGTGCCTGTACCCCCCTGATGGCGGCCCTGATGAAGAGCATCAATTGCACCTTTTGACACCACCAAAGGGTCACGCATAATATTCTGTATATGAAATGCCATACAAAACTTTTAGAGGCTGCAAACATTCCACAGGATATGGTCAGCATCTGTGGGCATGCTATAGGTGTGGTTGGGGACATGATACAAGAATCGGGGAAAATACTGCGCTAACTATTAAAGTGATAGAAATATACACAAATGCATAAAAGTAATATAAATCTGCTACATAGGAATGTGACAAATATTCAAGTGTAAGGGTAGGTAAAATGTAGCGCTAAAACCTGTAGAAAAATAAAGTGCACAAAGAGAATAAATATTCTATTAATCATTCAGAAAAAAATAAAAGTGAATCAAAAAGTCCCACATGGTGAACATATAAATAGTCCGATAACATGAATCAATGACCTAAAGCCCAAAAAAAACACATTCACAGTCCACAAATAGAGATCTTCAGGTAAGTGAAATGTGAAGAGCAGGTATCTATGACATCCAAGGTGGTGTACCTTCACTAATTGATAAGAATGAATACTCTTACCGAGACTGGTGGACCCGAATGTCAGCGACAACGAGTCATTAGAGCATGGAAATCCAGGTGGATGAATAGCCCCAACGATAGAAGGAGTCCAGGATCTCTGGTGGTATCTCGGAGGGATCTCGTGGATATCGGCCAAACTGGCATCCTGCCCCTGTAGATGTCTTAATAGGACGAAACGCGTCGGGTGGGTTCATCGAACCTTACATTGCCTTTTATTTGTGATCACTTTGTAATTCATGTATGTTGGTTTTAATAATAAACCTACTTTTTTGACCTGCACTATTGGAGCCTTTTTTCCTCTACATACCCTGCTTGGATGTGAGTTTTTAGCTGTCCAATTTGGTCAATTTCGCTTCCAGTTTGCCCGATATCCACAAGATCCCTCTGAGATACCACCAGAGATCCTGGACTCCTTCTATCGTTGGGGCTATTCATCCACCTGGATTTCCATGCTCTAATGACTCGTTGTCGCTGACATTTGGGTCCAACAGTCTTGGTAAGAGTATGCATTCTCTTTGTGCACTTTATTTTTCAACATGATACAAGAGAATGCTAGAGATCACTGCGATTTCATCCCCCTTACAGTTCCATGGTGCCGCTTTCACTTAGGAGTTTGGGAGTCTGAGAGACACACAAGTAGCAAAGAGACAGTTTACCCTGTAAATTGACCACCATTAAGCGATTCCATAGTGGAGAGTAGGGATGAGCTTCGAGTTCCAGTTGAGCTCATGTTCGACTCGAACATTACCTGTTCGCCTGTTTGGAGAACAACAAACAATTTGGGGTGTTCGCGGAAAATTCGAAAAGCCGCGGAACACCCTGTTAAAGTCTATGGGAGAAATCTAAAGTGCTAATTTGAAAGGCTAATATGCAAGTTATTGTCCTAAAAAGTGTTTGGGGACCCGGGTCCTGCCCCAGGGGACATGTATCAATGCAAAAAAAAGTTTTAAAAACTGCCATTTTTTCGGGAGCAGTGAATTTAAAAATGCTTAAAGTGAAACAATAAAAGTGAAATATTCCTTTAAATTTCATACCTGGGGGGGGGGGTAAAGTATGCATGTGAAATAGCGCATTTTTCCCGTACTTAGAACTGTCTCTGCACAAAGTGTCATTTCTGAAAGAAAAAAAGTCATTTAAAAATGAATTGTCGGCTCCTGGAAATTCAGAGAGAATTCATTCATAAAAAAAAAAAAGCGTGGGGGTCCCCCCAAATTCAATTACCAGGCCCTTCAGGTCTGGTATGGATATTAAGGGGAACCCCGCCGTCAATTTAAAAAAAAAATTACGTTGGTTTCCCCCAAATATCCATTCCAGACCCTTCAGGTCTGGTGTGGATTTTAAGGGGAACTCCACCCCAAATAAAAAAAAATGGCGTGGAGTTCCCCCAAAAATCCACACCAGACCCCTTATCTGAGCACGTAACCGGTCCGGTCGCAGAAAAGAGGGGGAGACGAGAGAGCGCCACCCCCCCCTCCAGGGGGGTGTTCGGCTCATCCCTAGTGGAGAGCACAGAATCTATATCTAAATCTGGGGTGCTGTATATTGCCTAGTGGAATTAACTGGTTTAGTTACATTACATACTTTCCCCAACATCTTGCAGTTGCACGATGCTATGAGGACCGCAAAATCCTCGTTGTGTGCCTGTCCCAAATCCATAATTGCTTAAAGAAAAATTTGCCCCCAGTCCTATCAACCAGGCATTGAGCAACAGTAACCATATGGTCATTTATCTGCAATACAATATTAGGAAACCAAGCCAAATATGTCTTTACTTCTAGGACGAAAGTCCATATTGAACTTATTTGTCATGGTCTTGTTCCAGCTACTGAACCTTATTGGGGCCTCTCCAATGCAACTGTATAAAAATTTGTTCTTTCCTAATACTTTATATAATTTAACAATTCCACAATGTGGATTGTTTTTGTGCATACAGAACTCTGAGTTCGTTTTGCAAGCTATATTATTTTGCATCTCTTTATCTTATGGTAGATCCTCATAATCTGACTTGTTGGTGTTAACGTACTCCAATCTATACTACAGTACTACAGTAATATACTGATTTCAATCAAAATGAGGTATTACTTAGCTTGGTCTCATAAGGCTGCAAATCCTCGCTAAAGGCCCATACACACAATCGGATTTTCCGACGGACGGGTTTTATCGGACAATCAGACCGTCTGTATGCTCCATCGGACAAATGTTGTCGGAATTTCGGACAACAAATGTTGGCTGTGCATGCTCTCAAATTTTCCGACGACAAAGTGTTCCGTCAGATTAATCCGATCGTTTGTACAAAAATCCATCGGACTAAAATCCAAAGTACAAACACGCATGCTCCGAACCAATGCTAAACATCAGACAACAATAGCAGAAGTTGCCCCGAAGGGTGGCGGTAAAGAGCTGAAAAAACACGTGGTTTGGTGAATGTTGGCTGAAAAAGTTCTGCCATGTGTATGCATACCAAGTTCAAGGCCAACGCCCCTTCGGACAAAAATCCACGAAAAAGTCAGATGGATGTCCGATCGTGTGTATGAGGCTTTACACTGGTTCCTCACTAGTCCTCAATGTATGGTTCATAAAAATCTGACTTGACGTGATTTTCAAACCTAATACAAGAATATCATTACCCTTTCATTCTGTGTGTGCCAGGATTGAATTGTCATTCAAGGCTGCTCACTCAAATATGGTATGAAAAATTGGCATTTGAGCATTAAACCAACTACTCCAAAGCCGTTCTATTGGGGATATCTTGCCACTGCTGTGCTCCAAGGTAGTCTATGACTACCCATTGGGCTCATGTACACTTGATTTTGTTTGTGTTACAACTGTATTCTCCTTGTTAGTGCCGGTTCACACTACAGGGACTTGGGATCCGACTTGTGTTGCCCCAAGTCGCCCCAAGTTGCGCGACATGAGATATTTTATTGAAGTGAATGAGAGCCGTCTTAATGTACACTACTGAAGTCGCTCCGACTTCAGAAAAGGTTCCTATACTACTCCAAGGCGACTTCTAGGCAACTTGTACCCATTGATTTCAATGGAAGTCGCCTCCAAAGTTGGATCACTGTCTTAAATGAAGGAACTTTACTGGAAAAGAAAATGGTTTACTCAGGCAAGCCCCTCCCTCCCACAGAGCTGATTATTCTGTGATTGGCCACATCCAAAGTCACCTGTCCTGGAGGCAACTTTAAGTCGCGTTGTAAGTTGCTCCAAGTCGCGCTGAAGTCGCCTTGCAAAGTCGTGCTGTAAGTCGGGTTGCCCCTGTGTGAACCGGCACTAAAAGTCAATGCAGCTTATAAGGAGGTCAAATGCAGACCAAATGCACCTGTCAATGAACTGTGAATGATCTTAGAAAGATTCCAAGCTGATCTCAGATGCAGGCAGAATGCACTTAACAGCATACTGCATCTACCCCTATAAAAAGCCCTAAAGCTGTCCATAACAGGCTGATAACTGGCACATTTAAAGTGGTTGTAAGCCCTAAGACCCCTTTCACTCTGAAGCGTTTTTACAGCGTTTTAGCGTTAAAAATAGCGCTATTAAAACGCCCATAAAACACTCTCCATGCATCTCAATGGACCCTTTCACACGGGGTCCTGCAAGCAGCATCTTTAGAGCAGCTTTTGGGCGCTGAAAAAAATGCTTCAAAAACGCCCCTCTCCATTGGAATGAATTGAAAGCGCTGTAAAAACGCCTTACCCTTTCACACTGAGGCACTGCAAAAACGCCCTAAAACGTTAGGGTCTTAGCGGTGCTTTACCAGCACATTGGGATTGCAGATGAGGATTCGCTCGAATAACGCTCGAAAAACGCTCGAATAACATCGAATAACGCTCGAAAAACGCCCCAGTGTGAAAGGGGCCTTAGGCACTGGAAATATCTTCTAAACCTGCACGGTTTAGTAGATATTTACCATATACGCTTGCGCCAACATCATCGGCGCATGCGTCAGGCGTCGCTTATTTGTTGAAAATCTTGCGGGATTACGATGGACGGCGTTCGCGGTGTATCTTGAGAAGCACGAAAATGTGTTCCCAGTACACATTGCGGCGAGCACCCATAACGCACTGCGGTGCCGGGGAGACGCCTACTCCCGCGGGAGGAGAGTTTTACCGCGATTTTAACACTCCGTTTTTACTGCGTTTTTACCGCGTTTTTACAGCGGTTTTTAATTCATTTCAATGGAGGGGGCATGGGGAGCGTTTTATGGGTGTTTTAATAGCAATATTTTTACCGCGAAAACGCGGCAAAAGCGCGGGGAAAAACGCACCAGTGTGAAAGGGCCCTAAGGTTTTTATCTGGAAGTCTGTTTTATTTCACTGAACAATAAAAGAGGATTGCTCAGAGCTGGATTAACTCTGTGTGGCAAGACTGGGCACAGATGATAGGAAATCTTATACTGTACATTGTGACATCAAAAAAATAAAATCAAAATTTGGGTTTACATCCACTTTAATTTACGGATGTGGCATTGTGAGTGCTTGCTCTCTTATTTTCATCACTCTGAGGCCGTGTACACACGATCAGTCTAAACCGATGAAAACGGACTGAAGGACCGTTCCATCAGTCCAAACCGATCGTGTGTGGGCGCCATCGGTCAGTTATCCTTCGGTCATGGACGCCTAACCGATGGGTCAAAACTGATCGTTAGTATGCAGAAGCATCGGTCAAAAGGCCGCGCATGCTCAGAATCAAGTCGACGCACGCTTGGAAGCATTGAACTTCGTTTTTTTAGCACGTCGTGTGTTTTACGTCACCGCGTTCTGACACGATTGTTTTTTTAACCGATGGTGTGTAGGCACATCAGACCATCAGTCAGCTTCATCGGTTAACCGATGAAACGGTCCTTCAGTCCGTTTTCATCGGTTTAGACTGATCGTGTGTACGCGGCCTCAGGAGAACATTCCTCTATGACCACCACTGTAATGCCCTGTACAAATGATCGGTTCATGCGATGAAAACGGATGGATTTTTTCATCAGATATCTGATGAAGCTGACTTTCATCAGTCTTGCCTACACACCATCAGTTAAAAAACGAAGTTCAATGCTTCCGAGCATGCGTCGACTTGATTCTGAGCATGCATGGATTTTTAACCGATGGACTTGCCCACAGACGATCGTTTTTTTTCTATCATTTTTTAACCATCAGATCATTTTAAAACAGGTTCTAATTTTTTTCATCAATGGGAAAAAAAACTTTGGGGCCCACACACGATCGGACCGCTTTCATCAGACGAACCGATCGTGTGTACGCTAAGGTGACCAGATTTTTAAAATGAAATCCGGGGACATATTTTTTCTTTACTGGTAATGGCAACAATCGGCTCGTCACTGCCCGCTTCACAGAATCTCAAGTCTTACTCTTTGGGCCCCGGCTACTACTGGGTGGGGTGCGGAGGAAGATCACTCCGCCACGGAAGGCAAGGAGATAGGCAGGTGGCTGGCCAGGATTTGAGCCAAGGCAGAAGAACATGCGAGTGGAGCAGAATGGTCATGTGCCCAAAACGGAAGAAATATTCCCTCCGCTCCGACCAGCACATGATCATCAGAAAGGGGCACAGATAATAGGAAAAATACAACCCCCCCCCCCCCTATGCTAGTAGACACGGCAGAGCGGGGGGGGGTGTAATTCAATTTTTTTTATTTTAATTCGGCACTGACTGTCTTTGAAATTGCCCCTACCCCCTATATTAAATCCAATCTGGGGACAAAACCAGGGACAGACTTGCTCCGGGGACAGTGTCCTCAATCAGTGGACTGTCCCCTGAAACTGGGGACGTCTGGTCACCCTAGTGTACATAAGGGACATTCTTTCCAATGAAAACCTTTTAGGTGGGGTTCTTTGAAACCTGAAAATGAAATCAATGGTTCCTCTGGGGTAACAGGTTAAGAAAGACTTGGCTAGAGTTAAATGAGCTGGTTGCCATGGATTCCTTCACTTTACTCCTAGCACTTGGCTCCTTTCTCTTCTTAGAAGGCTTACAATAAAAGGGTTAATATTTAATGGTTTGAATGGAGGTGCTTTTTTTTAGTAAGGACCTGTAAGGTCTTGGAAATTTATAGGTAATTTAACTTGCAGGGTTTTTGCATAGCAGGCTACACTGTGACTCCTATAAAAAGCCATGCAGAGGCTGGTTCTAATAAACATTAAAGCATTTTCCCAAGCCCCTGCAGTCCTATACTCTTTTACTCATTAATCCTAATTGTGCCAGATTTTCCTAACGAACAGCATAAAAGCGCCACTTTAGAACAAGCTGAAGAAAGCTTTTTTTTTTTTTTTTCTTAATAAACGAAATGTTTGTGTGGAGATTAGTCAAACTGTGAGAAACATTAGCTCTGGATTGTTTGGAAAGCTGTCAGGTACAAACTGCTTCAAATCCTCTTACATCATTTTATAGCATTTCCTTTAATCAAATTGTTGTTTCTTGGACACAAGGTCCCCATGTTATCCTGTCAGCCAGAGATTTCCATTCATTCTCTGCACTGGGGAAATTATAGATGGAATCCAATTGGTGATTGTTAGATAACACCTCAACATTTCCTTCCTACATGGAGTTTGCATGTGTAGCAGCTACTTCCCCAGACTGATCTAATCTGTGATGGCAGAGCTGTCTGTTGCAGCAACGTGGGCTTTTCACCCCCCGTCCCCTTTATCTCTTCACACAGACACTCAGAACTGCTTGTTTGTAAACTCCCTATTGGAAGAGCCTGAGCCAATCATCAGGCAGCAGCAAAGGACTGTGGGGGAGGAGATAAAAAGCCAGAGGAACTAAGCCAGAGCCTCTTTGTGCCTGCACCCCATCAGGAGAGCATCTCCTGCACTCTATGGCCCGGATTCACAAAGCACTTGCGCCGACGTACCTCGAGATAAGCCGCGTAAGTGCAAATATGCGCCATCGTATCTGTGTGCCGTGCCCACAAACTAAGATACGCCAGAAAATAGGCTTCATCCGACCGACGTAACTTGCCTACGCCGGCGTAGAGTGGGCGCATATTTTCGCTGGACGTATTTGCCGTTCCCATTGATTTTCGATTCACATATGCAAATGAGGGAGATACGGGATTCACAAACTAACTTGTGCCCGGCGCATAATATACGCGGTTTGCGTAAGTCGTACGTCCGGCGTAAAGTTATTCCCCATATATGAGGCACAACCCAAGCAAAGGTATGGACCAGGGAACATAGGCCGTCGTATTTTACGTAGTTTACATTGGACGTGAATATGGCTGGGCGTAGGTTACGTTCACGCCGTAGGCAGTGATTCGACTTATCTTAGGCAGTTGTTTCAACGTGATTGTGAGCATGCGCACTGTGATGAGGCCACGGGATGGCGCATACGCCGTTTGTTATATGTATCTGTCTGGCACTCGGCCCATCATTTGCATGGGGTCATGCCTCATTTGCATGTCTAACGCCCACTTCCACCTACGCCGGCTTACGCCTTAGAAACCCAGCACAGATTTGAGAGCAAGTGCTTTGTGAATTCGGTGCTTGCCTCTCTGCGCTGCGTCGGCGTAGCGTACAAAAGATATGCTACGGCGGCATAAATATGCGCCGATGTCTGTAAATCCGGGCCTATGTGTGTCTGTGGAATCGCGGCCTACCAAGCGACACATAGCCTGCAACTCCAGCCCAGAGGAACAGATTGTTCATGCAGCTCCAGCCCAAAGCAACAGACGGTCCATGCTAAAGAAGGACACCCTGCAACAGCTCAAGGACTGAATGCCACTGCGACACACCTGCATCTAAGAACGATCGATCGCTCAGGGGAGGACCGCTGACTGTGTACAGGATTTGGTGAGGGGTCCTTGCCCAGGAATCTTCAATGCTTTTCATAGAATACCACATCCAAATATTGTCCACAGAGCTCCTACATTGCCGGTGAAGATAATAAAACGCAAAGCTTTGCTTCCAGGACATTACCGCGGTTGCTCTTAAAGGGGACACACCACGGGTATTGAGATTATTTCACTGGGTGTGTAATAGAGGTATCGTAGGCCGGCCTGGGGTTCCCCTTTAGCCACAGCATCCCACACACACCACAAGTTGTTGGGGAGTCTGTTTAACCTGTGCATATTGTTACTTATTGCTTTCATTGGTTGCATAGTGTTCCTGATTGTTTCTTTAAACTGTTTCAGCCAAGTCCTGGGTGCTTATACAGGTCTTGGCTGACAAATGTTAACCTGCACTTTGCTTTTCTTTAAGTAAACTACAAACTGTGTTGTGTATTCCTGTGGAGTTATTCCATTAATAAAATTTCTAGGTGTGCCAGAGGGGCTGGCAGTTCATTGGGTTTGGAAAGCAGAGTAATGGACTGAACAAACAAAAGCAGCCCCTTCGGGGGTCCGCTACACATGTTTTCCCTGTGTTGGAGTGAATTTCCTTCAGGCACTCGATTTTCCTCCCACACTCCCAAAGACATGTTGGTCGGTAAATTGGGTCTAGTATTTGTGTACAAATTAGCAATGGACATGTGTTATCACATTCTTCATGCCCATCCCAAATATGATAAATTGGGGTGTTTTGGTAAGTAGAGAAAGACAGCGGTGTACCCATGCCATCTACTCTGAGTTATGTACCCTCTAAGGGTTCCTTAGGCTACGCCAGGCTATGAACCAAGGCATTAACCCCTATGCTTGGGGTAACACTTCGCCCAAAGGTGTGCTCACCAATGGATCAGGCGGGGCTGCGGTCATGTGAACAGTCAAACATTAAGGCCACTCTCAAATTCAGAGATGAGCCACATGTGTCCAGTATCAAAATATGGAGTTCCTCCATGAGCTGCTTTGTCCTACACACTTGTACTGATATATGTGTTGCATTAGGAGGAACGTGTTGAGTCTCTGCCCACCCCACCAGTCAGCATACCTCGGGTGGGCAACACTGACAGGAAGAATTTGTGCCAGGCGGGAATGTCAGGAGGGGCCCTTCAAGTTTTCTTGCACTGGGGCCCTGAAGGTTCTAATTACACCACTGGTTTGTAACATGACAAAATGTTACACCAAGCCCATATATTTCAGGCTGGGTGTAACATGATGGCCACTGCTGATTTTATGCAGCCGAGTGCAAGGAGTACCAAGATGGGTGTCGCAGGCAGCCTTCCCTAATGGCATTTCAGTGCCTGCCCATCACTGCCCAATGCCCATAAGTGCCATATATCAGTGCCAGCCGTCAGTGCCATCCATCAGTGCCAGCCATCAGTGCCACCTGTCAGTGCCATCCGTCAGTTCCAGCCATCGGTGCCTGTCTTCTATCAGTGCTGCCTATCGGTGCCACCTAATCCTATCAGTGCTCATTGGTGCTGCAGATCAGTGCCACCTAATCTGTATTGTGCTTTGAGAAACTGTCACATGACATTCAAAATAAGTATTGGTAATCGGTCTTAAAAAAGTGGTATCGGGACAACCCTAGTTATTATTTTTTGTGCACATCCTACAGATGTGCCAAAGACAGGTTTAAGTATTATTTAAAGGAAATTTACATTTTTATATTTAACTTACTGTATCTAGCTTATCCTAGCCTAATGCCGCGTACAGACGATCGGTTCGTCTGATGAAAACGGTCCTATGGACCGTTTTCATCGGACAACCGATCATGTGTGGGCCCCATCGTTTTTTTTCCCATCGTTGAAAAAACGTAGAACCTGTTTTAAAATTATCTGATGGTTAAAAAAAACGATAGAAAAAAACGATCGTCTGTGGGCATGTCCATCGGTTAAAAATCCATGCATGCTCAGAATCAAGTCGACGCATGCTCGGAAGCATTGAACTTAATTTTTCTCAGTACGTCGTAGTGTTTTACGTTACCGCGTTCTGACACAAATGTTTTTTTAGCTGATGGTGTGTAGGCAAGACTGATGAAAGTCAGCTTCATCGGATATCTGATGAAAAAATCCATCGGTCCGTTTTCATCGGATGAACCGATCGTGTGTACGGGGCATAACAGTATTTTCTATTATTTATTTTTTACCTTGGTACATGTTCTGAGGGGCAGTGCCCAGCAACTTATGCCCCCCTGTTGACAATCCCTTGCCTATTAGCTTTGACATTTTAGACAATTGAGGTGTTTGCTGAACCAGCCAACAATACAAGTAAAAGCAGACTAAAGATGATTATATATAGCATTAGAAAACAGATATTTATGAAAAAAATATGGTTTGTTTAAAAAAAAAAAAAAGAGAGCTATTTCAATCACCCTGAACAGTCTTTGGAAATAATCCCGGCTATGGTTGGCAATTGCGCAGAACCTCTCCTGAATACCTATAAACTATTCCCTAGTCTCTTTATCTTTTCTTACATTGAGCAAATCATGGATTAAGTGAACGTTTCCCACTTTAAGATCATAATCCTATTATAACCTCTAAAGACTTAATAGCACTGAGTAATTACACTGTTAACCTTTTGAAGTGTGCTAAAGTTCTAAGCCACATTCCTGATGATATAGGTTTGTAGGTTTTGCTTTCCAGTTCTGACTCCCAAAACAGTCCTGCTACTGGAAAACTGTAAGTTTAACCTTTTTATTGGTATTCTAGGCTGTCACAGCAGCTTTTATGAGCGTTTTATGTTATTTAAGCATTTTCTTGGTATTGATTAATAACACTTAGTTAATGACGGGAAAAAAACATGAATAGCCATAGAAGCTGCAACTGTATGCTGTGGTTACAGGCCTAGGGCCAGATTCACATAGAGATACGACGGTGTATCTCTTGATACACCATTGTATCTCTGAGTTCCGCCGGTCGTATCTATGTGACTGATTCATAGAATCAGTTACGCATAGATATGCCTAAGATCCGACAGGTGTAAGTGACTTACACCGTCGGATCCTAACTGCAATTTAAAAATGGCCGCTGGGGGCGTTCTCGCTGATTTACGGCGAGAATATGTAAATCAGCGAGATACGCCAATTCACGAACGTACGCGGGCCCGACGCAGTCACTTTACGCCGTTTATGTAAGGGTTTTTCCGGCGTATAGTTACCCCCTGCTTCTATGAGGCGCAGCCAATGTTAAGTATGGCCGTCTTTCGCGCGTAGAATTTTGAAATTTTACGTCGTTTGCGTACGTCGATTCACAAAACCGATGGACGCAAGTTACGCTCACGCCGAGCAATGCACGCCGGAAAAATTCACGGACGGGGACGCGCCTGATTTAAATAATACACTCCCCCTAGCCGCGGAATTTGAATTCCGCCGGAGGATTAGCGATACGCCGCCGCAAGTTTTGAGGTAAGTGTTTTGTGAATTACCCACTTGCCTCTAAAACTTGCGGCGGCGGATCTTAAATCACATAGGTTACGCGGGTCTAAAGATCTGCTAACCAATGTGAATGTGGCCCCTAGTCTTCACCTGATCAGGTCCTTTTAATTTTAAAAAGTTATGATTAAATTAAACATGTAGGCAGACATAAAACACTACAATTTAACTGAGTGCTTTCCAAACTGGGTCCGACCCATGGCCTGCCTTTATTTGACCCTTGGGGCACTATTCCTCCCACTGACATCAACAATCTGGCACTATTCCTCCCACTGACACCAATTATGGGACACTATTTCTCCTACTGACACCAATTATGGGACGTTATTTCTCCAACTGACACCAACAATGGGGCATAATTTCTGCCACTTACACCAACAATGGGGAACTATTCCTCCCATTGGGACCAACAATGAGTCATAATGGCAGGAAGGGGGACTATGGACCACATTTGGTACAGATGTCATCTGGTGAGGAATTTTTGGAATAAGATATTTGAGATTTATCTAAAGTGTCGGGAGTGGAGATGAGTCCAAGTATAAATACTTCATTATTATCCTTAATGTCAGATTCAATAAATGTTATTAAAACAGAAATTCTTCAGTATATGACAACGGCAGCCAGAACAATAATAGCTCGAAAGTGGACAGAAACAAAAATTCTAATGATAAAAGAAAGGATATGTGAAATGAATGAAATACAATATATGGAAAGACAGATAAGAGAAGAAGGTTATATAAAAAATCAAATGCCAGAAATATGGCAAAAATTTCAGTCCTCAATAAGAATGATAGAATACTTATAAATGGAAAGGAACAATTAATCCCTTAGGGAGGTATAGGAGATAAAGAATGAGGGAATAGGAAACGTAGGATGTATGGCTCTCCCTTTTATTTATTTTATTTTGGGTATGGTAGTGTGAATGGGCGATGGAAGATAGGAGAAGTATGTAAGTGAGATTGTGGTAATCCTGAAGAAGAATAGAGGAATGAAGAATAGGAATAAGGACATTAATAAATAACTAAGGACCTTTATCGACACACAGGAGAAGTATTAAATGTACATTTTAATGAATGTTGTATAATTGTAAACATTCTGTATAAATTAATAAAAAGAAATTGAAAACAACAATGAGCCATAATTCGAGATTTTCCTAGCTTGTGACGGAAAATATTAATTATATGAAGACAGGAGGCGAGTATCTTATGCATTATCTTTCTTTAATAATGCCCATAGCAGAAATACAACTTTTCAGTGATTCCAAATAGAAAACGTTTTACTGAAAGAAAACAGAAAAAACTACAATACCCAGCAGCCCTCAGGCTGGGTCTGCCAATCATGAGGCAGGACAGCCGGTATATAAGGGCCTGCCTCCCCAGAACCTTCCTCTTTCTTGATGCGAATCGGCAATGAACCTGGAACCGCAAAACATTTCGAAACACCGGGACCCTGGCAAACTGGAACTTCGGTACAGGATTCAGCCAACGGTATCCTGACTCCGGATCTGGAACGCAGCAGGAACCCCATTGTCGATCCGCGGTGAATTGAAACCCATGGATCGAGACGGAAACATCAATCCCAACGGGGATAGTGAAAACCGAACTCCCGGGACGTATCCGCCTCAGACTCGTGGGATGTGTGGTTCAACAGCCTAGAAACAAGAGAGACAATATCGTGATAGGGTTGGGTCGGGAGGGAAGATACTCGCCTCCTGTCTTCATATAATTAATATTTTCCGTCACAAGCTAGGAAAATCTCGAATTATACATCAGACAGGAGGCTCATATCTTATGCAAGTTCAAAGCTATAACAATGTATATATAAATGATAACAAACGAAACAACTACAAAATCGACATAGATATGTGTTCCTCCGATCCAAGCAGAATTGGCGGAAGCAATCGTGGTTACCAGTCCGCCGCTAGTCGTAACTCCTATAGGGAGTCGTCCGGGGTGATGACCTAGTAGCCACCTCTCCACTGGAGGGATGGGCACCCAACGGGATTACGTTAAACCCTACCATTTCCATGACCGACCGTACCCCTCTGGCTAGCGTGGCCGAGGAAACCGGAGACTGAGGTTTAACGTAGGAATGAGGAGTAGGGAGAGATGCGAAGATCGCAGCGGGGCCGTCAATGGCTAAGAACTCCGTAGACCGCGGAGTACGATGTGCGGGAAAGAACGGGTAGAAAAACCAATTGAAATCCCGTCGTTGTCCTACGCACGACGGAAAAAACCTGACCCTCTGAGGCGGGATCCGACGCCTGGAATGGCCGACGCCGTGACGCCCGATATACGTTTGACGGAATCAGACGCGAGGGGACGGTCAGTTTGAACGACAATAACCTCGAGACAGAGTGAGATTGTCCCCCCAGTCCGAGCGTGTGGTCAGGACCCTCGTTCACATCCCAAGAGTGCTGATACTCTGGGCGTGATGGGCGTTGAACTTAACGCTTTTCAAGTCGGTACACCAAAGGGTGTTCACCCACCGGTAGCAAGTCTACAAGGGAGCGGTAGTCCGAGATCGCAGCGCGGTAGACGTTAGGGGAGCTATAGGACCACCCGGGTTCAACCGAGTCCACCAGGTAGTTGGTCATTAGACGAACGGCTGCATGAGATTAACCTGTCTTTGATCACCAATTAACCTAGAGACCCCCGGTTGATCGAGATGTCGATCTAGAATCCTAGCCATACAAGAAAGGTCGCTGTCCGCGACCGGCACCCCGAAACCAACCATGCGAAGAGAAGTTGGACGTGCGTCGTAATAGAGGATGCAGATCCCTGTACAGACTGGCGAGGAGTTGGGGGGATGAGGGAGCAACCTGGGGAGATCCATAGTCATCCCCAGAAGGAGGGAAAAACCATGGTTGCGTCGGCCACCACGGAGTGAACCGCACGACGGATGCTCTCAGGTTCGCAATGCGGGAGCTGATGGTGGAGAGGGGAGAAAAGGATCCCATAAGTGAGCGAGGGCCAGGAACACTGACCGGCGCGGTCGCCCATCGCTGGAATCGGACGGATAACGAGAATTCCAATCCGCCACCATATTGGAAGTGCCTGGGGTACATTCCGCAACCGGAACGATGTTGCGTTCCAGGCAGAAATGTCAGAGATCTTGCTAGATCCGCTAGGATTTTGGGTCAGGGACCCCCCAAGCGATGGTCGTACTGGACCGCGGTTACGTTGTCCATACACCAGAACACACCGTAGATGGACGTGTGTGGCATTAGACTCCTGATGGCAAGACGGTCGTCAGAAGCTCCCCGTGTTGACGTGCAGCAGAGACTCCGTCGTGGACCTCGCCCCTTCTGTGGACGAGGGACCGCATCGAGTACCCCAACCAAGGTGGTTGGCATCCTATTCCATGATGAATCCATCGTGGAGTTGAAGTTGGTCTTGCCGTTCCGTCTGCCGGCCTGACGTAGCCACCACCGTAGTTCAAACATGGCTTCTGTGTCCAGAGTGACGTCGTCTGCCCAGTGAAGCCCCTAGCAAAGACGCAGGGTCTGAGTCTCTGGAGGTCTCGATAGCGAAGAGAGGGTGGACAAATGGCCTGGATTAACGCCGGTAACAGGCCGACCAGGCGAGCCAGAGTGCATAAGGATACCAGTCGTTAGCCCAGCACGATACTGCTCTCTTGCAGATGGCGGTCAATTGGTCATGGATAGCCGAAGGATCGCTAGGTTGGTGTCCACCAAGAACCCCAAAACTCTACCTCCTGAGATGGGGAGAGGATAGATTCCCCGTGATCTATGGGGAGTTGTCTCGGATGCGTGTTTGTACGCCAGGCGAGGGGGACGAGCCATTAAGGGTAGGTCGTCCAAGTAGATAATCAACCTCACTCTTTTGTTCCGCAGAGTGCCGCCACCGGATACAGTAATTATGAGAGATTTCTCAAGTTACTACTGGGCGATACCCGCCGTCCTTTCCTGACCAGGAAGATGTTGCTGAGGAAGCCCGGGAGAGCGGGTCCGCTTTTACTATCGTTTGATTGAACCAGAGGTCCTGCAACTCGTTGTCTATTAGGGCGGTGTTCGGGTTTGAAGACCGAGGAAAGAGGGACTAGGTCCATGTCTGGCTCTATAATCCTGATAGACCGCCACTGTACTGTGTTAGACTTTTAATGACGTTTGGGCTTATGTGGACTGGAATAGAGCCATAGAGCCCTACCGTCTTGGAATATCTTTAATCAGTGTGATCCCGACTAACCTGCCCTCGGTGGCCGGTCCGGGATCTGGTTCGGTTAGGTGGGACAGCTGGGGAACAAGCCTCATTAAGATTGAGCGGCGGTGTCCTGTCGGACACGTAGTGTCCGTGCATCCCAGGAGGCAACTGCCCGTTGGGCCCAGCCCCGAATTGAGATAGGTCAGTCGGCTGTTCAGTGGCATAGCCTGCTCACTAAGGTTTGGGATGATGGTGATAGGTCCCAAGGATCCAAGGCCTTGTCCTGTATGGTCTGAAAGACCTCTATATTCCCAGCTTGGGGTACTTCCCGTGTTTGGTGGGATACCCCAGGGTATGGGGTCCACCTCGGGAGTGTGCACAACCATAAATGGTAAATGAAGGGGGTATTACGCCCTTACTATGTTTCAGTGAGTTTTATCGACCGATCTCCGGGTCCATCATGTGATATAATGGGCCACCTCGGGTAGGGGTGCCCAGTCACCGGAGTGTGGATGGCATATCTACAATGGCTCTCCACGAGATTCTATAGAGTGTCACCCTGGGATACAGGGTTGGCGTCGTCATAGAGCGCCATGTGCCCACTGCCCTAACAATCATCATCATTCTCATCATCTTCATCCTCAGACTCAAAGGTGTTAGCCGCCTCGGACTCCGCGGATGACTCTGGAAGAGTCCACGAATGGGTCTGGCTTAGTCCGTCGAACGGATCGCTGCCTCTGCATGTGCATCTCCCCGAGGCTCAGGGGTCGGTTGGAGTCTGGGAGGGCAGTGGGTCGGCAGTCCTGGGAGGGTACTGCCTGGGACATATTATTTACTTCCCCTGTCGGGGAGTCCAAGGCCACAGAAACGTGGCGGCGTTTTCGTACGCCCAGCCCTTCTCAGGGGCGGTAAACCGTTGCCGGGCGGTCTGGACATATGGGGTGCAGGCGGGGGTAACCGACGCCATGGCCGCCCAGGCTGGTCTACCTATCAGTTTTGGCAACTGTGCCGCACTGGCGAGACTTGGTCTCCTAGGACTGTCCACCATCTCCGGGGGACCAGCATGAACAATGTCATGACTATTCAATTAATTGTAGAATATATTTGTATAATTCATTACAATTTCTATACATATTTTTGTATAATTTATTTATACATTGAATATTAAAGTTTTGTATATAGTTATTTATTATATGTAATAATATAGATTAAACAATATCATTAAATAATATTATCTAATAAATGTATTTATTCATTCAATCAGATAGATTGTATAAATTATTTATTCATATATATTTATTTATTCATAAATAGTCATTTATTCATAAATAGTCATGTAATTCTTATTGTTTATTAGGAGGTATATTTGTAGGGAGTAAATTCCCCAGAGATTTTACTGAATAGGAACTGATGTATTTATTCATCCAATCAGATAGATTGTATAAATTATTTATTCATATATTTATTTATTCATAAATAGTCATTAATTATTATTTATTAGGAGGTATATTTGTAGGGAATAAATTCCCAGAGACTTTACTGAATAGGAACTGATGGGCGGTTCGTTCCCCCCAACAATGTATAGAATACATTGAGGGAAGAGATTCCTGTACCCTACACTGGCGTAGCGATGCAGGGGAAACAAGGTCCGGAGTTGAGGATGTAGTCTCACGAGACTACGGCCTCCACGCGTTCTGCATAGATCACTGCGATCTAAACAGAGCGCTGTTGCCCGTATAGCCGCACGCTCACACTGGCGTGGCGGCGACGGGGAACGACATCTTAGCTCATGGGAGCGTAATCTCGCGAGATTACGTCTCCCGAGCTGTGATTGGAGGACGCGGGGCCTGCAGGACACGCCTGCATCAACCGTGCGACAAGCGCGATTGGTGGAGACAGGCCCGCACTGCCACGCCCCCCTCAGGGGCGAGACGCTCTGAGGAGAGGGCGCGCGGCGTCCGGATAAGGAGAAGAAGGGAGGTAGGAAAGGCGCCAAGGTGTTAAAATGGCGCTGTCCTACCTCCAGTCAGACACTGCATAGTGTGCCAGAACGCACCGGGATGGGATGTGCATCGGCCAAAGCCCAACCGGGAGGACGGGAATGGGGTACAATGCGATGGTGACAACCAAGGTAAACGAGCAACAGTTTTTCAAGAGAACAACCATTAAGCGCAATAATGAGTTCCATAATTGTACAAATGTACACAGTAATGGGGAGAGGTGTGTCCCCACAAAAAGGATGTTACATAACGACATCATATCATTAAATAAAAAACAAATAAAATAAAGTAATCAATAAAATAACCAATAAAATTATATTTAAATTACAATTAAATAAAATAAATAAAGGCGCACCGCAGATAGTGAAAAACTATCCACAATGCCACCGGTGTCTATATTATAAGTCAGATATTATAAATCAGATATTATAAATCAAGATATTAACAGAGACAAACAATAACACATAGAAATACTTATCTCTGCCATGAGCAGAAAGAAAGAGGAAGGTTCTGGGGAGGCAGGCCCTTATATACCGGCTGTCCTGCCTCATGATTGGCAGACCCAGCCTGAGGGCTGCTGGGTATTGTAGTTTTTTCTGTTTTCTTTCAGTAAAACGTTTTCTATTTGGAATCACTGAAAAGTTGTATTTCTGCTATGGGCATTATTAAAGAAAGATAATGCATAAGATATGAGCCTCCTGTCTGATGTATAATTCCTCCCACTACCAATGATGGGGTATGCTTATTGGGATTTTTTTTACCAAAAATATGTAGAAGAATACATATTGGCCTAAATTAATGAAGAAATTAAATTTTTTTATTTTTTTCATTGGATGTGTTTTATAACAGAAAGTAAAAAAAAAAAAAAAACGCAGAGGTGATCAAATACCACCAAAAGAAAGCTCTATTTGTGGGAAAAATATGTCAGTTAAAGTAACGCAGTGCCATATCGCAAAAAATGGCCTGTCATGAAGGGGGATAAATCTTCCAGAGGTCAAGTGGGTAACTATATTCAGTAAAATATTATATGAAGAAGTTAAAAACTGAAGCCAATTTAGCTTTTTCTTGTCTGGTGCTCTGTACAGTAGAAACTTTGCTGTATATATTAAACAGACCTACATGATGCCATTAGTAGCTCATTCTAGTATTATTTTTACTAAAATATACTGAACCAAATACTGAAGTTGTTAAAATGGTAGCAGTAATCAGTAGGAGGAAGAAATCCCCCAGTGTCAGTGATCAGTAGGAGGAAGAAATCCCCCTGTGTCAGTGATCAGTAGGAGGAAGATATGTCCTTGTGCCAGTGGTCAGTAGGAGGAAGAAATGCTGTCTGTCAGTTGCCAGTAGGAGGAAGAAATGCCCTGGTGTCAGTGGACAGTAGGAAGAAGAAATGTCCTGGTGTCAGTGGTCAGTAGGAGGAAGAAATGCCCTGGTGTCAGTGGTCAGTAGGAGGAGGAAATTCCTGGGTGTTAGTGGTTAGTAGGAGGAAGAAATGCCCTGGAGTCAATGGTCAGTAGAAAGAAGAAATGCCCTGGTGTCAGTGGTCAGTAGGAGGAGGAAATTCCTGGGTGTTAGTGGTTAGTAGGAGGAAGAAATGCCCTGGAGTCAATGGTCAGTAGAAAGAAGAAATGCCCTGGTGTCAGTAGGAGGAAGAAATGCCCTGGTGTCAGTGGTCAGTAGGAGGAAGAAATGCCCTGGTGTCAGTGGTAAGTTGGAGGAAGAAATGCCCCGGTGTCAGTGGTCAGTAGGAGGAAGAAATGTCCTGGTGTCAGTGGTCAGTAGGAAGAAGAAATGCCCTGGTGTCAGTGGTCAGTTGAAGGAAGAAATTCCTTGGTGTCAGTGGTCAGTAGGAGAAAGAAATGCCCTGGCGTTAGTGGTCAGTAGGAGGAAGATATGTCCTTGTGCCAGTGGTCAGTAGGAGGAAGAAATGCTGTCTGTCAGTTGCCAGTAGGAGGAAGAAATGCCCTGGTGTCAGTGGACAGTAGGATGAAGAAATGTCCTGGTGTCAGTGGTCAGTAGGAGGAAGAAATGCCCTGGTGTCAGTGGTCAGTAGGAGGAGGAAATTCCTGGGTGTTAGTGGTTAGTAGGAGGAAGAAATGCCCTGGAGTCAATGGTCAGTAGAAAGAAGAAATGCCCTGGTGTCAGTAGGAGGAAGAAATGCCCTGGTGTCAGTGGTCAGTAGGAGGAAGAAATGCCCTGGTGTCAGTGGTAAGTTGGAGGAAGAAATGCCCCGGTGTCAGTGGTCAGTAGGAGGAAGAAATGTCCTGGTGTCAGTGGTCAGTAGGAAGAAGAAATGCCCTGGTGTCAGTGGTCAGTTGAAGGAAGAAATTCCTTGGTGTCAGTAGTCAGTAGGAGAAAGAAATGCCCTGGCGTTAGTGGTCAGTAGGAGGAAGAAATGCCTTGGTGTCAGTGGTCAGTTGGAGGAAGAAATGCCCTGGTGTCAGTGGTCGGTAAGAGGAAGAAATGCCCTGGTGTCAGTGGTCAGTTGGAGGAAGAAATGCCCTGGTGTCAGTGGTCAGTTGGAGGAAGAAATTCCTTGTTGTCAGTGGTCAGTAGGAGAAAGAAATGCCCTGGCGTTAGTAGTCAGTAGGAGGAAGAAATGCCCTGGTGTCAGTGGTCAGTTGGAGGAAGAAATGCCCTGGTGTCAGTGGTCAGTTGGAGGAAGAAATGCCTTGGTGTCAGTGGTCAGTAGGAGGAAGAAATGCCCCGGTGTCAGTGGTCAGTTGGAGGAAGAAATGCCCTGGTGTCAGTGGTCAGTAGGAGGAAGAAATGCCCTGGTGTCAGTGGTAAGTTGGAGGAAGAAATGCCCCGGTGTCAGTGGTCAGTAGGAGGAAGAAATGTCCTGGTGTCAGTGGTCAGTAGGAAGAAGAAATGCCCTGGTGTCAGTGGTCAGTTGAAGGAAGAAATTCCTTGGTGTCAGTGGTCAGTAGGAGAAAGAAATGCCCTGGCGTTAGTGGTCAGTAGGAGGAAGAAATGCCTTGGTGTCAGTGGTCAGTTGGAGGAAGAAATGCCCTGGTGTCAGTGGTCGGTAAGAGGAAGAAATGCCCTGGTGTCAGTGGTCAGTTGGAGGAAGAAATGCCCTGGTGTCAGTGGTCAGTTGGAGGAAGAAATGCCTTGGTGTCAGTGGTCGGTAAGAGGAAGAAATGCCCTGGTGTCAGTGGTCAGTTGGAGGAAGAAATGCCCCGGTGTCAGTGGTCAGTAGGAGGAAGAAATGCCCTGGTGTCAGTGGTCAGTTGGAGGAAGAAATGCCCTGGTGTCAGTGGTCAGTTGGAGGAAGAAATTCCTTGTTGTCAGTGGTCAGTAGGAGAAAGAAATGCCCTGGCGTTAGTAGTCAGTAGGAGGAAGAAATGCCCTGGTGTCAGTGGTCAGTTGGAGGAAGAAATGCCCTGGTGTCAGTGGTCAGTTGGAGGAAGAAATGCCTTGGTGTCAGTGGTCAGTAGGAGGAAGAAATGCCCTGGCGTTAGTAGTCAGTAGGAGGAAGAAATGCCCCGGTGTCAGTGGTCAGTTGGAGGAAGAAATGCCCTGGTGTCAGTGGTCAGTAGGAGGAAGAAATGCCCTGGTGTCAGTGGTCAGTAGGAGGAAGAAATGCCCTGGTGTCAGTGGTCAGTAGGAGGAGGAAATTCCTGGGTGTTAGTGGTCAGTAGGAGGAAGAAATGCCCTGGTGTCAGTGGTCAGTAGGAGGAAGAAATGCCCTGGTGTCAATGGTCAGTAGAAAGAAGAAATGCCCTGGTGTCAGTGGTCAGTAGGAAGAAGAAATGCCCTGGTGTCAGTGGTGAGTAGGAGGAAGAAATGCCCTGGTGTCAGTGGTCAGTAGGAGGAGGAAATTCCTGGGTGTTAGTGGTCAGTAGGAGGAAGAAATGCCCTGGTGTCAGTGGTCAGTAGGAGGAAGAAATGCCCTGGTGTCAATGGTCAGTAGAAAGAAGAAATGCCCTGGTGTCAGTGGTCAGTAGGAAGAAGAAATGCCCTGGTGTCAGTGGTGAATATGAGGAAGAAATGCCCTGGTGTCAGTGGGAAGAAGAAATGCCCTGGTGTCAGTTGTCAGTTGGAGGAAGAAATTCCTTGGTGTCAGTGGTCAGTAGGAGAAAGAAATGCCCTGGCGTTAGTGGTCAGTAGGAGGAAGAAATGCCCTGGTGTCAGTGGTCAGTTGGAGGAAGAAATGCCCTGGTGTCAGTGGTCAGTTGGAGGAAGAAATGCCTTGGTGTCAGTGGTCAGTAGGAGGAAGAACTGCCCTGGTGTCAGTGGTCAGTAGGAGGAAGAAATGCCCTGGTGTCAGTGGTCAGTTGGAGGAAGAAATGCCGTGGTGAGTGGTCAGTAGGAGGAAAAAATGCTCTGGTGTCAGTGGTCAGTAGGAGGAAGAAATGCCCTGGTGTCAGTGGTCAGAAGGAGGAAGAACTGCCTTGGTGTCAGTGGTCAATAGGAGGAAGAAATGCCTTGGTGTCAGTAGGTGGAAGATATGCCCTCTGGTCAGTTGGAGGAAGAAATCCCCCCGTGTCAGTGGTCAGTAGGAGGAAAAAAATGCTGAGGTGTCAGTGGTCAGTAGGGGGAAGAAATGCCCGTTGTCAGTGGTCAGTAGGAGAAAGAAATGCCCTGGTGTCAGTGGTCAGTTGGAAGAAGAAATGCCTTGGTGTCAGTGGTCAGTTGGAGGAAGAAATGCCCTGGTGTCAGTGGTCAGTTGGAGGAAGAAATGCCTTGATGTCAGTGGTCAGTTGGAGGAAGAAATGCCTTGGTGTCAGTTGGAGGAAGAAATCCCCTGGTGTCAGTGGTCAGTAAAAGGAAAAAATGCTTGGGGACTCTGTGGGTAGTTGGGTGCACTGTAGGCATCTGGAAAAACATTGCAGTATGCTGAGGAACAGTGGGGGCTGTGGGGGTTTTGTAAGTGTAGCCCTGGGGTTTGGGGAACTATGGGGTTTAAGGGGCTCTGCGGAGAGGGAAGGTGGGGTGATGGGACTACTGTTTCTTGTAGGGATCATTGTGATATTAAGGAGGCTCAGCAGGGTAGCTGTGAAGAAATATGGAGGGCTGAAGGAACTAGAAGGAGCAGATCTTGCAGATGACAGTGCGAAGAGATAAACCATTCCCTCCCCCTCCTGTCCCCCTACACACATACAATGTTTTAGAACTAGAACACAAAAAAGTAGCCTCCTGTAATCCACCACTGCTCATTCCAGGACCCCCCATCCCAGGCCCCATAGCCCCTGCATGGGCTGTTATGGTGGTCGATTCTGCCACTGGTAGTGACATAGGGGTCAGTGGGAATAATCACTGGGCAAAGTGGTGAACCAAGAGTCTGACAATCACAGGAGTATCGGTTTTTGAACGTCTTTTTTTCTCTTATTAGCGCTCAGCTGGTGCAGATGAAGCCCTTTCAGTCATGGTTGTATTTTTGCGACAGGGTCGCTTTAAACATATTTACTTTGAAACGTACTTTATAGGGTTAATGTATGTTCACTTTTACATTGTGTGCATTTACTGCATTCCTTCTCTAATTGAAATGAATAAGCCTCCGATTTTCCATTAGTGTTCTCATTCATCAGGACCAATGTTCAATTATCAAAGGGCGAGAGACGAGATGCGTTCCCTGACGCCACGTCTTTTTTGTCCCCGCAGCATACTCTTCTAATGACACTAATTAGCCAGTGTATGGGGACATTGCTGTGTGTCCCAGGGGAGGGGGGCAGCTGGAGGTACAACTGAGTGCTGACTGGATGGATCAGGGAGGAGGGGGGCATCCAAGAAAGGATATCAAATGAGAATGCATGAAAGGAGAACATGAGAAAGAGAAAAGTAGAAAGTGGCTGAAAGACGGGAATGAGAACAAAGTTTTAGAACAGAGAGATAGAGAGAAAGGAGATGAGAGGTGGTATCAGGAGAGGAGTGAGAAAGGTCATGAGAGTAGAGGACAGGGGCTTAACCTCTAATAGTGTGGAGGGTCCGCCAGTGAATCAGGTTACGCAATCTCAAGGTAGACTATACCTTGGTATATTTATAGAATAATATACAGTATTTAATATCTAATTGTAGGTGTATTTTCTTTTAAAGCAGCAGTAATGCTAGAAAAGAGTAATGCCTCGTACACACGATCAGAGTATCTGATGGTCTAAAATTTGATGGATTTTTTCATCGGAATTCCGTTCAAGCTGTCTTGCATACACACTGTCAGACCAAATTCCGACAACACATACAACGGCAGGGGAAGTTTGATTCCACTGGCACGACTCTTGGGGCTGCTTTTGCTAATCTCATGTTACTGCGTGTTAAGTAAAAGTTTGGTAAGAGACGATTTGCACTTTTCAGACTGTTACAGCGTGACAAATGTGTTATCTCCATTACAAATGCTACTTTTACCGAAGGCGCGCTCCCGTCTCATACTTTATTCTGAGCATGCACACGAACGTGTTTCTCGTCGAAAACCAGCCCGACGAGGAACACGACGAGGAAATTGAGACTCCCGTTGAGGAAAAAGAGAACTTGTTCCTCGACAGTTTTTTCGATGAAAAACATACACACGACCGTTTTCCTCGGCAAAAAAGCTCTGCCACCAAGTTTCTTGATGGGTTCTGTCGAGGAAAACGGTTGTGTGTATGAGGCCTCAGGCTGAGCACCAGAGCCAGTTTTCAAAGTCTCTCAAGGTTGCCATCTTTTGTGGGACAATTGCCACCGTTATGATGTCTTTATTATATTAACTTTAAAGTCTCTTTAATAAAATAACATTGTCAAAAAGTCCAATATTTACTGGTTAGGTTAGTAAAATACCAGCCAGGTGGCACCTTAGTTATACTTGACTCTTGGCTGTTTATCCTCACTTTAGTTCCTTAAACCTCTCCAGGCTTCTATGACCACTTACCCTCCATCCGTACTTTGTCTATGATTTGAGCTGTGCAAGATTAAAGCTAAAACCTAATTGGTTGATAATAGCAAAAACGAAAAGAACTCTGGACAGCCGCACTCCAAAATGACTTAAAATAAAGTTGGTCTTTTAATGTAAAAAGTACATACAGGCACTGCAAACAACAGATACACTAGTTACAATGGTTATCTTGCCTATTTGGAGACCCCAAGATATATATAGGTGCGGTTTGTCTATTCACATGTCCTAGGCATATGTATGGTCTTATTTTGTTTTTGTTTCTTTTTTTCTTCACTTTAACATGTTAATTGCAAGATATGCTACATCACCTGTTCCATATAAATTGGTTTTAACATGCATGCAATTAACTATCTAAGTGTTTAATTGATCCAGTCTCGCCATAGGCGAATGTTTTCTCACATGATGGTGGTATGGGTATATATGTATTTTCAGTGTGAACCTATGTTAGCCATGACTAAGCGCTGAATTGCAGCGTGAAACGCGTCGGCCAATCTGTATCTGTTGTTTGCAGTGCCTGTATGTACTTTTTACATTAAAAGACCAACTTTATTTTAAGTCATTTTGGAGTGCGGCTGTCCAGAGTTCTTTTCGTTTTTGCTATAATCAGCATTGCCGGCACCCTGGTGGTTCAAACTACCCTTGATGATCTACGAGACTCACCTGGAGCGGTGAAAGAAATTGTCTAATTGGTTGATAGGCTGCCATGATTTTTATTTTCCTAAATCAGAACTTTTACCTTTTTATGGCACATTATATTTTGGCAAAGCACATGTGAATTGTATTGTGACCACCCATGACCACCCATGACCACTCATGACCTGTTTAACCTATCATGCTAACAACCTATTCCCTCTCCCTTGCCTAACCCCCTTAAACTAACTCCTAAAATGAACCATTAACACTTTGTTCCCTAAAAACCCAACCTTTAGGCCAGGGCAGTCTTTAACGTTGATTGGACCCTGGGCAAAACATTTCTTGGACCCCCCCATGCAATTTTGCTCTCCACCTGCTCTGAGACATACAATAAATATCAGCTAGACTTAAAATCAGTTTACTGTATCAGATCAGGCAGTGATTGTGATTGGTTGCCAGAGGTTACAGCATATCATTACCACTTACTGACTGGTTGCTAGAGGTTACAGCACACATTACGGCTCACTGATTAGTTGCTAGAGGTTACAGCACATGATTTCTTCTTGTTAATTGGTTGCTAGAGATAAATGTACAGTAATACTGCTCACTGATCAGTTGCTACAGGTTACAGCACATCATCTCCTCACTGCAGAGGGGCATGATATACATATGAATGCCGCCTTTATTTACATATGAATGCTGCCGGCTTCAGCTATTTACATATGAGTCCTGACGCTATTTACATGTGAATTACAGTTATTTAAATGTAAACACACAGTCTGCAGGTAAGTCATCCATACACAACATTATGACAGAGCTGGGCAGCATTAGTAGCAGCACTTCACACTGAGATATCAGTACACAGCACAGGACTAAAACTTCAGGGGCGAGGGAATTTAAACTGGAATAGTTGGCAAGTATGAGTCAGCTGTTTTGGGCCCCACAACAATGTCAGGGCCCAGGACAGCTTCCCATTTTGCCCTGCCTTAAAGACAGCCCTGCTTTAGGCTAAAGCCTCGTACACACGTCCGAGAAACTCGACGGGCAAAACACATCGTTTTGCTCGTCGAGTTCCTTGTGAAGCCACCGAGGATCTCGGCGAGCCAAATTTTCCCATTGCCCAACGAGAAAATAGAGAACATGATCTCTATTTTGCTCGACAAGTTCCTCAACGGGTTTCTTGGCAAAAAGTGTACACACGACCGGTTTTCTCGGCAGAATACGTCTCCCATCGAGTTTCTTGCTGAATTCTGCCGAGAAACCCGGTCGTGTGTACGAGGCCTGAGTTTACACTTAGGTACTTGATCCACGTTTTAAAGCCTCACAAACCCCTGTCAACACTCTGTACCAAATATGTAAATTGCAGCTGACAGTGTAGTACACATGGTCATATTCCATCAACTTTAACCCTATACTAGTGCTAAAACAACCTTTAAATATTTATACTAACCTTACTGGTGCCAAAAAATAGCAGCCATTAAAAACCGTAATGCTTAGATATAACTGCTCTAAATGGTGCTAAAATTTAATAACTCTTAAATTACAATTTTAGAAGTGTTCATAAAGAAAAGGTATATATACAGACCTGTAAAACTTTAAAAACAGCAAGGCAGCAGAAAAAAATAATACATTACCCTTTGAAAATACCATAAAACAAGACAATTACGCATATGAAAAAAGGAAAAAATTGCAAATCAATATTTCAACCTTTATACAGACTCGCTGGCAGATTGATCCAAACACACAACAAGTCAATATTATAGACACGGGTTTATAGTGGAGCAAAGCAGTATTGTAGCACACAGAGGAGTTTATATAGAAAGGTTATGTTAAATAATTACTTCACTGGGTTTGGTGGGTGCATTTCAATTGTTTTTTTTTTTACATACAGTATATATGTGTTTTTTTTATATATATTTTCATGTAATCCCCTCTAAAAAATCTTTTCCTTTCCTTTCATTGACAGCACTTATCTAACCAGTACATCTCTTGTACTTGTGTTCGCCTCCTGAAATTTGAAGCATGTGTAGCGCTACCCCCTTTAGGAGCCGCTGGTTAGATTGGGACGGCATGATTATGTTTCCTCTGTGATGTGTCCAGGGATGATGGTGATGATGATGCAATAACGGAATGTCCAAACAGCAGGGTGTCGTTTCTGTGCTTTGATTTCTTGCCCAACATGGCAAACGGTTAACTCAAGGTAGATAGAGATAGGTTGGTGAAAGGAGATTTTGCAGATTCAGGCCTATGGATAAACGTAAGCAGTCCTGCCTCCAATGGGACTTTAAGGCCCCATGCACACGAGAAGCAAATGCAAACACATGTAAACTCAAGTTTTCAAAGGCAAATACCGGCGTTTAAAACGCCTGTTTTTGCCGCGAATTTCGCAGCGTTTTGCCGCGTTTAGCTGTGTTTTACCGCGTTTGCGGCTATCAGCGTTCATAACAAAGACATTGTAGCCCCTCCCAAAGCTTTGAAACGCAAAAACGTTTGTGTCTGAACCCAAAATTTTGCGTCTGAAAAAACGAGCCTAAACCCAACTGCTTTAAAACGCAACAAAACGTGAATGTGTGCATGGACAGGATAGGATAACATTAAATGTGTTCAGGGGCAGTTGAAAAAAAATGCCCAAATGCCTCTGAACTCGAGTTTACCAGCGTCTCGTGTGCATGGGGCCTTACTCACGTCACCACTCCAGCCGGAGTGGGTAAAGTGTATCTGGACAGGCCTCTCACACCGACCTGGCAGCCAGAGTATCACTTAGAACTTCTAGGAAGGAACAAGTCTCTGCCACCGACTTGGCTCTAGTGGAACTTAGAATTTGTAGTGAGACCTCTGCCACAGGCCCAGTACTTAGGAACATGGATAGTAGAGCGAATCCTCCCAGTAAATACAATTTGCCTGAATCTCCCTCAGGTAGACTTCTTAGGTTGGGGTCACCGACTGACAAGTTACAGCATACAACTTCCCAGTGTCCGATTACCCAGATCCCCGATGGATCGTCTAAGCCCTGTTGGATCACCTGCCTCCGGGCTCACCTCAGACCGACTCCCCACCGA
Organism: Rana temporaria; assembly: GCF_905171775.1. Classification (NCBI taxonomy): domain Eukaryota; kingdom Metazoa; phylum Chordata; class Amphibia; order Anura; family Ranidae; genus Rana; species Rana temporaria. The sequence goes on along the minus strand of NC_053500.1, from coordinate 36,110,112 downwards.
ACAGCATTACTCGCTTGGGATCTTCCTCATGAATTGTGGGGGACCCAGTAAGTCACTGGGGCCCCTCTGCAGCTTTAATTGCTCCGGGCCATTTGGGCCCAGAGTCAGGAACTCCGCGTAGCATGTGCGCCCCCGCCTGGTAGGCCTTCTCGCCGGGGCCCGTGATGTGCGCACACCCTAAAGGTGGGTGCTGCACCTGAAATCAGGAATGGGTGAAGACCCTTCAAAATGGCGTCCACCCTAGAAGTACCCTCCCCCAGCATGCCCCGCGAGGGAGAAACTCCTCTGATTGGCTGCTGGTAGGAGGCGCCTCTCCCTGGACCCATCTGCTATCCAAAGATGGAACGGTATCTTTGGAACACAGAATGAAACCACAGAACAGTCCAGCCAGACACAAACACAATTTAACAAATCATCATGAATGACAGCGAAATAACTCTCTCATTCCCCTCTAAATTTAACATATCACCTGTACTGAAAGTACACAGGCGCTACACATGCGAATGCTATCAGAGCTCCTGAGAGACAGACGGGGACCCAGCTGTCAAAGAGACATTGGGTCCTGGCAATTTCAACCACAGTGGGGAGAAAGCCATGGGCACATGAGCAAATAAATTACACTGAGTTTTTTGGAGGTACCTTCTAGACTCATAACCTTTAACTGGTTATTAAACAGTAGGGTGGTTTATTGCTGTCTATAGAAACGCTAAAGGGAAACTTTACAGGCAAAAAGAAGCATATCTTACAAATTCCACTCCACTGGCATCCTGCCAAAATGGCTCATTTCTCAGGGCTGGGGCTGGACATCAATGGCTCACCGGTGCATGAAATCAACTGGTGAAGGGGACTCTCTACTACTTCTATAGCATACCCTAAATGTCTGTCTTTCCACACCAAAAAAAAACAAAAAAAACAAGGGGTTCCGCAGCTCCTGTATGAATGAAGCTTGCAATTGAGAATTTTCCATAGATGCCAATGTTACTGGAGCTGTGCAATGGCAAGCTGGCCAAGAATATATATTCTAACTCATCATTAATCCCTCATTAACCCCATTTTTTTATTTAGCAATTTTTTTTAGAGTTTACTGTATATATTGTATAGTGTATATATATATATATATACAGTATATATATATTATACTATACAATATATACAGTAAACTCTACAAATGGTAAAAAAAAATGGCAAAAAAATTAATAATGAGGGATTAATGATGAGTTTTAAAAAAAAAGAAAAGTCATTTTCGGTTTCGGCCTGACTTTTTTTATTTTGGTTTCGTTTCGGTTCTGAAGTTTCCATTTCGGTGCACCTCTAAAAATAAGTATTAATATTGTTTTTACCTGAAGGACCACACAAATTTAGCATACCTTAGATCCACCACACATTACAGTATGCGTGTACTTTAAGTCTCTCTTAAACCCAGAGCATAATTCAGAGCATTTGATAGCAGTTATCAGCGAGGGCTACAGGTAAAGTGTTAGGATCAGCTGGCTCAGCATCCACTAAAAGGGCCATTAATCCCCTTCTTTCAAGCGTTACATCTCGAAGGAGGCTTTTGTTAAATATAGAAACCATTATGCCTGCATTAGAGACTGCACAGGGCCTGGTGTTAATACAGAGTAGGATTAATTCCCATGTTATATGGAAGATGATTGCTCAGAGAGGCAATGCTGAACAATAAGGAAGGTTTTTATCTATATAAGTGAAAGGAATAATAATGTAAAAGAAAAGTTAGATAACTTATATGAGATGATGGAATGGTTATTTACTTGAAAAAAAGGATCATTTCACTAGGGCGGGTAAGTTATTTTAACTCTACTCACGATGCTAAAAACGTTCATAAACATCGCTTAGGGGTGGGATTCGTATTTTTTCACATTAAATTAACTTAACTGTAACTATCGAAAGGGTTATGTTATCATGAAACATTATGTTATCTCAAGTAGTATTATTTTATCGTTACACCAAACTGCACTAACAACTGAAGCTAGCAGTATTTTTTTAAGATGGCTCGTGCATTCATCTTAGTGAATGTTAGTGAATTGACTTTTATGTTTATTTCATTGTAATGGATGTTAAAATAACACTGCAATGAAGAAAAAAGAATCCAAGAGGTGTTGGGAATTTAATCCTAATTCATATAAAGTAGTAAGCAGGGGTGGACTGACTATTCATGGGGCCCCCGGGCAATAGAAGATTATGGGCCCCCTGAGCTTACAGATGGCCACCACGCCAGGAGGCATTGCATAGGCAGGGCAGCTAAAATCTCAGGATTTTCACATCAAAAGCATGTCGGTTTTGGATATATCAGGGACAGATGTAAAAAAAAACACAGATTTTTACATACTGTCCCTGGTTTTATTGAGCCTGACAACCCTGATGGGGCCCCCTAGTGGCATGGGGCCCTCGGGCAGTGCCCGAGAGTCCCAATGGTCAGTCCGCCCCTGGTAGTAAGTAAGTAAAGTAAAGTAGTAAGCATGGAAAAAAAAGGCATTTGGAGAGCTCACTGGTCTAGATTAGGCTGCTCGCAACAGACAGGGGAGAGGCGGCTCTTCAATTAGGCAAATTAGGCGATCACAGGGGCCCCGCGATCGCCAAATTTGCGTGATATCCCCATCCCCATCCCACTTGTTCTCCCGCTGGTGGCTGCCAGCAAATGACAAGAGCTGGTCCGAGAAGGAGACCTGACAGGGCTAACCTCCAGTGCTAGCTTTCTCCACCAGGGTTCCATGCAACCACAGCGCCTTGAAGCGATTTAGTTGGCATTTGTAGCGCTATATAAGTTACTCACTCACTCACTCACTCACTCAGGGTTCACCAGAGGTTGGAATTTAAGCAGTGGTAGATAATCAGTAATCGTCAGATGTTTTTTCACCTTAATGCATAGGGTGCATTAAGGTGAAAAAACATGAACCTTTACAACCCCTTTAATTGCAGTCTTTCTCAACAAGGGTTCCATTAAATCTTAGGGTTCCTTCAGAGATTGCTAGGAGGTTAATTGAGCAGTGGTGGGTTAAAGTCCCACCTGATGGTGCCTGCATGGTTCTACAGAGTCACACACGCCTGTAGTAAAATTTCTCAGGATGCCTCGGGGAAACCCTTCCTCCTCTTGTTGTTCCTGGACAAGACAGACCTCCTCCCAGGTTTTCACGATATGGATCCCACTACAGAGTCACACATGCCTGGTGAAATATTTCTAAGGCTACTTTCACACCGAGGCGCTTTGCAGGTGCTATAGCGCTAAAAATACCACCTGCAAAGCACCCTGAAAGAGCCAGAGGGCTTTCACACTGGAGCAGTGCACTGGCAGGATGGTGAAAAAAGTCCTGCTAGCCGCATCTTCGAGGTACTGTATGACCACCCATGCTTTGCCAGCAATTTTAACCCCATTTCGTCTGAATAGCGCCGCAAAAACGACGATTAATCGCTGCTCAAAGTAGCGGCGCTTCAGCGCCGACGCCCCCACTGCCCCAGTGTAAAAGTACCCTAAGGATACCTCGGGAACACGAATCCTCATCACAGTGCACCTAGACAGCTCAGACCTCCTCCCGGGATCTCATTGAGCCATGTGTAGCCATATAAAACAAAGGCAAACCATAGAGCTCTCTGCTAATTAAATTTTATAAAACTTAACCCAGGGATAAAATACTCACATACAAATGTGAAAAACATGCATATCATCAATAATGATGAGAACAGAGAAAAACGTCTTGAATGGCGACAACTTTTATTTTATAACATTTATTAAATTATTTATGAGTTTTTGGTTGCTCTACACTATGTATATTATATTTTGTTTATTACCTTTTTAAAGTCACAAGTGGATACACTCCAAGTGGTGTAGGCCAAACCTATTAGTCGGCTATTATATTGATTATTTTAATTTTATTTTCACAATCACATTGTTTATTGCACTTATTATACAGTATATATTTTTTCACTATTTGGTTATATAACTTTACCTCCAAATAAAGTGCTCTTAATCAAGACCAATTTACCTTTTTATTTATCACTGGTACCTTCTAGCTGTGCTGCACATATATCACATGAGGGGTTATTTACTAAAGGCAAATCCTCTTTGCACTACAAGTGCAAACTACAAGTGAAAGTGCACTTGGAAGTGCAGTCGCTGTAGATCCGAGGGGGACAGGAAAATAAAACAGCATTTTAGCTTGCACATGATTGGATAATAAAATCAGCAGAGCTTCCCCTCATTTCAGATCTACCCTTCAGATTTACAGCGACTGCACTTCCAAGTGCACATTCAGTGCAATTTCAAGTGCACTTTGTAGTTTGCACTTGTTGTGCAAAGTGGATTTGCCTTTCGTAAATAACCCCCACCGTGTAAACCAGTGGCGGCTGGTGCTCAAAATTTTTGGGGGGGCGCAAATGAAAAGAAAGAAAAAAATTGTAGCCTCACTGTGCCTATCAAACGCAGCCGCTGTGCTATCAATTGTCACCACTGTGCCATGACATTAAACGCAGTCACTGTGCCATCAATTGTCACCACTGTGCCATGCCATTAAACACAGCCGCTGTGCCATTAATTGTCACCACTGTGCCATGCCATCAAACGCAGCCACTGTGCTAATTGTCACCACTGTGCCCATTGTTGCCACTGTGCATGTCACTGTGCTGTGCCCTTTAATTGTCGCCTCTGTGCCCATTGTTGTCACTGTGCTGTGCCCTTTGTCGCCTCTGTGCCCATTGTTGTCACTGTGCTGTGCCCTTTGTCGCCTCTGTGCCCACTGTTGTCACTGTGCTGTCTGTGCCCTTTTATTGATGCCACTGTGCCCTTTGCCGCTCTCTGTCCACTTTGCCGCTCTCTGTGCCCATTGTCGCCCCTTTCCCTGTAAAATGAACTTACCTGAAGCTTCCATGTCCTCCCTTGATGTCTTGTCCCGCTTGGTGACGCTTCAGCCAATCAGGTTCCTGATAACCAGAATGCGGGAACCTGATTGGCTGAAACGGCCATCAGTCTTTTTCAAGGAACGCAGGGGGCCTTGTTACGAGAATAGACATCCGAGAGTCGGAGGGCTGTACTTGGAAAGCCTATGAGAGCCGCTGGCTTTGATAGGCAGTTCCGCTCAGCCAACCAGCTGACGTTATTCAGGTAACCGGCGCCCTATGTCCGGTTATCTGAATAGACCAGGCAGCTGGCAACCAACAATAACATACATCCGTGCAATTATGCACAAATGTATGTTATTTGCGAGAGGGGGTGGCGCTGCAGCGCCCTCTATAGACGGCCGCCGGAACTGTGGTTAAAATGTAAAAATGACATTTTAGCCAAATAAAAGTTCTTAAAGGGCCCGTTTTTTTTTTGTTTTTTTTTGTGACTGCGGGAGGGGGGGGGGGCGGCGCCCATGCGTGCCTATGGACGGGCCGCCACTGGTGTAAACTACATATCCCAATATTCCTATTCTGCCATTATTGGGGTGAATATTGGGAGAGTGATTGGCAGGAATATCTACTCCCCCTGTACATTGAAATTTATTAGGAGGAAAGCAATGGAACGGTGGAGAGACATGAAGATAGCAAAGGGATGATGTGGTTTACTTTGGCACATAGGCCTGTAGTAGAGCAGTGGGATGTAGACACAAGGGTGACAACACTGGCTACCATTTTTATAGTGTACTATCAGCTTTGCCATCTGAAGTAAGGAAGTGACATACAGACAGTGGCGTAGCGTAGCGGGTGCGAGGGGAGCCACCGCCCCGGGCGTAAAATTTAAAGGGGCACTGTCACGAGTGTGAAGAGGAGGGAGCGCCAACAGCAGATGGGACATAGGAACATATGCATGATGTCACCACTCTAGGCTTTACCAGTCATTATCAAGCACGCTCTCCTCTTCCCTACAGCCACTGCTGTCTCACATAGTGGATCATGTGACCAGACTAGAAATAGTTGAAAATAGGTAAGTCCATGGGTCAGGGGGGCACAAATTACTTGCCTCGCCCCAGGCGCTGACAACCCACGCTACGCCACTGTATACAGATGAGACTTCTGGCAGGATCACAGTTATATTTTATAATAAACTGTGCTTGTTGTGACCATTGGGGGCCATTGTGTTTTTTTTCCCTATTTTGCCTATACATACACATACGGCTAAATGTTTAGCATAAATTTAATACATTTAAAGTTTTTTTTTTTATTATTACTTTTTCTCCCAGGTAAGTTGCATGCCTCCTGTGGCCGGTCAGGCTTGTGTTGTCTAACCTTGTGCATTTTTGGACAATGTTTATACTACCTTCCATATGGAATTGATGGCCTTCACATATATCTCCTCTTTTAACTTCAAAATCCAATAAAAGGCATACATGAAGGTTGCATACCTGAACTGGCCCCATCCACAGTGGGATGTGGATAATATTTCACATCCAATCTATCTCTGCTTGCTCTCAATTCTTCATCCCGGCTCACAAGGATTTGGTTTCTATCCGCGCGGATCAATCAATATGCTGACAGTTTCCTAACTCTATTGAAGGAAAATTGAAACCAATTGTTAAGGAAAAAAAAACATATATGTACCTGAGGTTAAAAGCTTAAAGGGATAGTCCCAAAGGATCTCATGACTATAGCATGCTTAAAGCGTTAAAGTGTCAATCTTGCCTCGAGTTTAGCATGACTTAGTGAGGGAACATAACTTTATCATTTGCAGAGGAATGATTGTTGAAAACCCAAACTGAAATCACTGACATGTACTTTGATATATATGTAAATGGTCACTTCGTGGTCAAGGCATATATCTAACAGTACTTTCATTCTTCACTTATGAAGTTATTTATATTCCCGCTGGGCCATAAACTGATGTATTTCATCTTGGGAATCCAGTTATATGTTATATGTTACAGCTGTGAGGTCTATCACACCTTTCCAGCTTTCCTAGGGCCTCCAGGTATGAGTATGGAACGCTTATATTTATGTAAAGAAAGTTAAATCTAGGGGTGCAGAGAGACAAGTCTACTAGGAAAAAGGCAGATTGACCCACGTTTTATTCAAATTTAAATCTAACTTCAAACAGAATTATTATTTTTTTCTGTGGGGGACCAATAGGTTAATTTACCAGCTGGGTTCCATTTTCTTTCAGGTGCTCCATTGGTTATGGTATTTCATGGTAATTTGTGTGTCCAACCCTCCCAAAAAGGAGTCTCTCTTGTAGTTAGACTCATAAGTTTCCTTTTTCTACATTATGGAGCTTTTACTGTAAGAGGCATTATAAAAGACTGTTATCAATTTAGTTACTTATGCTAGTAGAATTTAAATATATACATAACGTTATTCATTGGGGATTTCAGTTATCAAATAAGATTTAGGATTTACCCCTAAAGGCCCACTTGAGGCTTCGCTCTATGCTGCTTTTACATTTGTCCACGGGTTAAATACTTGGGGGCAGATCCACAAAGATCTGCCCCAGCGCAGAGTATCTGAGATACGCTACGCCGCCGTAACTTACTTTTGTTATGGTCGAATCCAGAAAGAATTTGCGCCGTAAGTTACGGCGGCGTAGTCTATCTCTCGCGGCGTAACGGCGCTGTAACAGGAGTCACTTTTGGGCACAGATTGAGCCAGGAGATGGGGTACACATGTTGGATTGTTTTGGCGTGGACAGTGATTTACAGTATATTCCTTAATGCCTGCAAAGAATATTCTATGACTCATTTCTATGCTTAGCCCTGACTAGTGACATGCTAATTGAGTCAGGGCCTGGAAGACATTCCATTGTGTGTAAAGGTGTTAATCCAGGTCTGCTCCCAGACCTCTAATTATGTATGCTAAATACTGTTTATGTACTTGTCGGAGACAGAGCGTCTGTCTGGGGATGTGGATTGGAAGGAGATCATTGTGTGATGATGTTTTGTTTGTTATGCTGTTAATGAAGGAATGTTTAGTAATTAGCCTTAGTGTGTGATTAGGGGGGTGGAGATTTCATTGTCCCTTTGAATACTTCCATGCCTTGTACTGTATATAAGCTGAGAAGAAACCATTAAAGTTGTCTTCATTTGAAACCAGAGAACACGGAGCAAGTCTCGTTATTCTGGGAAATGGGAGGCCTGCTGGTTTGTCTGTGTGTCAGATGAGCTGTCGTAGTTGATGGAAGGTCGTAAACGGTGGTGACCGTTACAGGCGCGTAATTCAAATCGGCGAGTAGGGGGCGTGTTTCATTTAAATGAAGCGTGTCCCCGCGCTGAACGAACTGCGCATGCTCTGTTCCTAAATTTTCCGCCGTGCACTGCGCTAAATGACGTCACAAGGACGTAATTTTTTGTGACGTGGACGTAAATTACATCCAGCCCGATTCACAGACGACTTACGCAAACGAAATAACATTTTTAAAATTATACGCGGGAACGACGGCCATACTTAACATTGTGTACGCCACCAAATAGCAGCTTTAACTATACGCCGAAAAAAGCCGTCTAGAGACGATGTAAAAAAATGCGACGGCCGCTCGTACGTTCGTGGATCGTCGGAAATAGCTAATTTGCATACTCGACGCGGAAAACAACGGGAACTCCACCCAGCGGACGCCGAAGTATTGCATCTAAGATCCGAAGGCGTACGAAGACGTACGCCTGTGGGATCTAACCCAGATGCCGTCGTATCTTGTTTTGAGGATTCAAAACAAAGATACGACGCGGAAATTTGAAAGTACACCGGCGTAGTATACTCTCTTTGTGGATCTGCCCCTTGTTTTTTAATAGTGCCATGAAATGCATGGCCTTAAATTATTCCGTGGGCAATAAATATTATCTTTTTGAAGAATCGACTCTCAGCTTCCTTACTCTTCTGCCGGCTATGATGGGGTCCTTGAAAACGTTGGTGTGCGTAATGATGATATTTCTATATATACAGATGTTTTTAATCCTGGACCCAGTGGGATGAGCTTGAGAGTATAAGGAGTCCTTAAGGCACTATGAAAAATGGCTAGTTTGAAAGTCAGCTTAGCATTTAAGGCCTGGCCAAACAGAACAATTGATTTGAGTATAATATGTAGAATGAAAGTGAAGTGCCAGTTTATCAAAAGGGGTATATTTAATGTCAGCAACCAGAATAATGGTGGGTTAAAGACCCACTCACCACTCTCCCTCTAAAAGTCCTTGGCGGCTGTCTGTGTAGTTGAAGAGGCCCCTCTTGACAATGGTGCTTACTGGCATTTCTTAAGGAGTCTGGCGAAAGGTGGTTTAGGCTGTAATAGCGATAGACAGTCAGTGTTCCTGGAGCAGGCCCCAAACATCAGGCAGGCTGGATCTCGATGCTGTGCTGCACAGGCAGATTCTCCAGTGGCAGATAGATGGCTTTGGGTTATTGCCAAAACAGCGGGATAGTGCAGAAACCTCACCAGGCTCAGTCAAGTGATCTGCAGGATGAACTAGCAGATCTCTGGATCATGCAAACCTGTCTAGTTCCAGAAAGGAATTTTCACATAGTGAACTTAAAAGAGAAGTTCAGGTTTCACAAAAAAATAAAAATGTCTACTTATCTAGGTGGATGCAGCATCGATTCAATGCTGCATCTGTCCCCCCACTGGCTCTACACTGAGAACTGAGTGATCAAACACAGCTGATTGCTTAGTTGTCCCCCCCTGCACTTTGAGCAAAGAACCATGACTGTCAATCACTGTCTCTCTGCTCTGCCCTTCCATTGCTCACTGGTACACTGGGCTGTGGAGGGGGCGGCAGTGACTGGTTCAGTTTCCCAGCAGCTCGCTGAGGGGCTGAACCAGCTGCTGGTCAAAGCTGCTGGGTGGATCCCAACAATAAAGATGAGATCTGTCCCGAGCCGGCTGAGGAGTGCAGAACGATCTGCACTATTCTGATCCATAGGAGAAGTAGGGCCATAAAACCTCTGACCCTACTTCTCCTTTCAGGTTCTGCATAATTCAGTAACAGTCATAGGCATGTGCAGGGGGTGTGCATCTAATCTCTCTGTGTGCATTAGCATTATCGCCCTGTTTGCCGGCAGAAAGATGGGAAAGATCTCCTACTGATCGGCTCTGCCGTAGGAGTGTGTGTGTGTGTATGTGTAAATATATATATATATATATATATATATATATATATATATATATATATATATATATATATATATTGTAAGATTGGGGTGATCAGACTCCAGCGGTAGGTGAATTTTTTAGTGAGTATGCCAGTCCAGAACTGAATTTTTAAGGGCCTGGTAGCCCACTTTTATTTAAAAGCACAAAAAGTTCACAAATACATCAGTAGCCCTCGCATGGGGGTTCCACCATTACTGTATCTTGCATACTCGACACTTTAGCCTCCTGGCTTTCATTCTTTCCATCCGGCTGTTTCAGGCCTTTAGCCTAGGCCTATGTTCTGTTCCTCAGAACAAACAGAGTTTCCTAGAGATAAGCTTACTCCTGGTCAGCGCCTTGATGCTCAATGACAAATGACATCTGCCTCCTGCAGACATGTATACTCTAGCTGCACCCATGCAGCGTCTCTGACTCCTCTCAGAGAGATGGGAGTCCATCTGACTCCCAGCACAGACTTCCTGTCTGTTGGGTGGGCTCCTGAGCCATAGACAGGTCAGAATTAAATAGCTGAACACACAGTTGTGCAATTAATGTGTCTTTCTCTCCAAAATCTGGTGTAAACCAGCAACCTTTCACGTAACACAGAGTACCACCACCACTATATATATGTTCTGACTTGATCTGAAGAAGGGCGGTAGCATGTAAGCCCGAAACGCACATCCATGTCTGAATACTCTGTATACTTCGTTGGTATGTAACCTTTACGAGAAGATTTGAAAAATAAAACGATTTTAAGTGCAGCAAATCTTGAACTTTTTTTCTTTTATATATATATATATATATATATATATATACACATAAAGTACGCATTTACATGTCCACCCACATGTGTGTTTGAGCTTTGCAGTGCACACCCTAATGCAATAGGCTGCGCACACCTATGGTAACAGTGGTTCTGGTTACAGTTATATGAGAGTTTAGTGATTGGGTTTGCGTATAATGTACTTTTCATTATAAGTACCATAGGTGTGCGCACAGGGTGTGCCAGGTGTGCCCAGGCATACCCTAATCACCTTGTGTAGCACAAATACCCCCTACTGCCCTATCCCTTCCCCCCACAGCACTCCCAACTTCCTGCCTCTCTTCTCCTGCCAGCTGTTGCTGTGGGGATGTTTCAGGGTGAGTGAGGGAAGGGGCCGATAATATGTAATTTACCAGCCCCTTCCCATTCTGGATGAAAAGCGTGAGTGATCGGTAGTGTGTGTTTGAGCTTTGGGGTGCACACCCTAATGCATTTGGCTGTGCACACCTATGATAAGTACTCTTTACTGCATAAGGCAGCTATTGAAATTTAAGGGAACCCTGGACCTACCTCGGCACTACTGTCTGTTGCTCATAGTGGGGTTCATGAACGGGCTGTGTAAGCACAGTAATAGCGAAGTACAATATAAACACGTGTTTGTAGGACAGTCCAGCACATATGTCTTCGGTACTGTAGCTCCTCGAATCAATGAATATCTCAAAACCTTGATTGCCCACATCTACAAGACACTTCCATAAAGGAGGACAAAATGTGAAATTTTCACATTCCCTTAATTGGTTCAACAAGACTATATCTTGGGCCCTATCTACTCTTAGCTTCTGGTCTGCATCTGCCACCACCCCCCCTCCAACCTGACAACTCGGTGACTCCATCATCACTGGCAACTGCATCCTTCATATTCAGTGGTCATACTGAACAGACCACATCCTGTGAATATGAACTGTAGTCAAGTAATGACTGCTGCATAATTCATGATAATAATATAACAGAAGCAAAACACGAGCCTCCTCTAAGCTGCTGGTTTGATTCAGCCGCACAAAGCAAAATACACTTATGCAGATGTCACAAGCTGAATATTTTTTGGCAAACGGAGGGAAAGAAAATGTTGCATTTTTCCAACAGAAAAATTTGGAGAACACTCAAAATAAACTTAATTGTAATAAATAGAAATACATATTATAAGGATAGTAGCTTTCTAAAGGGTAAATACATGAGTTCCCAAGATAATGTTTTCTTGGGAAAACCAGTAAGACGTCCAGTGTTAAATGAGGACATTGGTCATGGGTGCCTTGTTCCTTTTTTAAAGATGTCCTTAAAGGGGATGTTTTTGTGTACTTAATGTTTTTTTTTTTATCAGTGAAATGTTTATTGAGGTTTCTTTCCAGACATTTAAGAATTATACAGCAGAATACATAAGTTAACCACTTAATACCCGGACTAATATGCAGGTAAAGGACCTGGCCAGGTTTTGCGATTCGGCACTGCGTCGCTTTAACAGACAATTGCGCGGTCGTGTGACGTGGTTTCCAAACAAAATTGGCGTCCTTTTTTTCCCACAAATATAGCTTTCTTTTGGTGGTATTTGATCACCTCTGCGGTTTTTATTTTTAGCGCTATAAATAAAAATAGAGCGACAATTTTGAAAAAAATTCAATATTTTTTGCTATAATAAATATCCCCCAAAAATATATAAAAAAACTTTTTTTCCCTCAGTTTAGGCCGATACGTATTCTTCTACCTATTTTTGGTAAAAAAATCGCAATAAGCGTTTATCGTTGGTTTGCGCAAAATTTATAGCGTTTACAAAATAGGGGATAGTTTTATTGCATTTTTATAAAAAACTTTTTTTTACTACTGATGGCGGCGATCAGCGATTTTTTTCGTGACTGCGACATTATGGCGGACACTTCTGACAATTTTGACACATTTTTGGGACCATTGTAATTTTCACAGCAAAAAATACATTTAAAATGCATTGTTTACTGTGAAAATGACAATTGCAGTTTGGGAGTTAACCACAAGGGGGCGCTGAAGGGGTTATATATGACCTAATATGTGTTTCTAACTGTAGGGGGGTGTGGCTGTAGGTGTGACGTCATCGATTGTGTATCCCTATAAAAGGGATCACACGATCGATGACGGCGCCACAGTGAAGAACGAGGAAGCTGTGTATACACACACCTCTCCCCGTTCTTTAGCTCCGGGAACCGATCGCGGGACTCCAGCAGCGATCGAGTCCGCTGGTCCCGCGGTCACGGAGCTTCGGACCGGGTCGCGGGCGCGCGCCCGCGACCCACAGCTGGGCACTAGCACAGGAAGTACCTGTACGTGCATGTGCCCTAGCCGTGCCATTCTGCCGACGTAAATGTGCAGGAGGGGGTCCTTAAGTGGTTAACATCCCTTTAACCACACACCTCGCAACAAGGTGGCACCTCAGTCCGTGACTTCCCCAAATATCAAAGTCGGACATTACTTTACAGCATCATTTTGGCGAAAAACAATCCCTTCTGGGTGATGAATGTACAGTGCAGGGATTTTAACAAACTTTTTAGCATATTCCTACCTTTAGTTCATGTGGAGAGATAGCAGGTTTTTCACCAGACTGATTGTATACTGATTCTGAGTGGGAGGTGGGGGTCTGTGTCATCATAACCACCTGATGCACATTCTGTGATCTAATGGGGGAAAGCTGCATCCCTTTTTAACCCTTGGGGAGGATCTCACCAACATTTTAATTCCTGTTGCAGGGGATGCCTAAAATTTGACTTGTATCTTAGTGCAGAATTGTGGGACAATCAGTGAACCAATCACACAATTAGGATGTGACAGTTCTGGGCACGTTCTTAACAGTTGCCATATTGTATTGAATTTTACAGAAAATTACAGCAGCAGCAATTTGAAAAAGAAATTTAATTTTTAATAATTATTTGTGTAGCAATTGTATATGCTATTTTTTTTAATTTGCTATATTTATTTCCATGAAAGTGGTATTGCTTTTTCTAAATAATATTACTATATTTACTAAACAGAATGATATATGCCAAACACGACTGTGGGGTTACCTACCTTGCATTTTCTGTTTAGAGGTGTATTCTGTACATGTCATACAGAGGCGGCTCTAGGCTTTGTGAGGCCTTAGGTAAAACTTAGGGGGTGATTCAGTAAGATTTAGGCCGGCGTATCAGTAGATACGCCGACCTAACTCGGAATCTGCGCCGACCTAAGTTTAAGTGTATTCTCAAACTGAGATACACTTAAACCTATCTAAGATACGAAGGCTTGCGCCGTCGTATCTTAGGGTGCAATATTTTGTCCGGCCACTAGGTGGCGCTTCTATTGAGTTTGGCGTAGAATATGTAAATCACTAGATACGCCTATTCACGAACGTACGCCCGGCCGACGCAGTACAGATACGCCGTTTACGTAAGGCATTTTCAGGCGTATAGTTATTCCATCAAATAGCTGGACTAGTAATGTTAAGTATGGCCGTTGTTCCCGCGTCGAAATTTGAAAATTTTACGTCGTTTGCGTAAGTCGTCCGTGAATAGGTCTGGACGTAATTTACGTCCACGTTAAAACCAATACGTTCTTGCGGCGTACTTTGCCGCAATGCACACTGGGACATGTACACGGACGGCGCATGCGCCGTTCCTAAAAAACGTCAATCACGTCAGGTCAACCCATATTGACATAAAACACGCCCCCTCAGCCTATTTTGAATTAGGCGCGCTTACGCCTGCCGCATTTACGCTACGCCGCCGTAACTTAGCAGGCAAGTACTTTGTGAATACAGTACTTGCCTTGCAAACTTACGGCGGCGTAGTGTAAATGCCATACGCTACGCCGCCGCAACTGTGCGCCCGCCTACCTGAATCCGGCTGTTAGACTTGAGGCCCCACTCATGCCCATAATGGGAAAAATAATTCAAGCAAGAAAAATGGCTGCAGAAAATGCACGGATCTAGCACACAGGTGATCAGCACCACTTTCAGGGCACCCTCCTTACCCATCAGACATATTCAGCCAATGCAAGAGGGGGGAGAGAGGGGGAGGTGAGAAAAGGAGAGGGGTAATAGAGAGATCCGATGGTGCCGACATTAGTATTGATCACAGGCAAATTAGGCGGCCGTGAGGCCCCTGTGAGTGCGAGGCCTTAGGCGACCGCCTAATTTGCCTAATTAGAGAGCCGCCTCTGATGTCATATTTAAGTAGTCCTAGACTACATACTGTAGATAGAAATGACTGTTGGACTTTTTTTATCTTACAGCCTATGAAATTTGGAAAGACTACGCAGATTAATATATCCAAGCCTAAAAAGGAGAGATTTTAAAAACATTGCATATGTCACTTGACTAGCAGATGATAAATATTTTTTTTTAATGCAATTTCCGCTTTAACGATACAATCATGGTAGTTATTACTTAAGAACAATGACAGTTGTCTGAGAAAATATAAATGGTTGAGTATATAAAATGGTAAAGGAATTTCTTTTAAATATTTAAGTGACGCTGAAGTGTACATAAAGATGGAAACTCGATACTCTTATTAAAGCTTTAAAGCTGTTACAAGTTTACAGTAAAAATCCCCAGTGCCAAAAAATATTGTTAAAAGCTAGGATAGGCTTTTCGGATTGTGTTATCAAAATTAACCCTTGAGGAGTTAAACATGATTTCTGGATGACTTGGATGAGGAGCATTGAATGATATTACCTTTTTGATCTCGTACATCAGTTGTGTTCAGTGGGCTGCAGGAGGTTCTCTAGAGCTTCCTCTGAGGCCCTCTTGATCCTGAGAAAAAATGTACAAAATTTTGTGTGGGAGAGAAAAAAATGAAATCAGAATCTGAAACAGTGCTGTTATATATATATATATATATATATATATATATATATATATATATATATATATACAGTGGGGATCGAAAGTTTGGGCACCCCAGGTAAACATTTGTTCTAATGTGCATATCGAAGCCAAGGAAAGATGGAATCATTTCCAAAAGGCATCAAATTACAGATTAGACATTCTTATAATATGTCAAAAAAAAAGTTAGATTTTATTTCCATTATTTACACTTTCTAAATTACAGAAAACAAAAAAATGGTGTCTGCAAAAGTTTGGGCACCCTGCAGAGTTAATATCTTGTACTGCCCCCTTTGGCAAGTATCACAGCTTGTAAAGTCTTTTTGTAGCCAGCCAAGAGTCTTTCAATTCTTGTTTGAGGTATCTTTGTCCATTCTTCCTGACAAAAGTCTTCCAGTTCTTTGAGATTTCTGGGCTGTCTGTCACGCACTTCTCTTTTAAGGTCTATCCATAGATTTTCAATTATGTTGAGGTCAGGAGATTGTGAAGGCCATGGCAAAACCTTCAGTTTACGCCTCTTGATGTAATCCCCCGTGGATTTTGAGGTGTGTTTAGGATTATTATCCATTTGTAGAAGACATCCTCTCTTTAACTTCAGCTTTTTCACAGATGGCATCAAGTTACCATCCAAAATTTGCTGAAATTTTATTGAATCCATTTTTCCTTCTACTCGTGAAATGTTCCCTGTGCCACTGGCTGCAATACAACCCCAAAGCATGATTGATCCACCCCCATGCTTAACAGTTGGACAGAGGTTCTTTTCATTAAATTCTGTGCCCTTTTTTCTCCAAACGTATCTTTGCTCATTCCAGCCAAAAAGTTATATTTTTACCTCATCTGTCCACAGAACTTGTTTCCAAAATGCATCAGGCTTGTCTATATGTTCATTTGCAAAGTTCAAACGCTGATTTTTGTGGTGAGGACGTAGAAGAGGTTTTCTTCTGATGACTCTTCCATGAAGACCATATTTGTACAAGTATCTCTTTATAGTGGAATAGTGTACCACAACTCCAGTGTCTGCCAGATCTTTCTGGAGGGATTGTGCAGTCAAACGTGGGTTTTGAATTGCTTTTCTCACAATCCTGCGAGCTGTTCTGTCTGATATTTTTCTTGGTCTTCCAGATCTTGCTTTAACTTCCACTGTTCCTGATGACTGTCATTTCTTAATTACATTCCGAACAGAGGATATTGACATCTGAAAATGCTTTGCTATCTTCTTATAGTCTTCTCCAGCTTTGTGAGCGTCAACTATTTTCAGTTTCAGTTTTCTAGACAACTGCTTAGAAGAACCCATGGTGCTGATTGTTGGGGCAAGGTGCAGGTTTCTAAGCATACACACGAATGTGTTTCTCATCGTAAACTAGCCCGACGAGAAACACGACGAGGAAATTGAGACTCCCGACGAGAAAAAAGAGAACTTGTCCTCTTTTTTTCTCGTCGAGAACCAGGACTGTTTTCTCGACAAAAAACATACACACGACCATTTTCGTCTGCAAAAAAGCTCTGCCACCATGTTTTTTGATGGATTTTGTCGAGGAAAACGGTCGTGTGTACGAGGCCTTATATATATAAATTTAAAACTTAAATAGGTAGATTCACACACATTGGCCTAACTTTAGGGCGGCCTAGCCTAGCCTTTTTAGGCTACACCGCCGTAAATTAGTTAGGCTAGTAGTGATTCACAATCTACTTACCTGCTAATCTATGGCGGTGTAGCTTAAAACGAGCAGGCGTAAGGGCGCCTAATTCAAATGACTTGGAGGGGGGCGTGTTGTATGGAAATGAAGCTTGACCTCGCGTTTTTTGACGTTTTTTGACGGGCGACTACATTTCTCAGTACGCATTGCGGCTAAGTAGGCCGTACGGGCCTATTGATTTCGACGCGGACGTAAACGACGTAACTCCCGATTCGCCGACGACTTACGCAAACAACGCAAAAATTTCAAACCTCGCCGCGGGAACAGAGGCCATACTTTAACATTGTTATTCCACCTCATAGGTGAAATAACTTTAGGCCGCCTAAGGCCTTACGGAAACAACGTAATGCGACGGTGTAGGTCTGGCGTACGTTCGTGAATCGACGTATCCCCTCATTTACATAATCTAAGCCGGCCGCAATGGAAGCGCCATCTAGCGGCCATCAGAAACATTGCAAGCTAAGATAGAACGGCGCAAGCCGGCCTATCTTAGCTTTGTTTAAGTGTATCTCTGTTTGAGAATACACTTAAACATACGGCGGCGTAGATTCAGAGTTAGGTCGGCTTATCTACTGATAACCCGGCCTAACTCTTTGTGAATCTACCTAATATAAAACATATCCCGTACATCTCTAAAATACATGAACATTTCCCTGTGTTTTCCCTTTAAGGATAGACACTTTATTAATTATAATCTTGTAGTCCGGGATAAGAACTAGGAGGGCTAATGGGATTCCCAATGATATAACATGGGAAATGTGCACAGGACAGCTCTGAATTTCTGACAGGATCAACAAGGTTTTTTTTGCACTTAAACATATACAACAAAATTGTATCAAACATTGCTATATTTAACACACCAAACAGAGGCAAATAGGAGAAGTTAATTTAGTGAAAAGAAAATTTGGATGTCTGCACATTAACAGAGATCCAAATGCCTTTATTTATATAAAACCATGAACATGAGGAGTACTACATGTACAAGCAAAGGAGGAATGGCTTATGCGTTTCACACACGAGTTGGCCTCTGTAGCAGTTGTATATGATATATTTTTTTATTTTTTTATGAGAGTGGAATTATTCATTTCCAGGAATACTCTTTATTAACAAGATGAAAATTTCCGTCTCGTTGCTTACAGTATGTTTGGCTCTTTCTCAGAAGGCTGCAGGTGGCTTCAGCATATAAAAAGTAAGTAAGGCACTGGTGAGAAATTCAAGCTCTGTGTAAAGAGATGCTGGAACATTTATTATGTGATTACGGTGAAGGGAGACATCTGTAGCATAGGCAGTTCAACAAATTCAAGTCATTGTCAGACAAGATATTACTGGTCCCTCTGTAACCTCGAACATTACTACTTCTAGTGTGATCACGTTTTGGAATCTGGCCCCCTTGAGTCTACCCAAACAGAGCTGGTCCTATTAATTAGCTTGTGCCACTTGCTGCTCCAACTTGTGTCAGGTTAGAGCATTCGTTGGATATCTAAATATGTATACTTGTACCCGTACCACTGTAAAACTAAACGTAAAATCATAGGGCCAGATTCACGTAGAACTGCGGCGGCGTAACGTATCGTAGATACGTTACACCGCCGCAAGTTTTCATCGCAAGTGCCTGATTCACAAAGCACTTGCAATGAAAACCTACGCTGGCGGACTCCGGCGTAAGCCCGCGTAATTTAAAGGGGCGTGTGCCATTTAAATTAGGCGCGCTCCCGCGCCGGACCTACTGCGCATGCTCCGTTTCAAAATTCCCGCCGTGCTTTGCGCGAACTGACGTCATTTTTTCGAACGGCGACGTGCGTAGCGTACTTCCGTATTCCCGGACGTCTTACGCAAACGACGTGAATTTTTACATTTCGACGCGGGAACGACGGCCATACTTTATACAGCACATACGTGTGCTGTGTAAAGTTAGGGCACCCAAAACGACGACTAAATTTGCGACGGGAAACTAGACTAGCAGCGACGTAGCGAACGCGAAAAACCGTTGTGGATCACCGTAACTCCTAATTTGCATACCCGACGCAAACTCCCCCCAGCGGCGGCTGCGATACTGCATCCTAAGATCCGACAGTGTAAAACAATTACACCTGTCGGATCTTCTGGCTATCTATGCGTAACTGATTCTATGAATCAGTCGCATAGATAGTCTGAGAGATACGACGTCGTATCAGGAGATACGACGTCGTATCTCGTCTGTGAATCTGGCCCATAGAGCCCAGGTGAAATATGTAGGCGGGGTGCAGCGTATGCGATGGCAGTAACTCAGACAGACAGGTGCATAAAGAGAACTTCTATTGAAGTAATGCAACATTAGCTCACAAGAACCAGGAGGGACACCTGCCCAACCAGGTGCACTCACAATTTCCAACGAAATGAAGATGATAAGTATCAGCGTCTGTTAAGGCAGTGCACTGCAGCCTGGCCATCCGGTGCCCAATGGTAAGGAGTTACGACCCTACGCTTTCCCTCCTCTTCAGGAACCTTTCTCTACTGCTAGTACTGTAAGTACTGTACCTAACAGGCGGGGGTACCTGTCTTTACCCTACCAACTCTCAAAAAGTTAAAAGCCTGGGAGCCAGAGCCTCAAATAGGCTCTGCTTGACCCAAGATGGCAAGCTGTAGTCACATGAGGTGGCATCATCCAATTGGGTGCTTCCCTATCTACCCAGGAAACCAGAGAATAACTGTGTTCCCCTCGACTTCTTCTCCAGCTGCAGGGACACTGCGGAGGAGCACCACCTGCAGTGGAGAAAGTAGACTGCACCTGTATACACATGCATAAGTATACCATTTCATACCACTCCAGGTGGGTCAATGCTTGCTTGCTCCAAATACCAGGTGCACATTTAGTTTCATTCTATTTGAACAATGATCCAAAGAATATAGGCAATGGCACAACCAGTGTAAGGTGCATAAATGATTTTATTGTACTGCAAGTGATACAAATGCAAAAGCTGACCTTAAGGTTTCACGCTAAACGGTGCTTACTCATATAGTATCATTAGCCATTTTCTTTGGATTACTGTTGATTATATACTAGGCAATGTTTCTGAAACAGGGTTCCATGGAACAATAGGGTTCCTTTAAGTGCTAGTTTACACTTGCTTCAAAACAAGGCTTCGGAACAGACTTTGTTAAAGCTCTCTGAACGCCAGTCAAAGCTCCTGTCACAAAAAAAAAATGGCTAGCTTACAGTCCAGTTTACGCCTTGCTTTTGCTTAGTGCTTCAATGAGGTTTTAATGAGGCTTTGCTGGGGCTTTTGTGGGGATTCGATGAGGCTTTGGTGGAGTTTTGGTGGGGCTTTGTGGGGTTTTGATGAGGCTTCAGTGGGGCTTCAGTGTGGCTTCAAGCGAGCTTTGTCATAGACTTCTATGGAGGCTTTGAAGACGCTTTGAAGCACCACTAAAGCTACATGGGGTATAATTTTTGAAGCAAAGCAAAGTATTTACACTTTCTTCGGCTTCAACACACATTAAAGCACCTAACGCTGCAACATACTTTTATGGTGTGTTTTTGATGCTTAGGTGGTGCTTCGGCAATGCTTCCGTGATGCACTTTTTAACCTTTGTTGAAGCTTGACAGATGCCCTGTGTGTGTGCGGATATCTCATTCCTGCAATTTCTCCAAAACAAAGCAAAACTAAATCTGAATCAAAGCCTCGGAAAAGCCGCAGGTGCTAGAGTTCTATGGAGGCTTTGAAGACTCTTTGAGGCACCACTAAAGCTACATGCAGGCCCGGATTTCCCACAAGGCCACTGAGGCCAGGCCATGGGGCAGCAGGGCTCCAAGGGGCAGCAGTGGCATGGAGTTCCCCGACGCCCGGAACATACAGTTAAGGGCGGTAAGTTATGGGGGAATCTGCTCGCTCGTTAACAAGTGATTGCGGCGATGTCGCCAAAATACTTGTAAAATATGTGCTCCCGTCCATCCTCCCCTCCCCACCCCACATACCTCTCTCTGCTGGCTCTATCTTCGGGACTCCATCCTCCCCCGGCCACCGAGTCTGTCTCCTGTACCTGCTGCCGATGTACACAGTGAGAGGGGAGAGTTGTGCTCTTCCCTTCTCAGCTGTGACAGGAGTTCTAGCACAGTGCTAGGACTCCTGTTTTGGAGGTGACAGGGTCAATAAAGAGAACATGTCACCTCCAATTGCTATCACACAGGAAATTGTTTTCTCCTGTGTTATAGCAAAAAAGTTAAGTGGAAAAAAAATTGATAAAAAATAAATAAATAATAAGAAATAATAATTAAATGAATAAAATAAAAAAGTAAAGAAAAACAAAAATAATAAGAAAATGATACAAAAATTCAAAAAAGTAAGCGACAAGCTACAAATAAATAAAAAAAGTGATAGAAAAGTAAAAAAAACAAACAAAACATATTTGAACTAACATTGCCGCACATTCTCCATTGATTTGGGGGGGGGGTTCGGTTGGCGGAGAGGGGGTAAATTGTGGAACCTGGCCTTGGGGCGGCAGGGAGAGCAAATCCCTGCAGCTGGAGAAGAAGTTGAGAGGAACACAGTTATTCTCTGGTTTCCTGGGTAGATAGGGAAGCACCCAATTGGATGATGCCACCTCATGTGACTCCAGCTTGCCATCTTGGGTCAAGCAGAGCCTATTTAAGGCTCTGGCTCCCAGCCAAAGCAAAAATAAGGTGTAAACAGGACTGTAAGCTAACAATTTTATTTAGTGACAGGAGCTTGGACTAGCGTTCAGAGAGCTTTAACAAAGCCTGTCTGAAGCCTTGTTTTGAAGCAAGTGTAAACTAGCCCTAAAGGTTGCTAAGGATTCCTTGAGTAAAGAAGAGCAAATTCTGCCTCTCAAATTCGAGTCCATAGAGACACCATTGATCTTTTGAGGTATCTATCTGTAAAGAGCTAATTCTTCCCAATGACCACAATGGTAAGGATCATTCTTCCCAATCTCCATCACACTAATGTATTGTGAGCTGATATGGTAATTTTTAGCAGGGGTTCCCTGAGACCGAAAATGTATTTAAGTGTTCCTCTGTGTTAAAAAGGCTAGGTTTACCAATATTGCTTTCCTAATGGGGTTTGAGTTATGATGTTTGTTAGAGAAAGGAAAATGTAAGGGAAAAATGTAGGGACAAGGAAGTGAACCAGCACCCAATGAGTTACACAACCCAGGTTTTTACCTTTGCCATATGTTGAATGTTGTATGTGATGAATAATTGTAACTCAGGTATTATTTATTGCATGTTGTTTTCCCAAGTCATTTCCGGCCAATTTCTGAAGAATAATGATCAGAAGGACAGGGACTACAGCAATTTGTCAATGTGCAGCTACTTCCAGGTCCATCATCTGATAGTGAAGGTCATGAACTTCCAGCTGAATGTCCCAGACAACCAGATTAGAAGTTTCCAGACTTAAAAATATATCCCGACAAAGACTGAAAAGGTTATGTAAAATAAATGAGGGGATTTGGAGGAATTTGTTTTTGTAGATAAGTAACTTCTGCAGTCCCAAGCAGCTTCCAAATCTTGTTTTGAGATTGCTTAGAAGCAAAAAAATGCAACCAAGCTATAAATATATCTCCAAATTCCAATATATCAGAAACATATGCAGGGTGACATGATAACATAACGAAAGGCAAAAGCTCACCTCTAGAAACACAAAAATAAACACATTTCTCCTTCCAAGTACTGCATTTATAATTTTATAAAGAATATGATTAAAAATCCCAGTTATTTATCAAAAACTTCAGTCATCTGACATACCAGGACTTCTTTGTTCTGCTCTGTAATGTAGGAGGGTTTGTTTGTAGTACCCATATTGCTTTATGGTGACATGATGGCTGACCATTGATTGCCACAAATGTCCATCACTTACACTATCCCAGGGGCGGACTGACAACTCATGGGGCCCCCAGGCAATAGAAGAATATGGGGCCCCCCGGTCTTACAGATGGCCACCACGCCAGGAGGCAGTCTAGAGGCAGGGAAGCTAAAATCTTGGGTTTTTCGCATCAAAACCATATGGGTTTCGGACATATCAGGGACAGATGTAAAAAAAACATAGATTTTTACATACTGTCCCTGGTTTTATTGAGCCTGGCAACCCTGATGGGGCCCCCTAGTGGCATGGGGCCCTCGGACAGTGCCCGAGAGCCCCAATGGTCAGTCCGCCCCTGCACTATCCTTAAGCCTTCCAGTGACAAGTCTTGAAGAGGGGTGGCCACAATACTGGTTGGCTAAGCAATGGAGAGAAAAATAGAAACTTCAGATTGTCCGCCACCATTACCAGGGTTGGTTGGCTTAGTGCACAGGTCTCCAAATTTTTTCAAACAAAGGGCCAGTTTATTGTCCTTTAGACAGTGGCCAGCGGGGGTAGAAAATGTCCCGGGCCCAGCATTGGTGAGAAAAAAATATGGTCTCAGAGTTTGCGGTCAGTAGGATAAGGATTAGTGCCCCTATTAGTAGGAGTAATTGTATCCCATCATTGGTATCAGTGGTATCAGTGGAAGAAATAGTGCCCCCTTGTTGGTGTTAGTGGGAAGAATAGTGCCTAATATCAGTGGGAGGAATAAAGCCCCAATGGTTGGATAAAGGCTAGCAAAGGGCCACATCTGCCCTGCGGGCTGCAGTTTGGAAACCCCTGGTTTAGTGGGAACCCCTGGTTTAGTTGGTGTTTTTTTTTTATCCTGAGATATGATTTACAAAACTCAGACTGAATGCAGCACAAAATAAATCAAAGAAACGTAAGCACAATCACTATCAGGGAGAGTATTGAAGTCACGTGATCAGCTGACACAACGCATTGGGAGGAGTCACTGACGTCACAACGTAAACTGGAAGTGTATGGTCGGCCATTTTCTTGGAGATTTTCCTCATTGTAATGCCTGCTAACTGCACCAGAATATGTTCACATTGTAAGTTAAAGTGGAGTTCCACCCAAAAGTGGAACTTCCGCTTTAAGCACTCCTCGACCCCTTACATGCCACATTTGCCGTGTAATTTTCTTTGGGGAGAGTGGGGGCTTCGGTAGGAGTGGAAGCCCAGGGACCGCCTCTGCGACTTCTCTGCTCGCCTTAGTCGGCCCCTCCCTTTAGGCAATCTCCAGGGACACATGACACGTCCCAGGAGATCGCCTGTCCACTCATAGAGCGCAGAGCGACTTGCGCATGTGCAGTGAGTGCCTGGCCGTGAAGCCGAAAGCTGTCACAGCCGGGTGCCCACACTATGAATGGAGGCACCGGCCGGAGAGGACGGGGGAGAGGAGCGGAGCTCTGGGCGGCCGTGTCGCTGAACCGTGGAGCAGGTAAGTGTCTGTTTATTACTTTTTGTAGCTGCTGACTTTTAATAAACACTAAAAGGCTGGAACTCCACTTTAAGTATATGGAATTTAAAATAAAAAATACTGCACTTTATATGGAGAGCACTATATATCCTTCTTTGTTTTTAAGTAAAGTGGCTTCTACCCTAAAGAAGTCACATCATCAGCTGACACAAAGCGGTGGGGGAAGTCAGTGACGTCACATCATAAACCGGACGTGTATGGTCGGCCATTTTGTTGGAGATTTTCCTCATTGTAATGCTTTCTAACTGCTGTGCACCAGAATATGTTCACATTGTAAGTTAAGTATATGGAATTTTAAATAAATAATACTGCACTTTATACGGAGAGCACTATATATCCTTCTTTTTTATTGAGTTCCAAATTAATATTGCCAAAAGGATTGCGGACAAAGGAGATGGATTGGGGAACATCTGGGTGCTGGAGTGAGGAGTAACATCCATGGCTTATGTGTCCTCCACTTAAAGGTGAAAGCGCATGTGACCTAATGTTTGTTAGGCCAGAATATAAGGTGAGAGCATACGTGTGTTGGTGAAGGGATACACACAAGTGGTGAAATTAACGCTCTAGAGAATTATTAGCACAGTTTATTTTTTGTTTTCGCTAAGTACTGCGTGATTTAACTGATTTAACATATTTATTCACTGAATGCAGCACAAAGTATTTTTTTAGTGTTTTTTTCATTTTTCAGTGTACAGTAAGTTGCAATATAGACAGAGGATTATAGCTAATGAGTCACAAGCCAAAATAAAGGTTGTCTATGGGGTTACTATAGCAGTAAAAAGAAAATTTAAATAATGCCTCGAAAGTCCTGAGGCCCTAGTGTTTTGGGAGAGGACTCAGAATTTCTCTTTAATCACTTTAAAAAAAAAAAATGATCATGCTGCTATATCCTGCAGGATATAAGCTGCCAATTGACAGTCGGATTTTAGTGTGACCGTGTGTATGCAGAACAGCTTGAGCGAAATTCCTTCGGAAAAACCATCTGAGTTAATTCCGACGGGAAAACCGGTCATGTGTACAGGGCATCAGGGTTGGATGGCCGAAATGAAAATTCTTTGGTAGACCAATAGATAGATAGTGCTTTGGTTTGGTCCAGTAGTGTATTTCGCTTGTCTGGAGTGCATCTTTTAAAGTGTCTCATTTTCTGCCTTCTGTTTAGAGTGGAACTGTAAAAGAAAACTGCAGACAAGATATCACATTGTAGATTTATCTGATGGCTCTTTTTAAGATGATGGAAATTTCCATGTCCCGTAAGTACATTTTATGGCAATATAAATTATTTTGTGAAATGTTCCAGGCCTGTTAATGACAATTGTTTTCATTGGCCTCTCTGAGACCGTAGAAGAAAATACCATTAATAGCTAGGATTAGCCCTGAATATACAGACATGAGTGAGCCTTCAAAAGTATGCACAAATATTGATAACAGTGACAAATTTGTCGTCATTCTAGGTACATTTTGGAGGAAAAAAAATATATTTTTCCTTTCCGGCAACGATGTTCCAAATTTGCGTGCAGGTTAATTGGGATCAACCATCTAAAACCTCATTTTACATCGTTCTTGTTTTCTTGCAAGTTAAATTAACAGGGTTGGTTTCTCTCTATCATTTTATTATTTTAGACAATAGAGAATGATGTGGGATCAAAAACAAAAAATCCCTACTCTGTTCATCATATTTTTTCTATCAGGTTATATGTCCTTAAAGTAGAATTTCACCCCATTCTTTGTCTGCTACAAAAAATATTCTTATCATAGAACAGCAGCACTACTTACTTTTGGCAAAAACTATTTTAGTCTTTCAGAATCTGCAACTTTTTTTAAAAAGGTTGTAAAGAAAATAGACTTTATTCGATATTTTCTCATAGGTTCGGTTTGTTTTTTAAGAACCCCTGGACCGATCTGGGTGAAATTTTGATATGTTGGTCTCCCAGATCGGGCTATCAGGGGATATGTAATGGTAGGGATACCTTGTGTGGAAAGAGGTGTTCTCTCTGCCTGGAGATAATCGGTTTATTTCTTAACTGATCTCAATATCTTCCAGGCAGAGAGAGGGCGGGTGTACTATAAAAGCTTGCTGTTGTAATGTCGTCTGCTACTGTCTCAGGAACCTTTCATGGTGTGATGCTAATTGACACTGTATTGTGTGAATTTTGATTGATGATAAATGTGTATTGTGTAGCAGGTGAGAAGAGCTTATCTTTTGTCACCTAAATGATTAGTAATTAACTCATGTAGATTATCTCAGAGACAGAATGTCTGTCTCCTAAAAGATGTGTATTGGGGGCTCGTTAGTACCCATTGTATGATGTTGTGGGTGGAGTGTGTCATTGTCCATCCGATTACTGCAAGTATTCTTTTTGGTGTATATAAGAGCCTGCCTTCTCAATAAAGTTGTTCTATGCCTGGTACACCCTTCATGAAGTCTTGGCTCATGTTTGGGGGAATATTCTAACCATTGGGAAGAATCATCCTGGAACCTGCATTCATCTCCACTATCCCTCTACCTCCTACTATGGTAGCGATAATCACTTAAGCTTGGCGATTGAGGGATGGAAAGAAGGCCTTAATATAGGCTTACCTGTAGCATAAAGTTGTTGTAAAGGGTTTACAACCACTTTAAGGCTAAACCTCAGCCGCTTTACACTAGAGCATAGACTGCTAGAGATAGGGGAGAACTAGAAGCCAGTCAGGTGCTAACATAAAATATGCCAATACAAGGAGATTGATGAGGGTTGAGCTCATCTGTCTACAACTTCTCCTTCATTGTCAAGTCAAGTCAACTTCTCCTTCATTGTCAAGTCAAGTCAAATATTCCTTCATTGTCAAGTCAACTTCTCCTTCATTGTCAAGTCAACTTCTCCTTCATTGTATGATGTTGTGGGTGGAGTGTGTCATTGTCCATCCGATTACTGCAAGTATTCTTTTTGGTGTATATAAGAGCCTGCCTTCTCAATAAAGTTGTTCTATGCCTGGTACACCCTTCATGAAGTCTTGGCTCATGTTTGGGGGAATATTCTAATCATCGGAAAGAATCATCCTGGAAACTGCATTCATCTCCACTATCCCTCTACCTCCTATGGTAGCGATAATCACTTAAGCTCGGCGATTGAGGGATGGAAAGAAGGCCACAGTACGATAACCACTGCAGGTCTTAACAACAGTGTTAAACCCAGAAACAAAAATGTATATGTTGCACCTTACCAGTCCTTAAATGTGGTGACGGCATTCATTTTCTTTTTTTAGTTTTTTTCCCCCCTTTATTTTCACCTGGTGATCTGGTCAGAAAAACCTCCTGTCTTAAGGCCCATACACACGATCGGATATTCCGACAACAATGGTCCGACGGATGTGTTTTATCGGACAATCCGACCATCTGTATGCTCCATCGGACAATTGTTACCGGAATTTTGGCTGTGTATGCTCTCAAATTTTTAGACAAAACATGTGTTCCGTTGGATTATCCGATCGTGTGTATACAAATCCAAAGTACAAACATGCATGATCAGAACCAATGCTAAACATCAGACAACAATAGCAGAAGTTGCCCAAAGGGTGGCGGTAAAGAGCTGAAAAAAAAAACATGTGATTTGGTGAACGTTGGTTGAAAATGTTCTGCCATGTGTATGCAGAACAAGTTCACGGCCAACGCCCTTTGGACCAAAATCCACGAAAACGTCCAATGGGAGACCGATCGTGTGTATGAGGCTTTAGGGTGTCTCCATTCTGGATGGTGGGGCAACAGCGTTGTCCGTCTAGGAGGAAGCCTCATACACAGGATCGGATTTTCAGAGGGGTATTGTGTGATGGCAGGCTGTTGTCAGAAAATCCGACCGATTTTCCACCAAACAAAGGTTGGATAGCATGCTTTAAAATTTCTCGACAACAAATGTGTGTTGTCGGATTATCTGATCTTGTGTACAGAAGTCCTTCAGACAAAAATCCAAAGTACAAACACGCATGCTCAGAAGCAATGCTAACCATAACACAACATTAGCAGAAGTTGGCCAAAGATTGGCGCTAAAGAGCTGAAAAACCACGTAGTTTCGTGTTTGTTGGCTGACAATTCTTTGCCGTTTGTAGGCAAGACAAGTTCATGGCCAACGCCCTTCGGACAAAAGTCCTACGCTTTGTCCACGGAAAATCCGATTGTGTATACCAGGCATAAGAAGCACTAGCAGATTTATATAGACAGTTGCAGAAGTATTTTTTTCCTTTCGGGATAAAGATTTTACATAAATTAATAAAAGCTGAATATTGTAAACACCCCTGTCAGCGTTAAATGGTTTGTCTGAACCCTCTGCCTGACACTTTTTCTGGACAGCTTGGTCTGTTAGAGGAAGTTTAAAATAACATATTTATCGGTTGGATCACCAGGTGAAAATAGCATACAAAAGAAAACTAACGCAACCGCCACATCTAAGAATGGGTTTGCTGCAATATAATACATTTTTGTTTTAGGGTTTAATACCACTTTAACCCCTTCACACCTAAGGGTAAAAAACAAATCGAAATGCCTAAGCACAATTTTGCAACTTTGACATGTGTTCGTAAAACCGTACATATCATCACAACTACTTAGTGTAGGTGGATTATACCTTGGGGTTTTTTTTCAGGACAGATTGCCTTTTTTTTGGTGGTAAATAGTAATGGATATCTCCTTCTGATTTGTGTTTATTATCAAAGGAAAACTGGCCCAAAATAGTAAAAAAATATATATATATATATATTTTTTTTTTAATTTAGCTGTATATTTCATGCTATCATTGTAATTTACCACCAAAGAACAACCCAAAATAAAAAAATTCTCCTGCTCTTGACAATTGCAGTGATATCACATATGTGTCTGTTAGGCCCCTTTCACACTTGTATGACTTGTCCTGCGACTTGGGACTGCAGAGTCACATGACAAGTCCTACCCTATGATTTCCAATGAGTACCATTAATGGCCCGGATTCACAAAGCACTTGCGCCAACGTATCTCGAGATACGCCGCGTAAGTGCAAATATGCGCCGTCGTATCTGTGTGCCGTAGCCACAAACTAAGATACGCCTAAAAACAGGCTTCATCCGACCGACGTAACTTGCCTACGCCGGTGTAGAGTGGGCGCATATTTACGCTGGACGCATTTGGCGCTCCCATTGATTTTCTATTCACATATGCTAATGAGGGAGACACGCCGATTCACGAATGTACGTCCGTCCGACACAGTGGGCGTAAAGTCATACGTCCGGCGTAAAGTTATGCCCCATAAAGGAGGTGTAACTCAGCAGCATCCATGCAAAGGGCTGCACCAGGGAACACAAGCCGACGTATTTTACGTAGTTTACGTAGGACGTGAATATGACTAGGCGTAGGTTACGTTCACGCCGTAGGCAGTGATCCGACGTATCTTAGGCAGTTTTTTTCCGACGTGATTGTGAGCATGCGCACTGAGATGCACCCACGGGACGGCGCATGCGCAGTTGGGGATACGTATATGTCTGGCGCTTGGCCCATCATTTGCATGGGGTCACGCCTCATTAGCATGGCTCACGCCCACTTCCACTTACACCGACTTACGCCTTGGAAACCCAGCGCATATTTGGAAGCACTGGCTTTGTGAATTCAGTGCTTGCCTCTCTGCGCTGCGTCGGTGTAGCGTAAAGGAGATACGCTACGGCAGCATAAATGTGCGCCGCTGTCTGTGAGTCCGGGCCAATATCTTCAAGTCACACCGACTTCAAAGTAGTCCCTGTACTACTTTGGTCCGTCTTTGATGTAAGCTGAGGTCCATAGACCTCAAGTTTTCACAGCCCCTGAAATCACAGCAAAATCGCGTCAAAATCGTTGTAAAAGTGTGAAAGGGGCCTTAAACACACTGACACTCCAGAACCGACACTCTGGATGCGTTTCTGCATGTGCGTTTATAATGTGTTTTGATGCATCCGGTGCGTTTTTGGTGTGTTTTGATTAATTTATAGGTGCTTTTTTCCTTGATTTCTCCTGTTTTTTCCCCTACTATACTAGGGTGCAGTGCAGTTTTGATGCGTTCCAGTGCATTTCAGTGCGTTTTTGATGTGTTTTACTGCGTTCCAGTACAGTCCAGTGCAGGAAAAATGCAGCATGTTCTACTTTTTTTTTCTGGAACTGAAAAGCCCTGGAACTGATTGCACTGGTGTGAACTATGCCATTGGAAACCATATAACCTGCTTTCCATTCATTTTTGATGGCCAAAAATGCACTGGACTGCATGTGGTATGAACTGGCTCTAATACCAGTAAAACATTTTTTTTTATTCTACCCAAAATATGCTGACTGTGACCTTTGACTCCACCCTCGACTGGCAACCTTGACCTTGTTATTTTTTTCTTTTCTTTTTAATTATTTTTATATTCTTAATTTTTTTTATATTTTTTATACACTTGGTAGGGAAAATAAATTTGGAAAGAAATTTGCACGATTCTCCCATCAACACAGACAGTGCTGACAGGGGAATCGATTAACTTGGTACATTAATGCTGCGTACACACGATCGGTTTGTCTGATGAAAATGGTCTGATGGACTGTTTTCATCAGACAAACCGATCGTGTATGGGCCCCATCGGTTAAAAAACCAGGAACTTGTTTTAAAATGATCTGATGGTTAAAAAGCCGATAGAATAAAACGATCGTATGTAGGTACGTCCATCGGTTAAAAATCCACGCATGCTCAGAATCAAGTCCAAGCATTGATATCCAATGCGAAACGCGTCAGATGCTTTTCCCACTATGTGCTGATACCTGTAGTGCATTTTTCCTTTACCCAATAAAGGGCACGTCTTTTTAAGAAATTGGAGTGCGGCTGTCCATATCTTTCCTCTTTTGCATATCCCGTGCATTGCCTGCACCCATTGGTTTCTGAGTGGACATTGATTGTTCTAGTGTGCTCACCTGGAGCGGCAGCCTTCCTACCTGTTCGACGCATGCTTGGAAGCATTGAACTTCATTTTTCTTAGCACGTTGTTGTGTTTTACGTCACCGCGTTCTGACGCGATCGGATTTTTAACTGATGGTGTGTAGGCACGACTGATGAAAGTCAGCTTCATCGGATATCTGATGAAAAAATCAGACCATTTTCAAATATGTATACCTTAGCTGGTTCATTCAATTAGCAGTGTGCTTCATTTAAAGTCCCAATACTTAGTTTTCCTTCTTCATCGGATATCTGATGAAAAAATCCATCGGTTCCGTTTTCATCGGATGAACCGATCGTGTGTACAGGGCATTAGCCTGCCCAATACCTATACACGATTAGAATTTCAGACAGTTTCTGCTGATCTGGCCGAGATTGTTTCGTCTTTGGCCGGCCTTAGGGTCCTCAGTAATAAACAGTGTATATAGTTCATTCAAGTGCCGAACAAATCTATGTGCCTAAACGTCACGTGCTCACTCACCAGATATCTTTGACCTCTTATATGAAATAAGTTGGTCACAAAGCACTTTAATCGCTTAGTGGCCACCCCACGTACATTTACCGTGGTAGGGAGGCCGCTCTGTGCCAGATCACATACCTAGTAAGTGATCTGACACTTCCGGGTCTGGGGCACGTGCTACTGGCGGGCTCGCTCCAGCTGTGATTAGACACAGGGGGAGCCAATCAGCGGGTTCGGTGGACTCGATGTCCACCGGGACCACCAGGACCTGCCGATTGTTTGGGAAAGAAGCAGAACGGCGGCCTGCCTATGTAAACAAGGCAGACCGCCGTTCTGTCAGTAGGGAAGGTATCGATCCTGTGTTTCTGCAAAACAGGAACACGGATCTCTGCCTTGCCATAGTACAAGCACCTCCCACACAGTTAGTAAACACATTTTAGGCACAATTTTAGCCCTTTGATCACCCCTGGTGTTAACTCCTTCCCTGTCAGTGTCATTAGTACCGTGACAGTGCATATTTTTAGCACTGATCACTGCATTGGTGTCACTGGTTCCCCAAAAAAATGTCACTTAGCGTCCGATTTGTCCGCCACAATGTCACAGTCCTTCTATAATTCGCTTATCGCCGCCTTTACTAGTAAAATAAATAAATAAATACGATTTTCATAAATATATCCCATAGTTTGTAGACGCTATAACTTTTGTGCAAACCAATCAATATATGCGTATTGGGATTTTTTTAACCATAAATATGTAGCAGAATACATATTGGCCTAAATTGATAAAGAAATTAGATTGTTTACAATTTTTTATTGAATATGTTTTAACCACTTGAGACCCGTGCTACTTGAGACCCGCGCTACGTCCCTGGACTTCCTGCTATTTACATTCCCTGCGCGTGCCACTGGGCGCGCACAGCGGGGAAACATTGTGCAATTGCCAGTTAAAGTAATGCCGTGCGGTTTCGCAAAAAATGGCCTGTTAATGGGGGGGGGGGTTAACATTCTGGAGCTGAAGTGGTTAAACCTTTCCGGAGCTGAAGTGGTTAAACCATGATCATGATTTCTGATAAGTATTGAGCCTTACCCAGGAAAAATTGTCCAATTTATCTATATTCAGTGGTGCAAACATCAACTACCCTTGATTTTAACTTATTTTTCTTTTTCGGGTCCAAAGTAAACGTGTCAGCACTTCCAGAAAAATTCTGTGGAAGAGCATAGGACCATAATCAAGTTCCTGTTTCTCCAAGGGAAAGGTGTGAAGCAGATCCATGATGAAATGTCACAAACTTTGGGTGACAGTCGCCTTTCATATGCAACAGTTAAACGTTGGGTTCTCAATTTTAAAACTGACCATTTCGATGTTGAAAGTGAGAAACCAGTGGAAGGCCTGTTTCTGTCTCTGTGCCTGCAAATGTGAAAGCCATCCATGATCATGGAGGACCGCTGAATATCAGCCAAAAGTAACGCTACTTATCTGGGAATATCACATGAGAGAGTTGGCGCCATTATCCGCAATGACTTGGAAATCCCAAAACTGTTGACTTTTGCAGGCACTAAAACATGCCTTCCACTGGGTTTCAACATCGAAATGGCCAGTTTTAAAATTGAAAACCCAACGTTTAACTGTTGCGTATGAAGGCCCACTCTCACCCAAAGTTTGTGACATTTCATCATGGATCTGCTTCACATTTTCCCCATATGGTTCTATGCTCTTGCACATTTTTCTGGAGGTGCTGCCATGTTCACCTTGGACCTGAAAAAGAAAGATAAGGTAAAATCATAGGTAGTTGATTTGTATACCATTGGGCAGTACAGCCTGCCGCATACACACAATCGGACATTCCGACAACAAAATTGTGGATTTATTTCCGACGGATGTTGGCTCAAACCTGTCTTGGATACACACGGTCACACAAATGTTGTTAGAAAATCCGAATGTCAAGAACGCAGTCACGTCCAAAACGTATGACGAGCCGACGTGGTGACACACAGCACGTACGACGAGCCGAGAAAAATGAAGTTCAATAGCCAGTGCACCTCTTCTGCTTGATTCAGAGCCTGCGTGGTATTTTGTGCGACGCAATCGTCAACACACGCTCGGAATTTACGAGAACGGATTTTGTTGTCGGAAAATTTGAGAACCAGCTCTCAAATTTTTGTTGTAGGAAATTTCGACAGCAAATGTCCGATGGAGCCTACACACGGTCGGAATTTCCCATCAAACATTTGTTGTCGGAAAATTCCAAGCGTGTGTATGCAGCATAAGGCTCAATACCCATCAGCACCCCCTCGTATAACTAATGCCGCGTACACACGATCGGTCAATCCGATGAGAATGGTCTGATGGACCGTTTTCATCAGACCAAACCGATCGTGTAGGCCCCATCGGTTAAAAAATTTGAAACTTGTTTTAAAATGAACCGATGATACCTAACCTATAGAAAAAAATATCGTTTGTAAGCACGTCCATCGGTTAAAAATCCACGCATGCTCAGAGTCAAGTCGACGTATGCTTGGAAGCATTGAACTTCGTTTTTTTCAGTACGTCGTTGTGTTTTACGTCACCGCATTCTGACACGATCGTTTTTTTAACTGATGGTGTGTAGGCAAAAATCCATCAGACCGTTCTCATCGGATTGACCGATCGTGTGTACAGGGCATAAGAATTGTGTCCATGCCCCAATGTGAAAACACTAGGCCAAACACCAGCATTGTCACATGAGAAGAAGGTAAGTGGATCACATTTTCCTCCAAATGGGCAATGCACAGGTTTGCTATAAAGTAATTCTTTGCTTATATTAGTGACCATTCTCTGCCGTCAGAATACACTGATTAGTGCTGCCGGCTATTGCCTGAGGAAATGATTGTTTGGGAAAAAAAACTGTCAGAATGGGTGTACAGAAGTCAATCGGTAGATCGACTTCCATACATACAGCTTGTCCATACTTGGATCAAAATTTGGCCAGTCCCCACAGAACGGGCCAAATTTCAGTCCGCGTATGGCCCCCCTAAGGCCCCGTACACACGATAGAATCCATCCGCTGAAAAATCCCAGCAAATGGGTTTCAGCCGATAGATCCTATGGTGTGTACACTCCAGCGGATCTGTTTCCGCGGATATTTCTCCCCTGGGATGGATTCCAGCAGATCGAATATTTGCTGACATGCCAAACAAATCCATCTGCTGGAATCCATCCCAACGGATGGATCCGCTGGTCTGTATAGACTCACCGGATCCATCCGTCCGAAGGGATCCCCCGCATGCGTCGTAATGATTCGACGCATGCGTGGAATTCCTTATATGACAGCGTCGCGCACGTCATCGCCAGAGGATTTCGGCGCGGATTTCAATGCGATGGTGAGTACACTCCATCGCATTAAAATCTGCTGAAATCCTCGAGAGGATTTATCCGCGGAAACGGTCCGCTGGACCGTATCCGCGGATAAATCCTCCCGTGTGTATGGGGCCTTAGGCCCCGTACACACGGTCGGACCAAACCGATGAGACTGGCCCGTCGGACCGTTTTCATCGGTTCACCTCTGAAGTGGCCGTACAGCCTGATATGTGTACACACCATCAGTCCAAAATCCGAGGGGGTCAGAACGCGGTGACGTCAAACACACGACGTGCTGAATAAAACGAAGTTCAATGCTTCCAAGCATGCGTCGACTTGATTCTGAGCATGCGCGGGTTTTGAACCGATGCTTTTCTGTACTAACCATCGGTTTGGTCCAATGGGGCAGCGATCCATCGGTTCGGTTTTGAAGCATGTTTAGAAATTTTGGACCGAAGGAAACCAGACCGATAGCCTATACACACGGCCGGTTTGGTCCGATGAAAATGAACTTCGGTTCATTCTCATCGGACCAAACCGACCGTGTGTACGGTGCCTTATTCGTAAAATTTACCAAATTAACCATTCTAGAATTCACACAGTTGCAGCAGGTATTATAAAGCAGTTTACCGGTTGGCTTTGCTTTTTGCATGGAATTATTGGTTGAGCATTGCGAGAATTTTTCAGACTTATCAATTACAACAGCCATGTTTCTTCCAAATGGAGGACATGTCTGATCAGTTATCTGATTGCCATTGATGTTCCAAGATAAATCTCCGAGGCCACTTTGTTTCCAGTTCCATCTAAAAACTAGATTTGTATAGATTGCTATTGATTCTGTGTACTCTGAAATCAATATTTAGGTCTGCTAATTCAAGTTATTTGCTACGTTTGTAATGTGTCTTATGATAATTAAGTCTTTGATTAGTGACCTTCAGTGGTGTCCTCTTATAATCCAAAGAGGAGATACATTCTTATCTAAAGAAAGGTCTTGAACTAATCCAGCAGCATTAGTAATTTTTTTTACCATTTAGCATCCATCTTCATCATCCAGCTTTTTTTTCCATTTTATTTATTCTATTTGGGACAGTTGGTGGAAAAGGCCAGTCAAAACTAGCCTTTGTGGGGCTCTAAATCACACACTTTTTCAGTGGTACCATAATATTCCCAGAGTGAAAAGATAAACATAATTCACGCTTAAGTTTCCAGTTGGACAAACCTTGAACAGCTCAACTTAGGCCTTGTACACACGGTCGGACCAAACCGATGAGAATGAACCGAAGTTCAGTTTCATCGGACCAAACCGGCCGTGTGTATAGGCTATCGGTCTGTTTTCCTTCGGTCCAAAATTTTAAAACATGCTTCAAACCCAAACCGATGGACCGCTGCCCCATCGGACTAAACCGATGGTTAGTACAAAAAAGCATCGGTTCAAAACCCGCGCATGCTCAGAATCAAGTCGACGCATGCTTGGAAGCATTGAACTTCGCTTTATTCAGCACGTCGTTGTGTTTGACGTCACCGTGTTCTGACCCGATCGGATTTTGGACTGACGGTGTGTACACATATCAGGCCGTACGGCCACTTCAGAGGTGAACCGATGAAAACGGTCCGACGGACCAGTCACATCGGTTTGGTCCGACCGCGTGTACAAGGCCTAAAGGACATCCACACACCCCAATCACCTCAACTAGCTCCACTCATTTTAAAGTTATTCAGTAATTTTTTATGTATCAACAGCTGCCAATCTTTTTTTTCAATGGTGGTGATTGAAACTTTGATGTGTAGTGATTGAAAGAGTCGAAGAGTCACCATAGGCCGGACTTTAGAGGCATAGAAAACAATGAAGAAGTAGAAAAAATATAACAATTTGTATTGAAAAAAGTACATAGTATAGTCAAAAGTGTTCAAAA
The DNA here is from genome assembly GCF_905171775.1 of Rana temporaria. Lineage (NCBI taxonomy): Eukaryota > Metazoa > Chordata > Amphibia > Anura > Ranidae > Rana > Rana temporaria. Next base: position 36,072,774 of record NC_053500.1, on the reverse strand, counting down.
TGTAAAAAAAATCATATAAAATGATACAATCTGTACAATGATATAGGCGCTGGTACGAACAGATATCCCCCTGGGAGACAGCCTGTCACGTGTACAGTGACAGGCTGACTCCCAGAAGCATATCTGTTCATTATGGTCTGCTGAATATTGTGAGATCAACTTTGTTGGGTGTTGTCCTTTCTAATGAAGTAGTTGAGTTCTGTCTGTGATACTTTTTTAAAGTCCCACCCCTGGGAAAGATAAATGGGAAAGATACAAGTGATAGAGCTCAACCTCGCTGTCACTGGGGGAATACTAAACCCTGTGGCCCATGGAGGAGCCCTGGTGGGTGCTATCCTCCTCCTCCACCAGGTTTGGAGAGCCTGCAGAAGACATGGCCATGGTGGTGACTTTAGCAGCAATGCTCCATAGTACATTGTGTCTTATCAGCAAGAGCGACCAGTCCATAAGGGGTGCTGCCCCCCTAGTTTTCATGCAGGGCGCCAGACTCATAGTTTTCTTTGAGGTTTTTTTTCAACTCACAGGATTAGAGCCTGAAGCCCTGTACACACGACCGGTTTTCCTGCCAGGAAAACTGCCAAGAGAGCTTTTGGCCGGGAAAACCGGACGTGTGTATGCTTCCTAGCAGTTTTCCCGTCAGGAAAACAGACGGGAATCACGACAGGAAAATAAAGAACCTGCTCTCTATTTTTGATTTACTAATACTCTATGGGAAACACTGCGAGGCAGTGCCCATGGAGCATACACACGGCCGGGATTCCCGGCCAGAGCTTCACAGCAGTTTTCCTGCCGGGTTCTCCACTTTCCCCGGCGGACTTTTTACCGCTGTGAAAACCGAGCGTGTGTACAGGTCTTGAGGATCTAATTGGCTTGAAAAATTTTGAGTTCGGGGAGCACTGCGCCTCAAACCCATCCACTTGTGGTACTAGCGAATCAATATTCGCTATTGTCTTTCGGTTTCTCCTGCCGGTCAATCAGAAAGGAGGCCGATCAGGTTGGCTGGGAGGAGAAGCAGAGGAAGCCGCATGGGGGGATAAGTCCAGGGGGCTGTGGAGTGGTGAGTACGGGGGCCCGTGGAGGGGTAAATGCGGACCTGGGGGGGTTTGTTTGCTGCCCCCCCCCCAAAAATTCAGCACCAGCCGCCACTGCTTGGCAGAGTACAAGTCAGTCACATGGAGCCTCCCTGACTAGGAGCACCTCGAAGAGGAAGGCCAGCACCCACAAAAGGCCCAGGATGTGAAAGCCGATGTCAGGACTCCACACCCAGGACATACAACGACCAAGGTTTTTGTGATCCCAGTGCAGCACACCATCAGACCCGTTCTGGCATGACACAATGTCCAGTGTCCAGAGAAACATCACGGATATCAGGTAATATAAAGTGGGACCGTGTCACCCAAGCCACAGGCTGTGTCAATATTTTCTTGGGGGGGGGGTGCAAGTTGCTGGTCTTGCCTAGGGCGCAAAATAGTCTAGCACCGGACCTTCCTGTCCTCTGTTTATGTTCCTATGTTGTCACCCCGTCATATAGTCTTCTGATGGAGACTACAAGTGAGGCCCCGTACACACGTCCGAGGAACTCGACGTGCCAAACACATCGAGTTCCTCGTCGAGTTCAGTGTTGAAGCCGCCGAGGATCTCGGCGGGCCGACTTTTCTCATTGAACAACGAGGATATAGAGAACATGTTCTCTATTCGGCCCAACGAGTTCCTCGTCGGCTTCCTCGCTGAAAAGTGTACACACGACTGAGTTTCTCGGCAGAATCCAGCTCCGATCGAGTTTCTGGCTGAATTCTGCAGAGAAACTCGGTCGTGTGTACGGGGCCTGACTATTCCAACACAGATTGGAAAGGCCTTAGCTACTGTTGTCACTCTCAGGAAACCAGTCCTGCGAAATGCCATCACTGGGTTGTATGTAGACAAGAGATCAGTAGCACTTACATTCTAAAGATCTTAAAAACTGTAAAAATAGGCAGTTATTTATGACACAGTGCTCTAGCAAGCAAAATGTTATTCAGCTTTTTCAAAGAAAATTGCTAGTTCCTTAGCTGTCACGCCAAGCTTATGGTTTCACTGCTTGCTAAATCTCTAACCCCGGCCTGGAACAAGCATGCTGGTTGACTTATGGATTGTTGGCTTCATTGTTCCGGCCCAATAACTCAATAGTGAAGCCAAAGAATGTATATGGCACTCAAAGATCTACGAAATTCGAAATAAAAAGTCAGCAATGGCAGCACCCATATTTGTCATGACAGATTCACTTTAAGTAACCGCTTTTATTTCAGCAACTAAAAAAAATTTATGAATTAGCTGATGAAAACCAAAACTGCTGACACAGGCTTGTGAATCACCCATAGACTGAATTGTGGGAAAATTACTAATCCCTCTACTACGTCTTTTATACACAGAGAGCTTTTGCGTGTGAGTAATCACTACATATCATGCAAAGAAACTTGATCTGGAAAATAACATTGCAAAATTGTGGTTTCTGAAAAGTTGACATCTTGGTAATGAATTATTTCTATTGAGCTAATTATTTTAATGCTCTGTTTATATCTCTGAGCCTTTAAAAGTGAAAAAGCAGGGCATGTTAGACCCTGTTCCTGAACTAAGTGTATGATCATATTCAAAGCCTTGCAGCTATGGGGCCTGGTTTATGATCTCAGAAGAAGCACAATCTGCATGGAGTCTGTATTATTACCCATATTTCTGTGGGTTCCATCTAGGTGATTCAGTTTTCTTCCATAATCCAAATACATATAAAAATAAACAATTAAAATATATATTTTTGAAAGCATTTATAATTTACAGGATTTTTTCACACCTGCCTAAAACTTTATGGCCCGGATTCACAAAGCACTTACGCCGACGTATCTCGAGATACGCCGCATAAGTGTAACTATGCGCCGTCGTATCTATGCGCCGTGCCCACAGAGAGAGAGAGAGAGAGACTTGTAAAGCGCAACACATGCGAACTGAATCGCCTCTGGGCACTGTATCCATTTCATGGGTAAGGAACCCCTTGACCTCAGAAGAGATGGGTTTTAATCTTTCTCCTGAAGGCCAAGTTGTCCGACTCCAGTCGGATGGTGGTTGGTAGTGCATTCCACAGGCGAGGTCCCTGGACTGCAAATCTTCGATCTCCTCTGGACTTGTATCTGGCCTTGGGTATCTGGAGGAGGTTTTGATTGGTGGATCGCAGAATGCGATTGGGGTTATGGGCTTTTATTTTTTCGCATAGATATTGGGGGGCATTGCCTTGAATACACTTATGTATTAGGCAGAGTGCCTTGAAAGTGATTCTGTCTTTTACTGGCAACCAATGAAGGGATCTCAGTGAAGGTGAGATTGATTCCCATGGTTTTTTCCCAGTCACTAGTCGAGCGGCCGTATTTTGAACGACTTGCAGACGAGTGATTTGGTATTTGGGGAGTCCTAGATAGAGGGAATTTGCGTAGTCGAGTCTGGAATTGATGATTGTTCCCACCACGACTGCAATGTCCTCTTTCGGGATAAAGGGCGTGAGTCTGCGTAGTAGGCGCAGCAGATGGTGGGATCCGCTGACTACTGACCCTATTTGTGCATCCATTGTCATGTAGGTATCGAAAATGACTCAGAGACTTTTGACTTTGGTGCTAGGGGTGATAGTTTTACCCAGAATGGGTGGGGGAGTCCATGTTGACGCGGGGTGATTTTTCCGGTTAGCGTGAAACAGGAGAAGTTCTGTTTTCGAACCATTGAGTTTAAGATAACTGTTTGTCATCCAGTTATCTATTAGAGTGAGGCATTTCTCTAGTCCAAGAGAATAATCCTTTTTGTTGCAGATGCGGAAATACAGTTGTGTGTCGTCTGCATAGGAGTGGTAAAGTAACTTCTGGTTACTGATGATTTCAAAGAGAGGGCGAAGATAGATATTAAACAATACGGGCGATAAGGGAGATCCCTGAGGTACGTTTTTCAGAAGTGAAAGACCCCAGTTTCACTATTTGTGATCGGTTTTCCATGAAGGAGGAGAACCAGGGTAAAACACATTCAGCGACTCCGGCTACTTCAGCTAGCCTAGCCAGTAGTAGTCCGTGGTCTACAGTGTCAAAAGTCGCGCTTAGGTCCAGCAGTATCAGGAGACAAGATTCTCCTTGGTCTGCGGCCTCTAGAGCGTCATCCCATATTTTGAGCAGCGCGTTTCTGTTCCGTGACCCGGACGGAAGCCTGATTGAAACGGATCGAGTAATTTATGGGTGTCTAAATGCAGTTGCAGCTGTTGTACAACTACTTTCTCCATTACCTTGGAGAAGACATTTAGAGCTGTTATGGGCCTCCGGTTGTTTGGGTCTTTGGGGTCGAGGGTAGTTTTTTTTAGAATTGGTTTTATTGTACCTTGTTTTAGCAAGGTGGCCACCATGCCCTCCTTGAATGATTGGTTAATGAGCTGTGTGATAGCTGGTGCCAGTATATCGGCACTTTCTTTCAGCAGTTTAGTGGGGATGATATCATTGGGTGCTGTGCTATTACGTAGAGTCCCAATGATGTTTTTAGTGGCATTGATGGAAATAGGTTTTAGAGTGAATTTTGGTGATTGCGGCGATTTTATGTGGGTATTAGGTTTGTGATTTGGGGGGGAGTTGGTGACGGTTCCATTTTGCTGAATACTTTCACGGATTTTTTCAATTTTATTAATGAAATAATCCGATAATTCGTTGCAAAATTCTTGTGAATCAGAATTGGGGGCCTCTAAACAAGCTGGATTCATAGTCTGAGTGACCAGCTTGAAGAGTTCTCGGGGGCGGTTAAGGGCATTTGCGATGATGTTGGAGAAATGATTTTTTTTGGCCGTGAAGATTTCTTTGTGATATTTCTTTGTTATTATCTTGTATATGGTGTGGTTTTTATCTGAAGAGCACCTTTTCCACGCAGCTTCTGCTCTTCTACGCCTGAGATACGCCTAAAAATAGGCTTCACCCGACCAACGTAACTTGCTTACACCGGCGTATCGTGGGCGCATATTTACGCTGGCGCTCCCATTGATTGTCGATTCAAATATGCAAATTAGGCAAATATGGCGATTCACGAATGTACTTGCGCCCGGCGCATAATATACGCGGTTTGCGTAAGTCGTACGTCCGGCGTAAAGTTATTCCCCATATATGAGGCTCAACCCATGCAAAGGTATGGACCAGGGAACACAAGCCGTCGTATTTTACGTAGTTTACGTTGTACGTGAATATGGCTGGGCGTAGGTTACGTTCACGTTGTAGGCAGTGATTCGACGTATCTTAGGCAGTTGTTTCGACGTGATTCTGAGCATGCGCACGGGGATACGTCCACGGGACAGCGCATGCGCCGTTCATTATTCGTATCTGTCTGGCGCTCGGCCCATCATTTGCATGGGGTCACACCTCATTAGCATGGCTCACGCCCACTTCCACCTACGCCGGATTACGCAGAGGAAACCCAGCGCAGTTAGGGAGGCAAGTGCTTTGTGAATTCTGTGCTTGCCTCTCTGCGCTGCGTCGGCGTAGCGTATATTAGATACGCTACGGCGGCATAAATATGCGCCGATGTATGTGAATCCGGGCCTATGTGTATATATATATATATATATATATATATTCAGAAAATCAATCATGCATGCTTTTTGGTAGTTGCTCAATTATAGGATCTGCTAACTGTGACCATCCCGCTGAAAACTGGACTTTAGGGAGTTTTGTTTGCTGCTTATGTTGCATATTATCGTTTGCTCTATACAAGTCTGGTTATGGTCATGTGTACTATTTGACACATAATTAGAAGTTTCTTACAATGCGTAGTATAAGGCCTGTACTTGTAAAATACTGCAGGGGTTGGGACCTCAAGGAGAAACATGAAGCCCAGTGTTTGGCTTTGCATCCTGAAAATTGTGAACTTCCCAGCTGATAAAGGGTTTAGTGTTAATTTTGACAAGAGGATTATCTAACATAGAAAAAATATTTTACTTTCGTGGTCCAATGCCATTCAAAGCTTTGGTTCTCTTCTCTCTATGGAATGTTGGTGGGCAGTCCTACTTCACCATGTGAAATGCATAACCAGTGGTGACCGTTGAATCTACATTGTACATTAGTTGTCTCCAAACTGGAGACCTCCTGGAGCCCAGATGTGGCCAATCTCTTGCTTTTATCCGACCCTTGGAGCATATTCCTCCCATTGATATAAGACACTATTCTGCCCACTGACAGAAACAATGGGGCACCATTTTACCACTAAGACCAACAAGGGGGCACTCTTCCTCCCCCTAATATCAAATGTGGCAATGTTTACTCCCACTGATGCCTGGCAAATTTCCACTTCCACTGGCCACAGTCCAGCTCCCCTAAAGTCTTTGTTTAGAAAGTTTAGAGACCCCTGTTGTACATGAAGACATGGGTGAGAAAGTCTGTGACAAGACCAGCCAGGGCCTGGCAAGAAAAAGCTAATTTGTGGGACTGTTCATCATCACCATGCAGAACCAGCACCTTGACAAAACCAACCCTTAACCAGCTTAAGGAGGGGGGCACTATTTTTAGGATTTAACAACACGCTAGAGTTGGGCTTTAACTTTCCTGGGTACATTTGTAAAAGTGATGAGTAAATAACGAATGTTCATCATGTAGGGCAGGGGTGTCCAAACTTTTTTCAAAGAGGGCCAGATTTAATGAAGTGAACATGTGTAAGGGCTGACCTTTTTGCCTGACATTCTTCGAACCATTAAAATGCAGTCTAAGTGTGTTCCTCCAAGCACTAATACACTGCCCAACAAAAATTCTCTTGCCTTTGTGGCTGTGTGTGGTGAAGAGATGAGCTTGGGTGTATTATTTGGATATACCGTATTTATCGGTGTATAACACGCACCTTCACTTTAAGAGGGAAGTTTCAGGAAAAATGTATTTTTAAGTAAAGAACTGTGAAGCAAAATAAGGGTCAGTGCCCATCAATGCAGCCTAATCAGTGCCCACCTGCAGCCTCACCATTGCCATTAATGCAGCCTCATCATTGGCATGAATGCAGCCTTACCATTGCCATCAGTGCAGCCTGATTGATGCTCATTTGCAGCCTCGCAGGAGACAGGCAGGGTGGCGGGACGACCGCCGACAGATTACATACAGGAGAATCTCCTGTTTACATGGCGGCCTCTTTAATATAAAGTCCTGCCTTCTATGATAGACAGAACAGTCATCCAATGGAAGCCCAGGAGACAGGACTTCCAATTACAGATGCCGCTGAGTAAACGGGAGATTCTCCTGTATGTAATCTGACGGCGCTCGTCCTGCCCCCTCCCTGTCCCCTCCGAGGCAGCGCTGATAAATACAGTATATATCTTTTGTGGCCCTGTATGTATATCCAAATTATCGGGCTGCATGAAACCGGAACATGGGCCGCAATTGGCCCGCGGGCCGGACTTTGGACATGCCTGATGTAGGGTGATCAACATCAACACAGATCAAAGAATTCTTAACTGCACTGATACAACTTCTAATGAGAAGTATAATATTCTCTAAAACTGCATAGTATGTCATTTGATATGTAAAATATTGGAGGCCTGTAATACTGTGTTATTTCATTTGTCTCTGTAAATTTCATTTATCTCCTTTCTTGCTGTTGCCTTTTTTGCTGTTGGTTTAGATGTACATATGTGTGGAGTCTGGCCTTTACAATCATTATAGCAGCTCCTTAGAGGGATCATCTATACTTTGCTATTATCTTTGAAGGCAACCATTAGAAAGTCATGCAGCCCCATTTCAGAGAACCCACTAATCCAGAGAATTTTCTCAATGTCTAGACAAAAGGCACAAAACCTGCTTCTTCTCTTCTTCTCTTCTCAGAAATTCTGTGGAGACCCTGTAACATTTTGTAGCAGTTTATAGACACCTCCAAGACTGCCCGGTCCAGCGACGGCCCCTGAGTCAGGTGTGTTCTGTCCTCTTTAACCACTTTAGCCCCGGACCTTTAGGCAGCTAAATGCCCAGGCCAGGTTTTGCGATTCGGCACTGCGTCGCTTTAACAGACAATTGCGCGGTCGTGCGACGTGGCTCCCAAACAAAATTGGCGTCCTTTTTTCCCCACAAATAGAGCTTTCTTTTGGTGGTATTTGATTACCTCTGCGGTTTTTATTTTTTGCGCTATAAACAAAAATAGAGCGACAATTTTGACAAAAATGCTAAATTTTTTACTTTTTGTTCTAATAAATATCGCCCAAAAACATATCTAAAAAAAATGTTTCCCTCAGTTTAGGCCGATACGTATTCTTCGACCTATTTTGAGTAAAAAAAATCGCAATAAGCGTTTATCGATTGGTTTGCGCAAAATTTATAGCGTTTTCAAAATAGGGGATAGTTTTATTGCATTTTTATTATTTTTTTTTTTTTTACTACTAATGGCGGCGATCAGCGATTTTTTTCGTGACTGCGACATTATGGCGGACACTTCGGACAATTTTGACACATTTTTGGGACTGTTGTCATTTTCACAGCAAAAAATGCATTTAAATTGCATTGTTTATTGTGAAAATGACAGTTGCAGTTTGGGAGTTAACCACAGGGGGCGCTGTAGGAGTTAGGGTACACCTAGTGTGTGTTTACAACTGTAGGGGGGTGTGGCTGTAGGACTGTCGTCATCGATCGAGTCTCCCTTATATAAGGGATCACTCGATCGATACGCCACCACAGTGAAGCACGGGGAAGCCTTTGTTTACATACGGCTCTCCCCGTTCTTCAGCTCCGGGGAGCGATCGCGACGGAGCGGCTATAAACAAATAGCCGCGCCATCGTCCTGGATCGCTCCCCGAGGGAACCCGACCGCCACATGTACGCCCATTTGCCTGTACGTGCCATTCTGTGGACGTACATATACATGCGGCGGTCGGGAAGTGGTTAAGGGCCAGTTCACCCCAAACGCAGCCCCGTACAGTACAGTTTCTTGTGCATTTTTTCTGCACTAAAAATGCATGGACAGTGTTTTCTATGTATTCCAATGGCACTAGTTGGGTCTAGTTCACACCATGCAGTTAGTTTCCGGTGCTGAACTAGAGCCAACTAGAGCCATTAGAATACATGGAAAACACTGGGGTAGATTCAGATAGAGATACAACGGCGTATATCCTGATACGCCGTCGTATCTCCTGATACGCCGTCGTATCTCTGAGTTGCGACGGTCGGATCTATGCGGCTGATTCATAGAATCAGGTTCCGCATAGATCTCCCTAAGATCCGACAGGTGTAAGTGACTTACACCGTTGGATCTTAGGCTGCAATCTCTCGCTGGCCGCTAGGTGGCGCTTCTGTTTGTATACGCGACGAATATGCAAATGAGGAGATCCGCCGATTCAGAAACGAACGCCCACATTTGCGTTCGGCATTTTCCGGCGGATAGTTACCCCTGCTATATGCGGTGTATCCTATGTTAAGTATGGCCGTCGTCCCCGAGCCGAGTTTTGAATTTTTTACGTCGTTTGCGTAAGTCGTCGCGAATACGGATGGACATATTTTACGTACACGTCAAAACCTAGCGACGTCATTTGGAGCAATACACGCTGGGAAACTCCCCCTAGCCGCGGAATTTGAATTCCGCCGGGGGATTTACGATCCGCCGGCGCAACTTTAGAGGCAAGTGCTTTCTGAATACAGCACTTGCCTCAAAAACTTGCACTGGCGGATCGTAAATAAGATAGATTACGCGGATCTAAAGATCCGCTGATCTATCTGAATCTACCCCACTGTGCATGCATTTTGTTACAAAAAAATGTGTGAACTGGCCCTTAAAGAAGAATTCCAACACAACTAATGATATCTCTACTGTGAAAAAGGAGAGAAAACCACTGCAGAAAGCTCTAATGTAAAATTAGTTGGAGCTTCCTTAGTCACATCTCATTGGTTGCTTTTAATCCATTAAAGATTTAACAACTGAAAGTCCAATTTTTTTATCCACACAGACCTTGCATATGCAGTTTCTGGCAGTTGGTCAATCTCGATGAAAGGAGAACTAAACCCTCCTATCATTTTCATCCAGAGAAGCTGCCATCTTAGCGTCTGTTTGATCTGTAACTGCCATAGTGCTGCACATGTGATCAGTTATGACACCAGCCATTTAATGGTTTGACAGTTTGCTTGAGAGCACATGCAAATGTAACAGTTATGCCTTGTACACCTTCCGAGCATGCGTCAAATTGTTTCCGAGCATGCATGTTTTTGTTTCCGTCGGAAAAGCATACAGACGATCGGAATTTCCAATCTAAATTTTTTCCATCGGAGAAAAAGAGAACATGTTCTCTTTCTAACTCCGTCGGACGAAAAAAGTCCGATGGGACATACACACAGTCGGAATATCCGATGAAAAAATTCCGTCTGACTTTTTTCACCGGAAATTCCAACCGTGTGTACACGGTTGGAATTAGCATTCCTGTTTTTTTAAACCATTAGTGCCAGTTCACACTACAGCGACTTTCTCAGACCTCAAGTTACTGGACATAAGAAATTCCATTGAAGTGAATGAGAGCCGTCTTAATGTACACTACTGAAGTCGCTCCGACTTCAGAAAAAGTTCCTGTCCTACTTCAAGCCGACTTCTAGGCAACTTGTACCCATATATTTCAATGGAAGTCGCCTCCAAAGTCGGATCTCCATCTTAACTGAAGCAACTTTACAGGAAAGGAAAATAGTTTACTCAGGCAAACCCCTCCCTCCCACAGAGCTGATTATTCTGTGATTGGCCACAACTAAAGTCTCCTGTCCTGGAGGCAACTTTAAGTCGCATTGTAAGTTGCTCAAAGTCACGCTGACGTCATGCCGAAGTCGCCTCGGCTCGCCTGTCGCGCTTGCCTGCGTGAGTAAACACAATGTAGTTGTGTGAAACGCGTCAACCTCTACATCGGCTGCTGCACTTGTGGTGTGTGTCATGTACTTTCATGTCATTTTTCACGTTTTCAAATAAAGGGTCTGTGCTGATTGTTTATCAGCACAGCCCCCCGCAGATGCCCACTCAGGACCACCAGGGATGCCACCAGGACCACCAGGTATGCCACCAGGACCACCAGGGATGGCCACCACTGATGACCACCAGGGATGGCATCCCTGGTGGCCGTGGTTAGCAATGTGTGCCCACACACACATTGATGGGCACAGTTGGCTGCATATGATGGGCAGAGTGGCTGCAATTGATGGCACAGTGAGGCTGCAATTGATGTTTTTGTTTCAGTATTTTTCAGAATTTTTCAGTTCGTTTTGCACTCACCAAAAATTTTGAGCACCAGCAGCCACTGGTTTACATTATAATGCTTTGTTTAGCTTGCTGCCTGACCCACCACCACGATAGGGTAAGTGCCGGGCAGACATCGGGCACGTGGGGGCACAGTGGCTGCATATTAAGGGCACAAAGGCTGCGATTGATGGGGCACAGGTGGCTGCATATTATGGGCACAGAGACTGCATATGATGGGCACAGTTGGTTGCATATGATGGGCACAGAGGCTGCATATAATGGGCACAGTTGGATGCATATTATGGGCACAATGGCTGCATTTGATGAACACAGAAGCTGCATATGATGGGCACAAAGGCTGCATATGATGGGCACAGTTGGATGCATATGATGGGCACAATGGCTGCATTTGCTGGGCACAGTTGGCTGCATATGAAGGGCACAGTTGGCTTCATATGACGGGCACAGTTGGCTGCATATTATGGGCACAGTCGGCTACATATGATGGGCACAGTTGGCTGCATATGATGGTCACAGAGTCTGCATATGATGGGTACAGTGGCTGCATATGATGGGCACAGTTGGTTGCATATGATGGGCACAGTTGGTTGCATATGATGGGCACAGTTCTCTGCATGTAATGGGCACAGGTGGTTGCTTTTGCTGGGCACAGTTGGCTGCATATGATGGGCACAGTTGGCTGCATATGATGGGCACAGTGAGGCTGCAATTGATGGCACTGTGAGGCTGAAATTGATGTTTTTGTTTCAGTATTTTTCAGAATTTTTCAGTCCGTTTGCGCCCACCAAAGATTTTGCGCACCACCCGCCACTGGTTTACATTATAATGCTTCAATTTTTACTCCCCACTGCTAACTTTCAAATAAGAGTTCCCCACCCCTTTGCCATGTGTTCTGGCTCAATCAGCTTCAACATAGTGCAGAAGTGACACGAGGGGTCTTATTGGTCCCCTAATGTCTCAATAGCAATAAGGTTAATTAAAAAAAAAAAAAACTGTAACTGCCACACTTTTATTTTACAGGGTTTCCACTTATAAACATATAATGATTTGGGGGCATTTCACATTTTAACATGTATGCAAAAAAAAAAGTCTGGCAGTGAAAAGGTTTAAGAGGGTACCGTATTTATGATCAATTCTGTGGGTTTCTTACTACAACTTCTAATTACTATATAGTGATCACATTATACAGCAAATTATAGCTGCATTTTCCAGTAACTGGAGAAAACATGTTAGAACTTATATTACAATAGAATTTTCGAAGGAACTTGTAGGCAACTGCCAAGTTGGATGTCCAGAATTGCTGTATTATTTTTGAAGCTGAGTAAAATCTGGGATATTGTGCAATAAAAACATATTAAATACTTAGAAGCTGCTGCCAACTCCAAGAACAATTATACCCCGCTTTCCAAAATGTAAGTCAGACGCACATGTATTACCCCCTACATGGAATATTTCACTTGATATTGACACAAAAAGAGGCGCAACGTGCTAAGATTACAGGAAGGGAATTCACAAATTCTCTGATCCATGTCATCAGGACGATGGAGGAAAACGATATACCGCCATGTCTGATATGGGGATTCGGGGGCTACACCCAAAGACTGTTATCATTACCCTTTAATATGGAGCTGTTGCACTTGTTTCAATATTATTCTGTGAACTGTTAAACCTAAGCATCTTTATTAATATAAAAAGAAGTGAACATATTCTTTATTACCGGACCTTAGTAGACGTTTATCTTATCTTTTCTTGACTTTTCCCTGCCTCCTAATCAAATTGAATAAAATATTTCAATAAAACTTTTCTGCTTTCATTATATACCTTATTTAGATAGCTCAGCTCCAGAAGGAACCCTTTCATGACCCATGCCAATTTTATTTTATTCAACTCTGCACCATTTTAACCGGTAATTGCATGGTCATGCCACTCTGTACCCAAACAAAATGTATATAATCTTTTTTTCAGTGATATTTGATAACCACTGTTTTTTTTTTATTTTTTATTATATAAACAAAAAAACACTGAATAAAAAAATAATAATAACTATATATATATATATATATAGAAAAAATAGCGGAGGGATTGCTGCACGTAAAAATCCTTTTGCTAGCACTACCAGCTGGGACCGATGTGCACCTCACCCTGCAAATCTTATATATATATATATTAGGGCTGTGGAAATTAAAGATTAATTCCTTGATTAATCGTTAATTTTTTTGATCGATCAAAATTCTTTTGATCGGTACTAGTGGTGCAATGGATCGTAAATGATCCGTGATCCGAACGGGTCACCATATGCGGATCGGCACACCACGTGATCCGCAGAGCTCCGCTGCTGCCTCGGCATTGGAAAGGCGGCCGTCTTGGTCCACCCGGCGGCGGCCTAGGTGAGCCTAGAGCGGCACGCTGGCGTCATCACCGGACCTCAACTGCTCGTGTTTGGCTGGCTCTCTGGTAAGACAGTGGGAGATGTCTGTGGATATTACAGTGGGGGAGATGTCTGTGGATATTACAGTGGGGAGATGTCTGTGGATATTACAGTGGGAGATGTCTGTGGATATTACAGTGGGGGAGATGTGTGTGGATATTACAGTGGGGGAGATGTGTGTGGATATTACAGTGGGGACTATATATGATGTCTGTGGATATTACAGTGGGGGAGATGTCTGTGGATATTACAGTGGGGGAGATGTCTGTGGATATTACAGTGGGGAAGATGTCTGTGGATATTACATCCCCAAAAAAAAACCTTTCTTCATAAATTTAGGGCAAAACGTATTCTGCCACATGTTCTTGGTAAAATTATCCCAATTCGTGTATATTGATTGGTTTGCGTGAAAGTTATAGTATCTGCAAACTATGGTATATTAACTGGAACTTTGATTGATTTTTTTCCATATACTAGTAATCAAGGTGATCAGTGGCTTATAGTGGGACTGTGATCGTGCGGTGGACAATCTGACACTAACTGACGATGGGTAGGAACTGACTACCTGAAACTGACATCACCAGTGACACTAAAGACCCATACACACGATCTGACTTTTTGACAACAAATGTCTGGAGCGGACAATCTGACTGTGTGTATGCTCCATCGGACAAACTTTTTCTCTTTTGCATCGGACAAATGGTTGCTGTGATAGCAGACAAACTTTCCAGCAACAAATGTCCTACGTCGGCTAATCCGATCGTGTGTACACAAGTCCATCGGACTAAAGTCTAAAGTACAAACACGCATGCTCAGAACCAAAGCTAAAGATCAGCATACAATAGCAGAAGTTGCCCACAGGTGGTAAAGAGCTGAAAAAACACGTGATTTGGTGAAAGTTGGCTGAAAATGTCCTGCCGTGTGTATGCAGAACAAGTTCATGGCCAATGCCCATTTGGAGCAAAATCCACGGAAAAGTCAGCTGGAAGTCCGATCGTGTGTATGAGGCTTTAGACAGTGATCAGTGCTAATACTATTCACTGTCATTGTACTAATAACACTGGCTGGGAAGGAGTTAACATCTAGGGCAGTCAAAGGGTTAACTGTGTGCCTAAAATTGTTAATGTGTGGTTTGTTTTACTAAATATCTCTTTGTTTCTTATCCCTGCTTTCCAGGGATAAGAAGCAGAGAGATCATTCCCTCTGTACAGAGCCCTGTGTTGTTTGTCAACACAGGGCTCTGATTGGACAAAGCCGATCAGCAGGTCATCATTGACCAGGACTTGCTGACAGAATCCCGCTGTCTATAATCACAGAGGGTGTTGGCACTGGGCCGCAGAGGGCGTTGGCACGCGCGGCAAACCCGGAACAGACCAGTACAATGCTGTGCCTGTACGGGCCGCCCGTCCGCAGAGAAGAAGGTTAACACCCCTTGATGTCATTACTGGATCTTTGTGCTTCTCTATTCAATGCAAGCTGATGGGAGGGGTGGGCAGGGTGTTGAATAAAGCTTCCTAAAAACATTGCAGCACCCACAAGCAGTGGGCTACAATGTGGGAGAAATTATACAAATATCAAATTTGTCATAGGCTAATGCATATGCGCATGCGCGAAAATGTGCACGCATGCATGTAAGCCATCAATGTTGGTGCTAAATGGTCTATATTAGGACAGCAGCTGCACTAGTGCAGCTGCTGTCTGATCTGCAGCTTTACCCTGTGTTCTGTTCCTGTGCCTGTACTTGATCCAGTATTGACTTGGCTTCCTGACCATGCTGCTTATCTTCAAGTGTTACCTTTGGCTTGCCTTGACCTTGTTAGTCAGTGATCCAGTCCAGTCCAGCTACTCACCAGCTACTAATCTCTGCTATCAACGGAGAATCTTGCAGGCACTCTTACCTCGCCGTGCTCTTGCGGAAACTGTTGCAACGCCAGTGGTCCTTGAGCCAGGGGTGTATAAGGGGTCTCCCTCTACCAGTCAGGCTCTCCCAAAAGGTACATGGCAGGAAGTGTCAGGCAAGCCTTGCTAAAGCTTTGCCTTCCTGTTATTCAGTTGTGATTTTTTTTTCAATATCTTTTTATTAGTTTTATAAACAATATTACATAATACAAAAAAAAAATCACAATCACTCAATATCTATATATATATATTCTCCTATACAGTTGACCTGGGACTATATTTTAAAATTTTGGGACTATTATCCATGGTTTCTTCTTTATTTTTCCCCATTATCAATTAATAGGATCCTTTTAAAAAATTCCTTTAATTCTCATTCATTCTATAATTCAAACACATTACACAAAAAAAAAAAAAAAGGAATAAAAATAAAAATATTTCCCCATCCCACCATTCCCCTTCCTATGTCCCCCCTATAGGAATTTTGTTAAATTTGTTTTTAGATTTTTTTCAAACCCTTTAACCCTTATCTGTCTTTCCATAAGTTGTATTTCGTTAAAGTGGAGGTTCACCCAAAAAATACATTTTTAACATTAGATTGAGGCTATTTAATGGGAGCAGAAACGGGTATTTTTTTTTAAATCAATGCCGTACTTACCGTTTTCGAGATAGATGCCCATGCGACCGTCGGAAGGCTGTCAATCAAATAGGAACGCCCAGTCCCGAAGATCATACCCGGAAGCGGCGGGAGAACATCTATCTCGAAAACGGTAAGTACGGCATTGGTTTAAAAAAAAATACCCGTTTCTGCTCCCCTTAATTCAATTATTGTTGGGGTTTTGTCTTCTTCCATCTACGGTCTATTATTGTTCTGGCCGCTGTTATCATGTGGTGAAAGATGTCTGATTTAATATTTTTTATTGATCTTGATGTTATAGATAATATTATATCTTTTATATTTGGTTGTATCTCTATTCCTAACACTTTTCAAATACAGTGGAACCTCGGTTTAGGAGTAACTTGGTTTGAGAGCGTTTTGATTTGAGAGCAACTTTTTTTTTTAATTCTGACTCGGTTTGCGAGTGTTGACTCGCAAGATGAGTCAGAATTCAAGCTAAATAGGCCTGCAGTACCTCATTTGGCCTTAGGTACGGGGGCGCATAAGCCGACCAGAGACAAAAATAGGCCTGCAGTACCTTATTTGGCCTGAGGTACGGGGGCGCAGAAGCCGAGAGAAGCCGAACATTGGCCTGAGGTACGGGGCGCAGGAAACAAGCCAAAGTGTCCTTGGGCCTTTTCGGCCATTTTCTGCACTCTCTGGCGCCCCCCACCTCTGGCCGCATTCTGTATTGCATCCCATTGAAGTCAATGCGGAACAAATTATTTTAGTTTCCATTGACTTCAATGGGAAAACTCGCTTTGATATGCGAGTACTTTGGATTACGAGCATACTCCTGGAACGGACTATGTTCGTAATCCGAGGTTCAACTGTACTTTGCTCCAAAGATCCCTCACCCTTCCACACTCATACCAAATGTGTACCATAGCTCCCCTATCCTTAAAGCCCTGTACACACGATCGGTTTGTCTGATGAAACCGGACCAATGGACCATTTTCATCGGACAAACCGATCGTGTGTGGGCCCCATCGGTTTGTTTTCCATCTGTGAAAAAAAATAGAACATCTTTTAAAATTTTCCTATGGATAAAAAACCGATAGAAAAAAAAACGATCGTCTGTGTGGAAGTCCATCGGTCAAAAATCCACGCATGCTCAGAATCAAGTCAACGCATGCTCGGAAGCATTGAACTTCATTTTTCTCAGCATGTCGTAGTGTTTTACGTCACCGCATTTGGACAAAGGCAAGACTGATGAAAGTCAGCTTCATTGGATGTCCGACGAAAAAATCCATCGGATTAGATTCTATCAGATATCCGATCGTGTGTACAGGGCTTAAGTCATCTCCAGCATATTTCTGTATTCTCTTTATTTATTTTGTTCAGTGATACTGGATTCCAATACCACCTCATCAAAATGTTATCATTTCTTTCTTGATATTTTACTGCCACTGATGTTTTATGTATTATTTCCATTGCCTTTTCCCATTCTACCAACGATATTGGAATCTCCACTTCCTCCTCCCATTTTTTTATATGTATCTGTTCATTGATAGGTCCTGAGGGAAGTAATAATTTATAAACTTTTGAAAGACTTTTGCTCACTTCCCGATCATCTATCAACAAGTCCTCAAAATCTGTTAATGGTCGATTTATTTCTGGCATTTTTGATTTAATATATGTATTTAATTGGTGGTATTGTATCCATTTATTTTTATATTCTAGTTCCATTTCTTGTAATGTTTGGTAATTTATCTTCCACTAAAACCTGTGCGGATCTCATAATCTCTAAACTAGTCCATTTCAAGAAGTAGTCCATTTCAAGTCAGTTGTGAAAATTTTGGAGGCTTCTGCAGGCAGGGCTGGACTGGGACAAAAATTTGGCTCTGGACTTCATCCAGACTGGCCCACTTTGACAGGTCTCTCCCACGGCGGCCGGACAACTCCCGCACCCCCCTGGCCACCCAAGCCCCCTCTCCCCTTCACTAGCCACTAGCTGTTTTAGTTTATTAGAGTAGAATGGCTGGTACTGGTACTTTTATAGGCAGTACCAGTGGGGAAGCTAGACATTATTTCACCCGGGGCAAAGAATAGGTTTGGTGCCCCCCCTTATGGGACAAGATTAGGCAGAAGTGAGAAACTGCCAGGGCATAGCTGTTGAGTCAGCTGTCTGTCCCCTCCCCCATGCCTCTCTGTCGTCCCCCCTGCTCCTCTGGTCCTCCCCCTGGTTCTTTGTTCCCCCCAGGTGAGCGCTGCGGGGAGGGAGAGGAGGTGAGTGCTGCGGGAAGGGAGAGACAGAGGAGCGGAGGGGGGCGACGGTCCACTGTCACTGAAGCCAGCCCACTGAGCTATCGGCCCACCGGGAAACTCCCTGTAGTCCCAATGGCCAGTCCATCCCTGTCTGCAGGTATGTGCATGTCTAGATTGCCAACCTTTCTCCCAGTGGCAGAGGCTCAATAACACACATCACCAAACGGTGACCTGGACCAAGAGATGGTCCTATGTGGACCACCATGTTCACATCACTCAGTAGCCTGGGTGTAACTCTTCACCTGGCTACCCTGTCAATGTAGTCCTCACAGCAGGATTGGAAGCACAGCAGGTCTGGATGGAAGGCGGGAAGCGCCCAACTTTTCACGTTAGCAAGCGCATGATTGGTTGCTAGAACCACATAGCAAGTAGGCTGTGATGTGAAGGATTCATAGCTCAAACATTGGGCCTCTGTATATTTTTATCCAATACCTCTGCTGTATAATTACCCTTTTTTTAACCCTACCTGGTAGCACAAGCTGTGCCGACAGTATAGCCCCTCTGTCAATACTCTCCAACCCTAGGGACAACATTAGAAGTTTGTGAATACCAAGCTTAAGTCAACTGCGTCACTGGTTTGGTTTAGAAAGAAAGCATTTGTTAATCATACTATTATTTACTTTGTATTCAATATCCCATTTCATGAAACGCCCTGATCCAGTGAGCTTCTGTAATAATTTGTTTTGTCCGTGCGTTTTTTTTTTTTTTGGCCTTCTTGTTTTGTTTCACGCTGAATGTACACTTGTGAATGCACGCACATCTCTTTATCCTTATTTAGTCTTTCAGGTAAATATTTTAATAAAAGGCCAGATCCCCCAGGCTTCCGAGGGTAAGAAAAGACAGACACAACTATAGCTGTTTGTACATTTATTTTTATATATCTTTAAAAGAAAATTTTTATTTGTTTCATCGAATTGTGTAAAAATTGACTACTCATGAATTCTCATTTACATTGATGAAAGTATTTGAGCTCAGACGGGTTGTGGAATAACACTTCCTAGTGCATTTCAATGGAATTACTGCAAAGTAGACCTGTCAAACAAAATTGAAAAATTTCCCCTTAATGCCAAGCCAGCCAGAGCAGTGTACAATTACTGTCAGAGATGAATTTCATGCGAAATGTCAGTTGTAGACTTTTCCTCTCAGTATAAAATGTTATGTCAAAACTAGAGCATCAAAATCCATGTGATTATTTAGAAACACAAGTTTATGATACATGTTGGCCAAAGCACGGTTTTTGGATACACGTTGACCATGCCCCGTACTTCTGAAATATCTGATGATGGCATGTTAAATGAGATGGGTGTTTGACTGGTGAAAGCATATTTTCTTTTGAATGTTTATTTCATCTCACTGAGCCTAATCTCAAAATTTGAAGATACGCTATGTTATAGGGACATTTAGGAATGTTCATTGTTTCTAAGCATTACCCCGGGAAATGTACATGTAGCGCTGGTCTCCCAACAAGTCGGGTGCTATTGTAAATTTAGGGGTGTCTGAGCCAAAAGTTGGGCTCAGACTCTGTCAATTCTATTTAAATTAGCCTCTGTTCTGGCTACGGCTGTGTTCGGTAGAAGTTTTCCCTTGTTGCCTGTAGGTGGCGTTATGACTTCAGGCCCATGTTGGAACTCGAGCAGACCATAGTGTGTTAGGTGACCCCTCTCGGCAGCAGCCCAGTGGGAGTGGTGCCCCGCTGTGCATGCTGTAAGGGGGTACTTAAGGGGCAAACACAGTTTTTCGGGGTCTTTCGCCTCGTGGCCCTCCTGGCACAAGGTGAGTGTGTGCAATTCCAGTCTCTGGACCACGGTGGTCTGAGGCTGTGTTTCTGTCGAGTAGGTGTTCCAGCTATGCTGGCTGGGGCCTATGGTTCTACAAGGGATCCCAAGCTGTCCGTCCAAGTGGAGGAAGCTGCTTAGCGAAGGAAACCGGGGGATGACCTGCCCTGGAGGAGACAAAAAAGGCAAGCTGATATCTCGGGATAGGCCTGGCAACCTCTTTAAGGAAAAGGGATTCACTACGCAAATTGTCTTACAGTCCACCGGATTGGCTTAAAGGCTCTTTGGCTGTAAGGCAGGAAGTTTGGGACTTTAAATCCTGTGGCAGAGGAATCCTGACTATCCATTCTGTGTTCTCATACGGTCTGTGGCAGAGACTTTGCAAGTGTTTCACACTTTGCAACAGTTTCTGTACTGTCCGTCCATCATCCTGGCTGCTAGGCCATGTGAGAGGGGTCTATCCGGGTGAGCAATACCCACTCAGGGGTGATTGGTGAATACTGGAACTTTGAATACTTTTTGTGCATTCTGTGCTGCACCTGAACCTTCCCCGTCTCTCTATACTCTTTGGGCCAGATCCACAAAAGGGATGCGCAGGCGTATCTACTGATACACCGTTGTATCCCTGTTTCTATCTATGCGGCTGATTCATAGAATCAGTTACGCATAGATATTCCTAAGATCCGGCAGGTGTAATAGTTTTACACTGTCGGATCTTAGGATGCAGTACCGCGGCCGCCGCTGGGGGCATTTCTCGTCGAAATTCCGCGTCGAGTATGCAAATTAGCACTTACGGAGATCCACAAAGCTTTTTCCCTTCGTTTTTTTTCGTAAGTGTTAGTTTGCCGTCGCAAAATTAGAGCTGCTTTTACAAAGTGTAAACTTAGTACACCATGTAAAAGTAGACCCTTCTTTCCCACGTCGCTGTCAAATTTTTTTTTGAATTTTTTTTTTCCCGCCGCAACTCTTTTTTTTTCTTTTACACCCGTCGCGATTCTCAAAACTCGGCGCAACGTAACTTCGCGCAAAGCACGTTGGGAAAATCGCGTCGGGAGCATGCGCAGTACGTCCGGCGCGGGAGCGTGCCTAATTTAAATGGGACTCGCCCCATTAGATTGGGCACGCCTTGCGCCGGACAGATTTAAGTTACACAGCTGCAAATTTCTAGGTAAGTGCTTTGTGGATCGGGCACTTAGGTAGAAATTTTGCGGCTGTGTAACTTAAATCCGAATATTTAAGTTGCGCCCGCTGTACGTGGATCTGGCCCTTTACTTCCTTCACAAGTTTTATGCAGTGAAAAAAAAGCCTACAGTTGAAGGTTTTACATCTTGTGTGGACATTCCAATTTTCTACAGACTTCCTTCCCTAGACAACGAACTTAGAGGTAACGTGCAAGACCCAAAATCTAAACCAACAGCTCCTACGGGGGTAGTGCTATATACATTTTATTTTAAATTCCTCCTCAAATATTGTGTGTATTTTCTATGCCTAGGCTCTCCTGTACCTTGAGTCTCCTACCTCTATATCTGAAATGTGAGACCAAGGAATTGGGACTGACTGCTAGTCTCATGAGATTTGGAGTGAGATTTGGTGATGCCACTACTGTATTGCTCTATGTTCCCCTTGCTGGAGAGGAAGCTGCACATGAGGAACTGCAGTGCAAGAATCTATGCTTGTGCTTCATTCATTCTGTGGATCTGTGCTTCCTGAGTGTATCCTGCTGATTTTTGATTACTCCTCCACCAGTCATCAGATCACCAGTCATCAAGGGGAACAGATTTGAGGAAGCAAAGTCCCCAATTCACCACCAAGATGGCTACCACCACACAGAGAAACAGTGCAGAACAAGACATGCTAAGTCAGTAACAGGTAAAAGACCAGGCAATACCAGGCGTGTGCCTGGATCTTGTCTTGCATACTAACGGTACATAATTGTCGGCCAACAAACACAAACATAGTGATGTACTACGAGGAATTTCTGCCCTTGAGTGCCACCCTTTGGGCCCCTTCTGCTAATTTCGTGTTTGGTGAGCATTGATTCTGAGCAAGCGTGTTTGTACTTTCAACTTTTGTGTGACGGACTCTGACAACAGACCATTGTCCGCGGAAAATTTACTAGCATGTCATCCAACATTTGTTGGCAGAAAGTTGGACAACAATTGTCTGAAGGAGCGTACTAACGGTCAGATTTTAGGCCAACAGTCTGTCAATAGACAATCCCCTGATCTGATTGTGTATACAAGGCTTTAGGCTCAAATCAGATCTATGCATGTTTCCTTTGAGCGTTTCTGCTTTTTGCGGCGCTTGCCAAGTTTTTGTACACGTGTTTTTACCGCGGTTTTACTGCGATTTTGCCACGATCTGCATTTCACGTATTTTTTTTACACTGTATATAGCTGGTTGCTAAGGAGGAGGCCGTCGCTTCCCTAACAACCGATGAGTCATCAGTTGTCAGCAGGCTTCCTGCTGAATGTAAAAAAAAAAAGAAATGCCAGCTAAAAAAAAATCGATAAAAGAAACAGCGTGGGGTCCCCCCCAGGTCCATACCAAGCCCTTGGGTCTAGTATGGATTCGGAGGGGACCCCCATGCCAAAATGTAAAAAAAAATGGTGTGGGGGTCACCCCAAAATCCATACCAGACCCTTATCTGGGCATGCAGCCCGGCAGGTCAGGAAAGGGTGGGGACAAGTGAGTCCCCCCCCCTGAACCATACCAGGCCACATGCCCTCAACATGGGGTGATGGGTGCTTTGGGGCAGGGGGGGGGGGCTCTGCGCCCAATCCACCCCAAAGTACCTTGCCCCCATGTTGATGGGGACAAGGGACTCTTCCCAAAAACACTTGCCTGGTGGTTGTCGGGGTCTGCGGGCGGGGGGGCTTATCGGTATCTGCAACCAAAAGATTGGTTGACATGGGTTATTGCACTTCATCATTGGACTATGTACTGGCATACTAAATAAATACAAATATTTTTGATAGCAAGTGCTCCCCTAATGAGAATGAGAATGTGAAAATAGAGTTCAATTTTTTTAACCAATGGGAATTCTATACCAAGAAATAAAAAGCAAAACCAAAAATATGAAAAAATGCAAAAACCAAAAATACCACCATCAAAAAAATAATTTCCGGTCACTACCTGGAGCCATTTTCATATGTAAATATTACTGACTCAGGATCAGAGATTCTCATTAACTCCAAAAATACCTGCACCAAAATGATGCATGCTCCAAATTCTGAGGATCCAAAGTCACTTTCTGCGTTAATTAACCTTAACGTAGAATATATCGTGAGAAAGTCCCAGATTGATCCCCCGAGGCGTCTCAAGCCACCTACAATGCAAACCGACTGCATTTTCCGAGCTGTTAAAGGTAATTATTCGAATGCGGAGTAAAGGTTATAGAAGAGAGAGGAGAAGAGCGTGTGTAACTTAACCTCCTTAAAGGAACAGGAACTGGTAGATGAAATCCGATTCCCCCAGTGCTCACTTCTGTAATTTCCACTGTTATGAGATACCGACTTGTAGCCGAAGACCTGCGAGTCAAATGGGAAATTTAAACACAAAGGTGTCACAAAGGGAACTTCATTGCTTCCTGCCGGCTGTTAATGTGCATTGTTCCAGGGCTGTCTGCAGATGTTTATAGAGCAAATTAAATTAACGTTGGATGAATCTGTACACGGCTTTTGTGTAACTAGTCCATGAGTTTTAACATCTGGCTCTTTTCACTTGTTCTGCTTTTTTATATATATTTGTTCAGCAGGTGAACTGGATCTGTTCATCTTATTTCCTGTATTTGTAGAACATGATGTATCACACTGACGTCACAGGACCTTACAAAGTAGCCTTTTCACCAGAGGAGCTTACAGTCTAGTGCCCCAACCACAGTCATATAAACATTGGGAGAGACACATTGTCAGGTCACCCGTAGCCAGGTGACAAGTGCACCCCGTAGGGGTCAGGGATGCACCACAGGGTGGTGAATCCTATGGCCGACTGCTGCTAGCAGAGACGAAGCGTGAACCTAAGATCACCCAGGGCGCGGAGTCTAAGACCCAGTTTTGTATTCACCAGAGCCCTTGGTGGTAGGGATGGTCTTGGCCGCAACTGGGTCCAGGTCGCATCCCCGAGATTCCTCAAGTCACACTCCGCAGGGAGAAGGGGGAAGCAGCCAGTAGGACAAGCAGTGGTGATGGACAGGCCGAGGTCAGGGCAACAGGCAGACAAGAATAACCGTGGAACATGCAAATAGTCAGGGGCACAGGCAGACAAGGAAGTCGGGGACAAGCCAAAACGGTACACGGAAGATGATCGTAGCAATCTGCAAACAGGAACTAGCGATTACACTGCAGACAGGAACTAAGCATAGGAACACTGTTGAACAGCACTGCAGACCTGTAGAGCAAAGGTTAATATAGGCTTCCTGGGATGGACTAGGGTGGAGCCATACAGGAAGAGGAAGTGATAAGAAGGGAGACCAGAACAGGATCTGCCTCTAATGAACACATGGAGATCAGGTAGGCAGACAGACTTGATGCATATTCATGACAGTACCCTCCCTCTTAAGGCCCCTCCCCCTCCCCAGCCTGGAGCCAGGGCTAAAGGGGAATCCCAGAAGAAACCTCCTCGACAAATGGGGCGCAAAGATCTCAGATGCAGAAATCCAAGACGCCTCCTCAGGACCAAATCCTCTCCAAAGCACAAGGTACTGAAGAACGCCTCTGCGGAGACGAGAATCCAGAACTTGAGTATCCTCATTGACCAGAACCAAAGTAGGGACAGGAGGAGAGGATTTATTGAAGACCAAAGGCCTTTTAGGAATAAGTAAGGGCATGAGAGGGTCAACAGGAATCCGAGGAGGATCAAGCAGACCCTTAAAGATGAACTGGGGATTAAGCACAGGACCATCAGACTGGGCAGAGGTCAGAGGAACCCTGAAGTCAGGTTGGTTAGAAGGTGACAGGGCACAGGAGTCAAGCTGGATAGTAGGGAAACCAGCAGAATGCAGAGAGCCCTGAAAACAAGGTAGGAAACCCCATTTGGCCGAATGAGGCAATCTATCCAAAGGATGGATTGAGCCCCTTAGACAGGTTGCAGGAGGACCTGAACAAGAAAAGGTAGGAGGCTCACTGGGCATGGGCTGACCTGGCATAGCTGATGCAGAGGCCGATCGAATAGCATAGTCAGGTGTAGTGATTACCCGAATCGCATCACAAGGCGTAGTGACTGCAGAACTCGCAGACAAGTTAGCCTGGCTGTGCGTTTTAGGAACAGTCAACGGTAAACTGGAGTGAATGATCGGCTCAGGTTCACAGACGGGCTCCTCATCCAGAGTGCTACATTGGCTAGAAAGTGCATCAGCCTGACTATTGCAGGGCACATTCCAGACACCACTACATGTGGTAGGACGAGCAAAAGATTCTGGAATGGTGGCAACAGGAAGTTTCTCTTTTGGGGCAACCTTGGGTAGGCAAGACGTGGAACAGGAGGGACCCCAAGCCAGGATCTGTCCGGCAGTCCAGTCAATGTGAGGAGAATGGAGTCTTAACCAAGGAAGACCCAAAACGATAGGAGCTGAGGTTTTAGGTAGAACAAGGAAGGATATCCACTCCTGGTGAAGTGTGCCTACTGACATCTTAACAGGGACTGTCTGGAAGCGAATAGGACCCCCCGGGAGAACAGTGCCATCAATCGCCGAGACCACCAATGGTGTGGTGAGGGGCAAAAGGGTAAGTCCCATGGACGATGCGATTTCCCAGTCTATGAAATTGCCAGCGGCTCCGGAATCCAGATATGCCGAGACCGAATGAGAAGAAGCACCAAAATGAAGGGACACAGGAAGAAAAAGACGAGAAGGTGAAGGAGATATTTCTGGATCCAATACTCCACCTTCCAGATGTATTGAACCCGAGCGTTTCTCGGGGCGAAGAGGGCAAGTGTCACGAAAATGACTTTTGCCCCCACAGTATAGACACAGGCCTAGAGTTCTGCGCCTGGCACGTTCCTCAGGGGATAGTCTGGTCCGACCCAGCTGCATGGGTTCCTCAGTTGGCAAGGGATGCTCCATGGGTCGAAGAGAGGGGGGCTCAGGCTGACTAAGGGCCAAGGGATGTTGGCGTCGCTTTTCTAGGGTCCTTTCCTGAAAGCGAATATCGATCTGATTACACAAGGAGATCACTCCGTCCAGATCAGTGGGGATGGTTCTTCCTGCTAGTTCATCCTTCACTCTATCAGATAGGCCATGCAAAAAGGTTGCGACTAAGGCCTCATTGTTCCAACTCAGTTCAGCTGAGTGGATACGGAACTGAAGAGAATATTGTCCCACTGAACGGGATTCTTGGCGGAGACGTAAAAGGGCGCTGGCTGCTGAAGAGACACGAGCCGGTTCTTCAAAGATATTCCGAAAAAGTTTCAAGAAAACAGGCAGGCTAGAAACCACTGGATCATTCAATTCCCACAGAGGGGCAGCCCAGGCTAAGGCTTCCCCGGAGAGGAGAGAAATGATATAGGCTATCTTGGCCCGGTCAGACAAGAAGTACTGGGGCAGGAGCTCAAAATGAATAGTGCATTGGCTAAGGAATCCCCTGCAGGCTTTGGAGTCTCCAGAAAAACGGATTGGAGGTGATAACTTCAGTGAATGCGACTCTGCGACTGGTGCAACAGGTGCAGCTGCTGGTTGTACTTGGGGTTGCGGATTCGGGGTTCCCAGCGAGGTCTGAAGCTGATCA
Organism: Rana temporaria; assembly: GCF_905171775.1. NCBI lineage: Eukaryota > Metazoa > Chordata > Amphibia > Anura > Ranidae > Rana > Rana temporaria. Next base: position 36,045,801 of record NC_053500.1, on the reverse strand, counting down.
AAGCGGGAAGCCAGATCCTGAAGGAAACGCATCACCTGATCCTGATTAGCTTCATGCGTCTCGAGTCTGCGAACAATGCACTGTAATGGATCATCTGCGGGGAGCGGCATGTCGGCCGGATTCATGGCTGTTCAAACTGTCAGGTCACCCGTAGCCAGGTGACAAGTGCACCCCGTAGGGGTCAGGGATGCACCACAGGGTGGTGAATCCTATGGCCGACTGCTGCTAGCAGAGACGAAGCGTGAACCTAAGATCACCCAGGGCGCGGAGTCTAAGACCCAGTTTTGTATTCACCAGAGCCCTTGGTGGTAGGGATGGTCTTGGCCGCAACTGGGTCCAGGTCGCATCCCCGAGATTCCTCAAGTCACACTCCGCAGGGAGAAGGGGGAAGCAGCCAGTAGGACAAGCAGTGGTGATGGACAGGCCGAGGTCAGGGCAACAGGCAGACAAGAATAACCGTGGAACATGCAAATAGTCAGGGGCACAGGCAGACAAGGAAGTCGGGGACAAGCCAAAACGGTACACGGAAGATGATCGTAGCACTCTGCAAACAGGAACTAGCGATTACACTGCAGACAGGAACTAAGCATAGGAACACTGTTGAACAGCACTGCAGACCTGTAGAGCAAAGGTTAATATAGGCTTCCTGGGATGGACTAGGGTGGAGCCATACAGGAAGAGGAAGTGATAAGAAGGGAGACCAGAACAGGATCTGCCTCTAATGAACACATGGAGATCAGGTAGGCAGACAGACTTGATGCATATTCATGACACACATGCTTGTAACCATTTTTTACTGTTATGATTATTATTATTATTTTTTTTTTACTTGGCCAGGGTTCTTTTTAAAGCCAAAATCAGGTCTCCCACCCTCCCTCTTCGCCTTGAGGTTTCCCCCTAACTATATACACTATATTACAACAAGTATTGGGACACCTGCCTTTACACGCACATAAACGTTAATGGCATCCCAGTTGTGCCACCACTGTAACGGTCACCACCGTTTACGATATTCCCATTCCATCGCCCCTGCGACAGCTTATCCGACAGTCCGACAAGGCAGCAGACACAATCCATAAGAATTCCCTCAGGGAGACGAGACATATGCTCTGTGTTCTGAGTCAACATGTATGAACGCTTTTAATGGTATCTTAGCTTTCTTATATACAGTACAAGCATGTTAAAGTTAATCACAGGGACAAAGGCACACTCCACCCACACATCACACAATGGGGGGCTTCAATACACCTTCCCTTAGACAATGACATTCAGTTGACTTAATTATTAGTCATCCCCCAGACGTCCCGTCTCCGCAATTAGAGGAGGTAATTACTACAGCTTGACAAGTCACATTCCACATATAAAACAGTGTCATTAGCATCACACAATGAAATGTCTAGGAGCAGACGCAATTAACACCTCAAAAGCATGTGTCCCCCATTGAATGAAAACACTCAATTTGGAGTCAGACTTTAACAACCTGTAAAATTCCAAGATATCCTGCAAAACATGAATTATCAGTAATGTCCCATCTCATGTAATTTATAATTAATATTTCTCAGTCACCCTATGCCCAAAAGGGGCACAGGATGACCCTAGAACCAAGAGTCATTAGTGACGCTGGCACAGGAGTACCCCTCATCCTTCAAAAGTCTCTGGGTGTCATGGGTCATTCTGTTACACCATGCAGTCTTAGTCCGTAGGGTTCAATATTGAGTTGACCCACCCTTTACAGCTATAACAGCTTCAACTCTTCTGCACATATTTTACTATATACAATGCTAATATCTTCTCAGTTAAATAAGGAAATAAAGTTGTTTATATAAAATTGATATATCATACCATGCAGAATTTTATGATTAGATAATTTTAAATGTCCATTAGATTTAAATTAAATAAACACAAGGTTTAGGAGTATGTCCACAAAGTTTAGGAGTGTATCTATGGGAATGTTTGATTATTCTTCCAGAAGACCATTTGTAAGGTCAGGCACTGATGGACGAAAAGACCTGGCTCGCAGTCTCCGCTCAAATGTATCCCAAAGGTGGTCTATCTGGTTGAGGTCAGCACTCTGTGCAGGGCAGTCAAGTTCCTCCACCGCACCATCCATATCTTTATGGACCTTGCTTTGTGCACTGGTGCGCAGTCATGTTGGAACAGGAAGGGGCCATCCCCAAACTGTTTCCACAAAGTTGGGAGCATGAAATTGTCCAAAATGTCTTGGTATGCTTAAGAGTTTCCTTCACTGGAACTAAAGGGCCAAGCCCAACCCATGAAAGACAACCCCACACCTTGATCCCCTTTCCACCAAATGATTTGGACCAGTGCACAAACACGGTTCATAAAGACATGGATGAGCGAGTTTGGGGTGGAAGAACTTGACTGTCCTGACCCCAACCCGCAAATTGAACAACCTTCACTAAATCAAGCCCTTTAAGCCCCAGGGTGCCAAGGTGAGGTCTCTCATAGAATGGGTCCCTGACACACTTGTAAGCATGTCAATGGTTGACCAGTAGCAATTGGCATGCTGGATCAGGGCAAGATATGTTACCACACACATTGACTATGGAGGGACTCCAGCAGCTTGGTTCACTTACTCCTGGCCTGAGGCCCACTTCCACCAAATATTGTGATATGTTTCCCAAAAGGGGGTTGTCCACATAATCAACCTTTTAAGTCCTTTTTTAGGAACATAGAAAATGGTGCAAAGCAGTTCCAACATTTTATTTTTCACCTCTCTCCAAAAAATTTGGAAAATTATGCATCAAACTTGGTGTGTGTGTGGGGGGGGGGGGGGGTTGTGCCGGGCTGCGAGCCAGGCCTTTCCTAGACCCAGATTCTCTTCCCTCATGGATGCCCTTGTTGCCTCACATGTTTGCTATCATCCAGTCACTATTTTCTATGAGAACCATTCTCCTCTCCTGAAGGGGCAATATATAGGCAAGAAAGTGACTCACCCCCCAACCACCCAAACCCAGAAAGAAAGGAAGGAAGAAGCAATATTTTGTTATTTATTCTATTACCATTTTAAAGAGGGTTTTCAGAAGGCCTCTACATAGGGCTATGGCCTCTTGTTTGTAATTCTACAGGCTTCTTATTGAATATGAGTTGTAATGGCAGCAAAGGGACTCCAGCCCCCATTCCAGTGACCTTGATGACAGACTGGGAAAGTTGGCACCTGAGTGATCGCAGAAAGGCCATGTATACGTTCTTAACCACTTGCCGACCGTCTAACAACGATATACGTCGGCAGAATGGCACGGCTGGGCAAAGCAACGTACCTGTACTTTTCTTTGAATTTCCCTCCGTGTGCTACGTGACCGTGCCCGCGGGACCTGCGGACTCGATGTCCGCTGGTGTCCCGCTATCATGTCACGGAGCTGCAGAACAGGGAGATGCCTATGTAAACAAGGCATTTCCCTGTTCTGCCTAGTGACAGGACAGTGATCGACTGCTCCCTGTCATTGGGAGCAGTGATCACTGTTGTGTCACTTAAAGCCCAGCCCCCCTACAGTTAGAATCACTCCCTAGGACACACTTAACTCCTTCATCGCCCCCTAGTGTTTAACCTCCTTACCTGCCAGTTTAATTTACACAGTAATCAGTGCATTATAGCAATGATCGCTGTATAAATGACAATGGTCCCAAAATAGCGTCAAAAGTGTTCAATGTGTCCGCCATAATGTCGCAGTCACGATATAAATCGCTGATCGCCGCCATTACTAATAAAAAAAATGTATAATGAAAATGCCATAAAACTATCCCCTATTTTGTAGACTCTGTGGACCAGATCCTCAGAGCCGGCGTATCTACTGATACGCCGGCGTACTTTCAAATTACCCGCGTTGTATCTTTAGTTTGATTCCTCAAACCAAGATACGACGGCATCTGGGTTAGATCCGACAGGCGTACGGCTTCGTACGCCTTTGGATCTAAGATGCAATACTTTGGCGTCCGCTGGGTGGCGTTCACGTTGTTTTCTGTGTCGGGTATGCAAATTAGCTATTTCCGACGATCCACGAACGTTCGAGCGGCCGGTGCATTCCTTTACATCGCCTCTAGTCGGCTTTTTCCGGCATATAGTTAAAGCTGGTATTTTGCGGCGTATAGTTAGACTTGCCATGTTAAGTATGGCCGTCGTTCCCGCATCGAAATTTTAATTTTTTTCTTTGAGGATTCAAAGCAGCCAAAAGTAAGTTACAGCGGCGTAGCGTATCTCACATACGCTGCGCTGATCTATTTGTATGTGGATCTGGCCCTATAACTTTTGCGCAAACCAACCAATATATGCTTATTGCGATTTTTCTTACCAAAAATATGTAAAAGAATACGTATCGGCCTAAACTGAGAAGGACATTTGTTTTTTTATGTATTTTTTGGGGATATTTATTATAGCAAAAAGTTAAAAATATTGCTTTTTTTAAAATTGACACTCTTTTTTTGTTTATAGCGCAAACAATTAAAACCACAGAGGTGATCAAATACCACCAATAGAAAGCTCTATTTGTGGTAAAAAAGGACGTAAATTTTGTTTGGGTACAACGTCGCACGACCGCGCAATTGTCAGTTAAAGCGACGCAGTGCCGAATGGCAGAAAATGCTCTGGTCAGGAAGGGGGTAAATTCTTCCGGGGCTGAAGTGGTTAAAGTTAATGGCTTGTGAACATGAGTTAGGTACCGTAGTCCCATTTTTCCCCCCAACTCTGGGCTTAAAAATAATTAGCCTTCCATTGGCAATTATCTGGAGCACCACTATTGCCCCTAGCATCTGGGAAGCATTAGGAATATGTACTAAGTGCCCTCTATGAACACCATGTACACTATGCTTGCAAGACAAGTACTACTAATGAGTGATCAAATTGGGGAGGAGGGGTGGGTTAATTATCTAAATAGGAAATTTCTTGGAAAAAATTAACAGGGGTATATCTTCAGAACTTTGAGATATTTCCCTTTATGATGCATGACCATAAAAGAATACCTTTTTTTTTAAATCAATTAAATCATTTAAAAAGTCTCAAGGATATAAATATACTCAGGGCATCGATTGTAAATCTTGATGCCTTGTTATATTAGGCCCAAGCCCCATCTCTGGTTATATAATACCCTCCCAGCAATGTGATCTTTCCACCACCGCTGTCAAAGCCTTGCACGTGCATACTGAACACTGCGCCCATTAATGGTAATTAGCATACTTCTGAGCCTCTAATCACTGCATTATGTTTTCTTAGTACACGTGCTTGGGTCCACAGGAGGTCACAGCTTGTCTAGCTTTGGGTAAAGTCCCCTTCCCCTGTATAAATCTCGCCTTTTTACATGCAGCCACCACTAAATGACTCTACTATACTCTCTGCTTTGAGCAAATTTTAAAGACTTTTTTAAAGAATTTACTTTTTTAATACATTTTCATCAAATATTCTGTTTTATCTTGCGTAACCTAAAGCACGTGTCCCCAAACTTTCTAAACAAAGAGTCGGTTTACTGTCCTTCAGACTTCAGGAGGGCCAGATTGTGGCCAGCGGGAGTGGACATTTTTCTGGCATCCGTAGGAGTAAAAGAAAATGTACAGAAAATTACGCCAAGTGAAAAAACTCTCTGGAAAGCTGCTAAACACCACAATTTGACAAAAATTGAAAACAAAGGGAATAAAGTGTAGCGCTTATATAAGTGAAAGAATTACCTATTCAGAGGTTACATGTGGTGGTGAACACAATGGGCTAGATTCAGGTAGAAATAGGCGGGCGTAGCGTATCTCAGATACACTACGCTGCCGTAAGTTTGAGCAGCAAGTCCTGTATTCACATAGAACTTGCGCTGAAACTTACGGCAGCGCAGTGTAACTGGGCCGGCGTAAGCCCGCCTAATTCAAAATAGGCTGGTTGGGGCCGTGTTCTATGTAAAATACTAGTGACCCCACGTAATTTACGTATTTAATGAACGGCACATGCGCCGTCCGTGGACCTATCCCAGTGCGCATGCTCCAAATGACGTTGGCAAATAGTCATGCTTTCGACGTGAACGTAAATTACGGCCAGCCCCATTCACGGACGAGTTACGCAAACGACGTAAATTTTTTTAATTTCGACGCGGGAACGACGCCATGTATTTGGTGGAATAAGTTTACGCCTGAAAACCCCTTACGTAAACGGCGTATCTTTACTGCGACGGCGTACGTTTGTGAATCGGCGTATCTAGCTGATTTACATATTCTAGGCGTAAATCAGCGTACATGCCAGCGTAAATATGCAGTTAAGATACGACGGCGTAGGAGACTTACGCCGGTCGTATCTTAGCAACATTTAAGCGTATCTCAGTTTGAGCATGCGCTTAAAGTTGCGACGGCGGGGATTCGGACTTACGACGGCGTATCTACTGATACGCCCGTCGTAAGTCTATGTGAATCCACCCCAATACCTATAATCCATACATGTATCATGTATGTACACAAAAAATATATGAATGACCATATGATGTAAACTGTAACAATTCTGAGACAGGCAAAAGTTACCCAATCCGGGAGAAAAAATCTCCAATGTGTACAAAACAATATCAAAGTGACACACCATGTGAAAGTGATGTCTAGGATGAGCAAAAAAAATGTATGATCAAGACGGTGAATCAAACATAGCTATACATATGCTATGAACATGTGTAGTATAGATCTTCAAAAAATGTGAAAAACCAAACTAAAATAAATGAACCTTAAACAGCCAGAGCTAGTAAAAGGTGAGTCCTTATATGTGCTGAAATCCAAAGCTGGTAAATAACAAACAATTCTTCAGATGGATGGCCCAATAAAGGAGGTCTAGTCCACAGTATGGACGGTGCTTGCATGAATTCTCGATAGGTGTGGTGTGATAATAAGATGTCACCCGGGACATCAACTGGGTCTTATTAGACGAAACGCGTTGGAATTGTACGCCAGCACCAGCTGCCCTGTCACGCTAACAATACCCTCTCTGCTCCCTTTATTCATTTTTATTCATTTGCATTTTTTTTGGAGTAGAAAAGGTCCTAATGACAGTGGGAAAAACCATTGTTGGTGTCAGTGGGAGTAATTGTGTCCCATCATTGGAGTGATTGGGACCAACTGTTAGTGTCACTGGGAGAAATTATGCCACATCATAGGTGTCATTGGGAGGCATTGTGCCCCATCACTGGTGTCGTTGGACCACATTGTTGGTGTCATTGGGAGAAATTGTGCCCCATCATAGGTGCCATTGGGAGGAATAGTGTCCCTTCATTGGTGTCATTGGGAGTCATTGTGCCCTATCATTGGTGTTGTTGGACCCCATTGTTGGTGTCATTGGGACAATTGTGTCCCATCATTGGAGTCAATCGGCCCCATTGTTAGTGTCATTGGGAGAAATTGTGCCCCATTATAGGTGTCATTGGAAGAAATTGTGTCCAATCATTGGTGTCATTGGGAGGCATTGTGCCCCTTCGTTGGTGTCATTGGGAGGCATTGTGCCCCTTTATTGATGTCAGTGAGGGGAATTGTTCCCCATTTTTGGTATCAGTGTATTAAATAGTGCCCCAAGGGCCGCATAAAAGCAAGCAAAGGGCCAAATCTGGCCCCCGGGCCACAGTTTTGGGACCTCTGGGTTAGAGGAATAATGCCCAATCGTTGGTCTCATAAAGAGGAATAGTGCCCTATTATTAGTGTCAGTGGGGGAAATGATACTCCATTGTTGGTGTTCCATGGCAGACTAGGGTCCTGTATCAATGGGAGGATTAGTGCCCCAAGGGCCAGATAAAAGCAAACAAAGGGCCGCATCCGGCCCCCGGGCCGCAGTTTGAAGACCCCTGACCTAAAGCCTGGTTTTGGAACTAGATCTGCCAATTCTCTTTTTCCCTGGTGCTCAAGTCTAGCTGTTTGGGAAAAAATAGAGATGGGATACATATTAGACATGTGCACAACAAACATTTCTTTTTTTTTTGTTTCGTCTCGTTCCATAGATTCGTAATTTCGTAAGATGCACGTTTTCCTATTCGGACCCGTTCGTATTTCGTAAGACGCATGTTTTCCTATTCGGACCCGTTCGTATTTTCGTAACAGTTTTATTTTCGTTTATACTGAATGGTTCGTAATTCTGTCTAATTTATTTTCGTTGATTCGAAATTCGTAATTTTGTTAGATAAAAATTTTCGTTTAATGGATTCGTAATTTTGTACTTTCGGAAATACATTGCGGCGCAGTCTTTCGCAATCTTGTATCTTAGTTTCATTTTCAACACGCGGCTAATTCATATTAAGATAGACTTTCTCTTAAGCCCCGTACACACGGTCGGATGAGAGTTTTCCAAAAAATCCAACCGTGTGTACCCTCTATTGGACAAACTTTTTTGGTTTCAAAAGTCCGGCCAACTCCCTTCGGACAGAAATCCACGGAAAAGTTTGTTAAGTCCGATCCTGTGTACGAGGCTTTACACTGTCCAATGTGACTCAGAACAAAAGAGATAAGCTGATTGGCTAAGATATTAAGTAATCACTCACTAACTACATTGCCCAGTGCCCATTCGAAAGAACGATTCGAGTACACAAATTTACGAACAGACAAAGAAACGGATTTACAAAACACACAAATGAAAATACGAACATACGAATGAAAATATGAACAGACAAAGGATTTAAAATACGGAATGCAAATCGTTCGTTATAGATGTCATTTTCGTTCTTTTGCTGTTTCGGTGTTTCGTATTTTAGTAAGATTGTCCAATCGTACGTTCGTTTTTTCGCTTGTTCGTTATTTTGCTTATTCGTAATTCCGTAATTTTCGTATTTTGGTTCTTTCAGCTATTCGGATGTTCGAATTTATCCGAATGTATGAAAACTAACAAATTCGTACGAAAATCCATTCGTTACGAACAGGAACGCACATGTCTAATACATATAAAGAAGCTGTTTTACTTACCAAAGGATTTGTATTTCTATCCATCCACTCCTGAGATTTACACAACTCTGCTACACAGCACAGTCCTTGTTCATGCTGCTATTTGACAGGGTACCTGCTTACCATTTTTTTTCCTGCCTTTGACTGATATAGTCAAAAATGTAACTCTGCCTCCAATAACTAGTGTGACCATTACAAAAGCCCTGATAAAGGGCAATGCTCTAGCCCCTGAAACACATTGGATGCCTATTTGTTTTTTCTGTTGTCTCTTGCAGAACAAATAAAACACCTTTGAACTTTCAACAGGGTCTATTTGGCAACTGTTAGGTGCCATACACTAGAAACATTTGCGTACATTTTGGGATCAAATTGTCAGGAAAACCTATGTTCGAGCCTATGCTCAAATACATGTGCATGCGTGCAGAACAGCCCATAAAACTATGCATGGACTTAGGACCCTGCGCGCATCCACAGGTGCATGTGCATTAGCATGCATGTTTGCTGGACTTTGGCACCCAGTGGCCTATTTAAAGCCATACAGGACTCTCGATTATTTCTGAGTTGTTGTCAGTTCCTTCTGCCTGTGACCTGATCCTTTGACCTTCTGTATCTGGACCTGGTTTGTTGACTTTGCTTGTTTATCAACCCCTGTTGCTGACTCTTGTGACTCTGACCTTGCCTTATGCCTGCTGATCTGGTACCCCCCGCTGCCCGCTTGTTATTGACCTTGGCCTGGCTTTGACTGCTCCTGGTTCCTGATTCTGCACCACTGCTGCCTGATTGTTGTCGACTCCTGTCTGTCTGACCACATATTTGAGATCCAGCATCTGCTAGCTACCAGCCTGCTTGTCTTCAGCTTTGCATCTGCTACCAGATCTCCTGATCCCGGATCCTCTACAGACACCCATACCACTCTGTGCCCTGGCTGTTTATATCCTGTCATCATCCCCAGGAGAAACAGGACAAGAGGTGTAAGGGAAGCCCTCTTGTCAACCATGTATGTGACATTCGTTTTTGACCGCAGCGACAAGATAATTTGAAGGAGTGGGAAAATAATGAATGTGGTTTTTGTTCAGGAAATTCCATTCATTCCAAAATTGAATGTTAGAAGCAAACAGGGACAAGATTTCAGGAGGAACACTACACACAAGTGGCTCATCTCTGACTTGGGGGAACGCGTTATTTTTTGATTCTTCATATGACCATGGCCCCCGCCTGGCCCCAGGCATTGGTGAACATGCCTTCGGGCAAGGTGTTACCCCTGTGCTAGGACAAGTGACTACATCTCCAGGTGTAGCACAAAGAACCCACGCTAGGGGTAGTCCTCATGTGACCCACACTTGGTACCCAACGAGCTAATGCAGAACATGAAGGAAGGTCCATCATCACCTGCCTACTAAACCTTACAAGCCAATAAGGACTCTTTTACCTTGTTTTGTGCACTGATCCAAATCATTTGGTGGAGGGGGATTATTGTGTGGGGTTGTTTTTCGTGGGCTGGGCTTGGCCAGGGCCGGATTAACAATGGGGCTGATGGAGCTGCAGCTCCAGGCCCCTTTCTCAAGATAGGCCCATTTGCCCAAAAAAAAAAAAAAAATTTTTTTTTTTTTTTTTTTAAGATTTTTTTTTTCTAAGGTCGAATTTGGGGGGTTGTAGCTCGATGACCAGAGGTCACAGAAACCCCACATTTGGGGGTAGGCATGGGAAGAGCTACCCCACAACTGGTTAAAATATGGGACGGCTATCATTTATGGTTCCGGAGATACGGGCCTGCTTGCACAGCCTGTCAGAAGCTACATTCAGAGCGGCCAATATAAATACAAGCTGACACACTACAGCAGACTGATAGGATCACAGTGCTTATTATAATTATTTGTATATTACTCATGGTAATTAACCCCTTGCCACCCAGGCCAATTCTGACACTTCTCTACTACATGTAAAAATCATCATTTGTTTTTTGCTAGAAAATTACTCTATGGTGGTCTTTGCACTTTTTATGTTGCAGGGTACAGAGCTGCACGATTCTGGCTAAAATGAAAATTGCAATTTTTTTGCTTAGAAGATAGATCACGAATCTCTCACGATTGTTGCGGCGTAACATCATCTTTCACATTAAAACAAAACAAACAAAAAAATGGGCTAACTTCACTGTTTTGTTTTTATGGTTTTTATTATTCATTGAAGTGGGAAAATGCAGTGTGACATAACATATTGCAGCAATTGCCATTTTATTCCCTAGAGTCTCTGCTAAAATATATATAATGTTTGGCGGTTCCAAGTAATTTTCTAGCAAATAATATTGCTTTCTAACTTAAGAAACAAGTGTTGGACTTTAAGTGGTTAAATTTAGTTACAATGTTAGTTAGTTACAATGTTTCATTTTGTTTACAAACTTCGCAGACTGCCCAGATTTGTTCTTTACACACAGAAGTGTATCCCTTTGATCTAAGAAGGAAGTGTCAGTTACAATGTTTCCTGTTAAAAACTTGGCAGACTGCCCAGATATTTTCTTTTGACAGCTGAAAGTCTCTCCACTTGTTATATGAAAGAATCAGTAAACTCTGCATTGAAGATCGTCAGGGGGGTTGAATCGAGATCACGATTTTTTTAACTATTAATTGTGCAGCTCTAGCACGGTATTTGCGCAGCAATTTTTCAAACATGTTTTTTTGGAAAAAAAAATTTCATTCATTAAAAAAACAGTTAGTTGAGTTAGCACAATTTTTTTGGTATCCTAAGCGATGCTTTACATTTTTTTAGGTTACATGTTTAGAGTTACAGAGGAGGTCTAGTACTAGAATTATTGTTCTCGCTCTAACGATCATGGCGTATGTAACCTGTGTGTATCTGGCTCTGATACTACCAGTGCCTACCCAGCCACTGACTAGTATCTCTCCCCAGCCTGTAACCACACACCCTCTCACCTGCTGACCTGTGGATGGGGGAATCACTCCTGCAGTGTTATTGTGTTCTGCCAGTGCGTACAATGATCAGTGTTGCTAACTTTAGCTGGCAGCACTGATTGTTTTAAGAAAAAAAAAACAGGCTGGTTGTACTCAAGTTGATTAATAGATTGACTTGTGTAAAACCAGCTAGCCCATACATAGATTGACTATGGCTGGTCTCTGCATAATTGGCGTAATTTCAATCCATGTATGACCCGCTTAACCACTACTCAGTCCCTAAATATCCTTCCACTCCTGTATATAGTGCTCACTGTCATACTCTCCACACTCCTCTCCTGTACATAGTGCCCACTGTCATACTCTCCACACTTCTCTCCTATACATAGTACCCACTGTCATACCCTACACACTCCTCTCCTGTACATAGTGCCCACTGTCATACCCTCCACACTCCTCTCCTATACAGAGCGCCCACTGTCATACCCTTCACACTCCTGTCCTGTACATAGTGCCTGCTGTCATACACTTCTCTCCTGTACTTAGTGCCCACTGTCGCACCCTTCACACTCCTCTCCTGTACATACTGCTCACTGTCATACCCTCCACACTCCTCTCCTATACATTGTGCCCACTGTCATACCCTCCACACTCCTCTCCTATACATAGTGTTCACTGTCATACCCTCCACACTCCTCTCCTATACATAGAGCCCACTATCATACCGTCTACATTCCTCTCCTGTACATATTGCCCACTGTCATACCCTCCACACTCCTCTCCTGTACATACTGCCCCATCATACCCTCCACACTTCTCTCTTGTACGTACTACCCTCTGTCATACCCCCTCACTCTTCCTGTACATACTGCCCATTGTCATACCCTTCACACTCCTCTCCTGTACATAGTGCTTTTTTCCGTACCCTTTGTACTCCTCTCCTGTACATAGTGCCCACTGTTAGACCCTCCACATTCCTCTCCCTCACCTGCACATACTTCCCACTTATATACCATCCATACTCCTCCCCTATGTCGCTTACCCACAAAAACAGTTCTTTAAAATTATACTGAATACCCTCAATGTTACCAGCTCTAGAATGGACACACTTTTGTTAGTTCAACTAAAGGAAATCTCAGTTCTCATATTTGTTATGCCCCATTATTAGTACTCATTTAATTTTGTGATTACTACTATGATGTATAGAGGAACATCGGGGATCTCAGCTACTCTAAATATAGCACTTATATAAAAAAGTGGCCCTGAAAATATTTTTTAAATGTTGGCAACTGTGCACTTAGGCACTGCCCAAGGGCCACCGTCCACCAGGTCAGTAGGGGGCCCATGAGAGGCTCCTGGGATCCTGTGATAATAAAGCGGTAGTAAACTTTCTTGACTACTACTTTTTAGAGGCCCTGGGGTAGGTTATGCCACAACGTACAAGTATGCACAGCATATTAGCACATTAGTGTACACTTCAATTTTCAGACTGAGCCCTCCAGTGCTGAATCAGGCGGGGCCTGGACACTTCCATCTTCACCCGGTCTTCCTTCTGGGTTCTGTGCCTTTGGTCACTTGCCTTGGCTGGGCTGCGTTCATGTCATTCCCACGCATTTATTTATTATTTATTACACCCCATTCACACCTCCGCGACAAAACGCCCGACGCCGGCCGCTCGTGCCGCTGGAGGGGAGAATTCCCATTGCTGTCTATGAGATGGTTCACATCTCATAGACGCCGTACACCTGCGGCATGAAAAAAAGTCCCGGACCCTTTTTTTCAGGCGGCATTGGCGTTCGGCCATACAAAGCAATAGGAAGGATTTGTAAAAAAAAAGTTACACTATTCGCGGCAAAATACGCCTCGTACGCGGCGTTACTTGTTGCGGAGGTGTGAATGCAGCCTAAAAGGCCCCACCAAAATCCTCAGCACCAGGCCCATGATGTTCTTAATCTGGCCCTGGGCTTGGCCCCTTAGATCCAGGGAAAGGAACTCTTAAGGTGTCACACCAAGACATTTTGGACAATTTCATGTTCCCAACTTTGTGGGAACAGTTTGGGGATGTCCCCTTCCTGTTCCAACATGACTGCACACCAGTGCACAAAGCAAGATCCATAAAAACATGGATGGAGGTGGAGGAACGTGACTGGCCTGCATAGAGTCCTGACCTCAACCCAATACAACACATTTGGGATAAATTAGAGCGGAGATTGCGAGCCAGGCCTTCTCGTCTAACATCAGTGCCTGACCTCACAAATGCACTTCTGGAAGAATGGTCAAACATTCCCATAGACACACTCCTAAATCTTATGGACAGCCTTCCCAGAGGAGTTGAAGCTGTTATAGCTGCAGAGGGAGAGCCAAATCAATACTGAACCCTATGGACTAAGACTGGGATGCCATTAAAGTTCATGTGCGTGTAAAGGCAGGTGTCCAATACTTTTAATAAAATAGTGTATCTGAGTCAATAAATAAATATACATATATTATAAATAATAGATATGTCAGATTTAAAAAATAAAAGACATCTATACAATAAAGAAACAGATGCATAATGCCAAACGATGTCTTCATGTGGTCATTACAGGTCGATGCCACCAGCATCCCCGCCCCTTTGTAACATGTTGTTACAAGGCAGAGAATTTCATGGCTGCAGCTGATTAGGATGACAGTCTGCTGTCATGTGGCATTTTCTAGTGGGTCCAGGCATAAACCTTAGCTCATCCTTAGTCTTTGTATTATGTAGTTTTGGTTAGAAGTTAAAAAGGAGATTATTCAAAAACTGCGCGGTCAGAATGTAATGTGCATTGTAAGCTTTAAGTTTGTTGTGCTTATTGCATTTGGACCAGTGGTTATTCCAAGGGTTTCATTCATTATTTGTGGTTAGTGCAGTCCACGTTTTTGGCATGAGCATGGGTTCCTCTCCAAAAGGTCCAGATGACTCCTTTATAAGTTGATTAAATTGCCTTCCAGTTACACTGAGATTCGTGGCAAAAACTGGATTGCCAACACCCAGTTCAGATCTTTACCGCTAAACATTTCTAAATGTTTTTGGGATGTGAATACAGCAATTTTCTTTGGGAAAGTCATGGAAAATTGATGGCGCTACATAAGAACCTATAATAATAAATAAATACATTTGTAGAAATTAGAAGATATCAATAAACATTAATTATGATTTTTTTTTCCATTAAAAAACATTAAAGAAAAAGGGCATATGTTTTAGACACGTTAGATTAGAAATAATATTCATAATTAAAGTAAATATTTATTGGCAAACAATGAAGCATTTATTTTCTTTGTGTAATTTTAGCAATTAATTTATTATTCTTTCTCTCATTCCAGTAAATTAGTCCCTTATTTATGCAACATCCCTGTTGCATTTGTTGTTTTTCACCAAAAAATAAAAAAAAATGATTTCATTATTTGCATGTTTCGGCCTAAAGCTTCCTAATTTTTTTTTGTTGTTCTTTGTGTTATCTAATATTCACAGTTGGATGAAACTCTGTGAACCTTTCTGAGAAATGTGATCTTTAGGACAGCAATGGGACAGTAAACCCTGTTAATGGTGCTTCCTATTTTCATACAGTATGCCTGTTTAAGCTTTAGAAGTATCTACTGCCCCCATAGGAAATTTCCCATAATTTATTTCTTCTCATAAATGTCTGTTATTGGCTTTTTACAGTTTCCAAGTAATAAATGTGATTTGAACATTTCCTATAAGCCACCGTAGGTAGTGTTTAGTTATGACAGTTTTTACAGTTGCATTGGTCCAGCTTGGACCAATGTAAATATATGTATGTGCTATACCTGCGAGATCCCTGTAGAAGCCTGAAATCACTGTAGTAGGCCTTGATAGCTTCTGGGTCCCATGCCGAGCAGCTGTTCTGTTACTTAATGGTAGGAGTGTGATTCGGAGAACGCTTTTTAATTTTTCAATGAATGCAAAGTGTTCTCTGATTAGATATATTAGAAATCGTGATGTCACCAGCCCCCCAAGCTGGAAAAATGTAATTATGAAAAAATGTTACTTCAACTGTAAAGGACACATGAACCACACCAGAACACCACAGATCCATAATCAATTGTCCAAATGTTTATTGAAGAGTTTAAATCACAAGCAGTTTATGTCTGATATGATATCCCTGGACTGTTAAAAAAAAGAAGTCAAATTACCGTATAACATGCACAGGCGTATAAGACGCACCTTCATTTTAACCCTCTTGGCGGTATCCCCGAGCGCGACTCGGGGTTGATTTTTTCTACCAAAATCGGTAACCCCGAGTCACGCTCGGGGTAGATATGCAGAGCCTGCAGCGTGCGCTGGCTTACCTTGTCCTGGATCCAGCGATGTGACCGCGCTGTGTGAGCGAGCGGGACCTCGCTCGATTCACACAGCGTCCTCCTGTGCCGCCGATCTCCGTTCCCTGCGACGTTACGACGCACGGGAGCGGAGATCGGCGCCAAATTCAAAAAAGTAAACAAACACAATACATACAGTACTGTAATCTTATAGATTACAGTACTGTATGTAAAAAAACCACACCCCCTTGTCCCTAGTGGTCTGCCCAGTGTCCTACATGTCATTTTATATAATAAAAACCTTTCTTTCTGCCTGAAAACTGTAGATTGTCCATAGCAACCAAAAGTGTCTTTTTATGTCAAAAATGGTTTTAGATCAGCTAGAAAACAGCGATAATAAATTATAATCACTTGCAGAATTGTGCGATAGCGATTTGCGGGGAAATTCGTCATAAAAAAAAAAAAAATAATGACAGCAACAATTCTGCAACTGAGAAAATTTCAGTGATTTTGAGTTGATTACATTATTGAATAATTTTTATTTAAATTATATTATTACTTGCTATAATTATTTATAATTATTTATTATATTATAATTTAAAATTTTGTTTTTAAAAAAATGTCATACCCGGGATGCCTATTAGATTCTTGTTTGGTCAGATTTAAGTGAGTTATTCCTAAAAATTACAGGCCTACAGTATAAAACACCAAATTTCCTTGCAAATAATTGTACCGCTTTCAGCATGTTTTTTCAGAAAGAATCATACCGCCAGGGAGGTTAAAAGGGAAGTTTCAGAAAAAAAAAAATCAATTTTAAATAAAGAACTTTAAAGCAAAATAAGGGTCAGTGCCCATTAATGCCGCCTGATCAATGCCCATCTGCAGCCTCAAAATTTCCCATCAATGCAGCTTGATCAATGCCCATCTGCAGCCTCAAAATTGTCCATTAATGCAGCTTGATCAATTCCCATCTAAAGCTTCATAATTGCCCATCAATGCAGCTTGATCAATGCCCATCTGCAGCTTCACAATTGCCCATCAATGCAGCTTGATCAATGTCTATTCATAGCTTCGCAATTGCCCATCAATGCAGCTTGATTAATGCCCATCTGCAGCCTCCCCATTGCCATGAATGCAGCCTGATCAATGCCCATCTCAGGGAACGGGACGGGATGAGCGCCGTCACATACAGCGAGAATCTCCTGTTTACTCAGCGGCTTCTTTAATACAAAGTCCCGCCTCCTGGACCGGCTTCTATGATCGACAGAACACTGGCCCAATGCCAGGCCAGGAGATGGGACTTCCTTTTACAGAGGCCGCTGAGTAAACAGGAGCTTCTTGCTGTATGTAATCTGACGGCGCTCTTCCCACCCCCTCCCCATCCTCTCTGAGTCAGCCCAAATTGCAGTATCGGCATATAACACGCACACACTTTTTACAACCGATTTGCAGGGTGAAAAAGTGAGTGTTATACGCCAATAAATACAGTAGTTCCAATGGGTCTACTGTGATTCAGATTTAAAAGAAGCAAATCTATGAATAAAGTCTAGTGTAGGTAGACCCCATTCTGGTCCTAGGCTGCTGCCTCTCTGACAACGACAGAAGGAAGCGCTCACCAGATAGTAGACTCTTGAACAAGTACAGAGAAGCACTTGGTACAAAAGATAATCTCACGTAAAGGACTTCTTGAAACATTTAATGGCTGGGAGCCTCAAATACAACAACGCCTAGAGTGCCATTAAGAGACACTAGTCCCCATCAATCCTTAACACAAGTTCCTTTGTGCATTCCGTCTTGATTGTATTAACACCGACAGCTCAAGTCCTAGAAAAGAAGGATGCTTTTTCTGAAACGCATTGGCTGTATCTGAAGCTTCTAACCATTAAATGTTTCAAAAAGTCCTTTAAGTAAGATGAACTTTTTACCAGGCACTCCTCTGTATACATTCAAGACATCGAAAAAGGTGTCACTCAAGACCTCTTGGCTAGGCTTGTGATGGAGCTTGTGGTGAGATCCATGGTAGAGGAAAATCCAGCATACGATTCCATTCAGTTAGTCCATCTCTAACTCAAATATCAGTTTTCAGTGGGTTAAGCCTTCAAAGTAACATCAGCATGTGGCTTTTGACTTCCTAAATCATAAACTGTGATAATGTATAGACGTGGTCAAACGGTAACACGGGTCGGAAATTAGAAACTGCTGTTTGTGTGGTCAGCTTCGCCATAAAAATTATTGCATCTGTTCTAATTGCATGTCTATTTTAATGATCACTTTTAGGAGAGATTGTGGGTTAAGCCTAATAAAAAATACTTTTTGTAAAAGTGGGTTCTTGTTTTCAGTGCAGGGCTGGATATATGCCTCTGAGATAAATGCTGAGCAATTTTATCAGTATCTGGTCCATAAGTACTTATAATATATGTATGAATCAGACTCCAAAAGCCAACATGACGTCTTATACCCAATAAGCTTGCACAAACAGTTTTTTTAAAAGCTTCTTAAAAACCACATGCACACTGCACTATATTTACTAGTCTCTTCTTGACTATAGATGTAGTACATTAAAGGTACAATGGTTTCTATATATTTTCTTTATTTGATGCGGTCAGGAGTAGAAAAAAAATATATACACATTAAAAAATATACACTTCTTTTTTAGTCAGGTAAACAGATATAGCATATTTTGTATTCTAATTTCTAGACTTGGGCCTTTTTCACATATTGCAAGGCTATTCTTTTATTCTTTGCTGAAAAAGCCTAGTGTGTAGAGAGTTCAAAAACTCAAGCTGAATTTGCCCACTTCTACAAATCACCAGTGTTTGAGCTAATTGGTGTTTCCCCTGTTTTGGAGTAGCAGGTTCACTTTAATGGTGCCCCTCCAGCTACTTATACAATACTAACTGAGTTGTGACTTTGAGATAGGGAAAACAAATAAGAACTCTTTCCCAGCCATCTTTTCACAGCATTAAATGTCTGTGTGCCTGTTGTCTAGCACCAGTACTGGCACATAGGACAAAGGAAAATGAGTCTCCCAACACAGCAGTGGTTGGGGAAAGAATATTTAAGTGTAATGCCGTGTACACACGACCGTTTTTCATGACGAGAACATTTTTTTTTTTAAATTGGTCGTTAAAAACGGTCGTGTAGGCCCCAGAGCATTTTTCGCGACGAGAAAAATGGCCATTAAAAATTTAGAACATGCTCTATTATTTCTCAGCGTTTTTCACGACGTTGTTTTTCTCGTTGTGAAAAACGGTTGTGTGTTGGGAAAAAAACACGCATGCTCAGAAGCAAGTTATGAGATGGGAAATTAGCATAATCAGCCCAATTGGTGTCGCCATTCGAATGGAACTTCCCCTTTATAGTGCCGTCGTACGTGCTGTACGTCACCGCGCTTTGCTCGAGCATTTTTTATCACGATCGTGTGTATGCAAGGCAGGCTTGAGAGGAATCACGTCGAGAATTTTTTTTTTTTTCCATGACATGAAAAATAGTCGTGTGTACGCGGCATAAGATTCTATCTGCCAATAAAGTTACTATACAGCTTCACTTTAATACGTAGCTGTGGCCTGAAATTGACATAAAAAAATTTGCACGTTCTTAGCAAGTAGTCAAAGAGCCTTCACTGACCTCTGCTCATCCTTCCAGCAGTGATTCAGCTTAGTGTGCTGTAGTGTTGGGCGGACGTTTCAGGCCGAGTAAAAGTTCGGCCTGAACATCGCCTGGTCGTCCGTTTGGTAAATACCTGAATTTGCTGGGCGCTTGGCGGGATGTTCACACTGCACAGTGCATTTTAGGGCCCTAACTGGAAGAAGCCTTGAACCTGACCCAAGCTGACACTAGTGTGCAGTCCACCACAGCTGCCAGAGAGGCTTATTCTGCCTCTAGAATGTTATGTGTGAAAGCGCCACCAACACCCAAAGACCAATCTTTCTGCACCTGAGCATTTACTGCATGTTCAACATGTATTTTTCACATTTTCTGGGTCATTTAAGAGGTACAGCATGGTAAATGGTGCATGTATTGTAGATATGTACTGTATTGTATTTATTTTTAATTTTTTTCTTTGGCCATAACTTACACTTAAAGGACCATTTCAAACTTCTCTGTGACTGGAGACATATCATTAAAAATGCTTTTTATCTACACACATTCACTTAACATCTGTTCTTGAGCTGTGTCTTTTCAACCTGCATGTCAAAGCCCATTCTGATTTATTCTTAAGTTATTAGTATAGTGGGTGCAGACATTGGTGATAAATCACGGTGTATCCTCCCAGCATTTTAGGCTGATTGACCAGTGACAGTGTACCTATATCAAAGATGTGTAACTTGCAGCTTCTTTTGAAGATGGAGAACAGTGAAACTGGATACAGTTTAATTGTTTCATGATATGCACTTCTACCCACAGGAGAGTGCTGCCCTGACCACATGTGCATATAATAGCCATTCGTCCTTCCTTTTTATATTTAACTGGTGGAAGAGTACAGATGTCATTCATATCTCATTTCTGCCCTCACGTATTAAAGGTCCAGGTGCAACAACCTTTTACTTCACTTTAATCTAGACTTTCACTACAGATAGAACACCTTGACACAAGAAGGAAATGTAACATAACACTTCATTATTGTCTATGGAGTCCATTGGACATCCAAGTTCCATATGCCAGTATGCTACATCGGACTTCCTCTAAACTTTATTTCAAGTCTTGCTGCTTCAAATCTTTATTTGTCCTCCACCTTTCTCCTTTAAAAAAGCTCTTATGCCTATCTACCTATGCTTCATGACTTCTCTCTCACTCTTCGTGGTACCTACCTCCTTCTTCCATACTTTCTTCATCCATGCCTCCTACTTTCCTCCAAATGCTTCTTACTCTATTGTTTTTATTTTCCTTACATACTACCTGCCTCCCATATCCCCCTAGCACATTTTTGTTGTTCCTTTAGGCCTCCTATCTCTCTGTCACACTCTATGCTTCTTCTATGAGCAAAGTTTTTGGTGATACTTTTCTAACCCTTTCCAGCTTTATGCAAGTCAACAATTCTTAATCGTAGGTCTTCTGAGAGCTCTTTTGTGCGAGGCATCATTCACATCAGGCAATGCTTCTTGTGAAAAGCAAACCCAGAACTGGTGTGTGTTTTTTATAGGGCAGGGCAGCTGTAACCAACACCTCCAATCTCATCTCATTGATTGGACTCCAGCTGGCTGACACCTCACTCCAATTAGTCCTTGGAGATGTCATTAGTCTAGGGCAGGGATATGCAATTAGCGGACCTCCAGATGTTGCAAAACTACAATTCCCATCATGCCTCTGCCTTTGGGTGTCATGCTTGTGGCTGTCAGAGTCTTGCTATGCCTCATGGGACTTGTAGTTCTGCAACAGCTGGAGGTCCGCTAATTGCATATCCCTGGTCTAGGGGTTTACATACTTTTTCCACCTGCACTGTGAATGTTTACATGGTGTGTTCAATAAAAACATGGTAACATTTAATTATTTGTGTGTTATTAGTTTAAGCAGACTGTGCTTGTCTATTGTTGTGACTTAGATGAAGATCAGATCACATTTTATGACCAATTTGTGCAGAAATCCATATCATTCCAAAAGGGTTCACATACTTTTTGTGGCAACTGTATATATATATATGACACATATGGCCTTCCTAGTATTTTTTTATTTGACTACTTAGATATACAGTGGAACCTCGGATTGCGAGTAACGCGGTTAACAAGCGTTTTGCAATACGAGCACTGTATTTAAAAAAATCATGACTCGGTTTGCGAGTGTTGTCTTGCAAAATGAGCGCGATTCAGGCCAAAGCAGTGTGAAGTACCGCTTTTGGCCTGAGGGGGGCACCGGACCCGAGCAGAGCCTAACGTCACCGTTCGGAAATGCACGGAAAGGCCCGAGGACAGCACGGCTGGTAAGACCGCTGTTCACCTTATTCCCCTCCTCCCTGTTGAACTCCTCGGGGTATCTTCCCCACTTTGTGTCTCCTTTGTACTCATCCATTCTTTAAATTTTCGCAGCTCGTCAATCAAAGAACTGGAAACCAACCCGGAAGGAAGACTGGGTGAAGATGGAAGCCCTGTCAGTGGTGATAGCGCACCCCTGGAGGGCTTTGTTTTAAAGCAATTTTTATATAATGTGCTAGTGTGCAATGCATACTAGCACATTATAACTTTGCCTTGCAGGTTTAAAAAAAAAACGGTGGTTTACTAATGCTTTCAGGAACTTCACTCTGCCTACCCTCCCCCACCAAATAAAAAGGATAAGTATCCTTAACATTTGTCCCTGCCCGAAAATAAAAGAAAAACATACCAGTACTTATTAGACCATTGAGTCCAGTGTCGTCTTGCTTAAGGTGAAAGTTCTTCCTACAGTTCTCTTCTTAAGTGCCGCTATTTTTAATAGAGATCTGGCACATGTGAAGGCTTTGCCAGGTCTTGTGGACAACATCGAGCAAATGTTTCCTGGGGGGACTATGTCACACGTATCGCGGGGTCTACTAATGCATAAATGGAAGGGGCCAGTAGGCAGGAGAGATCACCTTCCAAAACATGGTTCTGCTTTAAATATGTTTGTTTGATAGTGGAAAGGTGTTTCCAATTAACCATTGATGTGTGGTAAATAACCTTATTCTAAAATCAATCAGCAGTTAAAAAGAAAAAACCTATTTGCAGTTCATGTTTCCACATTTAAGCCACAATATGTCCAAAATGTCAACAATTTCCATATATGGGAATGTGGGAATGCCCAAAAATCCATTACTGGAAACAAATAACATATCTCTTCCAAAACCCCAAATACTAAAATCTCCCTGGTAGGTATCACGGAACATCTCTGTATGGACTGGTATACCAAAGATTTCCTGCTTGAGAATCCTTAATATAGCCAATAGAACATAAAATATAATTCAAGCCCATAGATCTAGACATCATCCGCAGCTATCCTTTGAAAAGTAAACTATACAGTTGGTTCTGGACTAAAGGCATAATAGCTATCCACCATACACTGAGTAGGGATGAGCCGAACACCCCCCCCTCCCCCTTTGGATTCGCACCAGAACCTTCGAACGGACCGAACGTTCGCGCGAACATTTAGAACCCCATTGACATCTATGGGACTCGAATTCAAAAGTGCTCATTTTAAAGCCTAATATACAAGTTATTGTCGTATTAAACGTCTTTGAGAAACCTGGGTCTTGCCCCAGGGAACATGTATCAATGGAAAAAAAGGACTCCTGAAAAAACACCCAGCAGGTACAATATTTAAAGGAATTTTTCATTTTTTTAAAAAAATGTTTTATTTAAGCATCATTAAAATCACTGCTCCTGAATCTTTAGGTGCAAACTACAGAGCACACGGCCAGTACACACCAAATAGCTTTAGGTGCAAACTACAGAGGACACAGGCAATAAACCACGTAAGAATAATGCAGCTAGCACAATCATCTCCGTTTTTTGCAAGCTGTGATTGGCCAAGTATGCGGGTCATAGTGCATGCTTGGCCAATCATCAGCCAGCGATGCCGCAGTCAGTTATGGTCTGTGAAACGTAACTCGAATTTGGCGCGAACGACCCGTTTTGTTCGTATTTCAACGAACGATCGAACATGAGTTCGACTTGAATACGAAGCTCATCCCTAGCACTGAGCAAACTACAGATACAGGTATACCACAGCAGTGAAACTCCAATAGTGTCTGAATCTGAGGTCTGTACTTATATTTAAAATTTTGATTATGACCTGAACATTTTATAGATAGGCAACTCCTATCCTGATATTGATTAGTGGTTCCAAATAAATAATAACTACTGCAGTAGGGAACAGACACAAAAGATACATTCAGCATCTTTCTAAATAACTGTTCTGCTTTATTATGACGCAATTGAAGGTTTTTATACACATGATTACGTAGGTATCACATTAATATTACAATTGTATGTTTATGGTAACAAGGGGCGTAACATAGGCAGATTAATTCTAATCTAGGACTCGAAAACGTTATTAGTGTCGTGTGAATAGTGAGGGCAGTGTGCAATACGTACAAAATAGAATACAATTATAAACAAAACGTACAAATTTTCTTAACAGCCTCTTCGCTTTTGATCAATATTTTGATCACTAACCGTACCTGCTATCACCTTTAACCTGGAACCTTCACACGATGAGGCCCCGTATACACGACCGAGTTCCTCGGCAGAATTCAGCCAGAAACTCGATCGGAGCCGTATTCTGCCGAAAAACCCGGTCGTGTGTACACTTTTGGCCGAGGAAACCGACAAGGAACTCGTCGAGCCAAATAGAGAACATGTTCTCTATTTCCTCGTTAGTCAATGAGGAAACTTGGCTCGCCAAGATCCTCGGCGGCTTCACAAGGAACTCGACTAGCAAAACGATGTGTTTTGCCCGTCGAGTTTTTCGGACGTGTGTACGGGGCCTGAGGTGAAGGTAGTCCTGGCCAAAGGGCCAAACATCCATTGTGGAGAATATAATAGCTAAGCAGCTTTTTTCATTACAAAATTACTTTCCAAATTTCCTTAACAGATTAGAAGAGCGTAGTAGGAGGGGTTATATAAGACAAGCATTTTTGTATGACATTAAAATTAGGTATACCTTCTGTTGTCTGTATGCATGCATTGTTAAAAATAACTTCAGGTTTGGATGGAGGAGCAATTTAGAAGCTATAAAGGGCCGTGATTCTCCATTCCTTGTAACTAAATGAAGTAGATGAGACAGTAGTAGTGGGGCAAGAACAGGTAAGAATGTACTGCTGGGGAAGGAAACATTAAAGTGGACCTGTTGCTTTGCCCTGCATGGCCAAATCACAGGTTCACTTTACGAGTTATAGGACTTAACACTTAAAAAAAAATATTACCAGGACAAAATTACCAAAGAAGTATTACATCCTAACTATGTGAGGTGTAACACACGGGGTAAACCTACTACTGATGGAAAACCTATGACCTTGAGGCCAGAAAGTTGGAAATTCTGCTCCATCCGACATGTTTTAAATTTCTGCTCCAGTTCAAAACTTGTGAATCCTATAATACAAAGGATATAAAAATAATAATATAATACAAAGAGGAAGACATTTGGATGGTTCAGATAATTACAGTCTCTGATTTTTCTTAACATATATAAAGGGAACTTTCACTTTTGTGATTCATGGTAAATTCCTTTGGTCTTTTAGCCATTATCTAAATACAGGATCAGTTTCCATATTAATCCAGCAAAAGAGAAACAATGCCTATAGTGTCTTCTATAGTCTAGAGACAATGCAAAATGGCTCTCCAGATGACCCTGTTAAACCAGCCATTTTCCCCAAGGATCATGAGAGAGTAAAACCGAGTAGATTAGAGTTAGAGAGAGTTGAATTTGAGGCTCCGCTGTCTCTCCAGCATGCTTGTCAGCTCAGCACAATTGTCCTCTTGTGAGAAGAACATGAAAGGCAGGAAGAGTGGAGAGGGAGGGAGGCAGGATGTAATAGATGGCAATACAAGGAGAATAGACAAATATAGACAGGGAAATCTGATAGATGCTTCTTAACACAAATACAAAAGAGATGAGTAAGAGAAAGAGACCTAATATACCGCAATCACACAAATATAGGTTCAACCACCTTTACATGACATATACTGCTATCACTGACATTAAAGCAACCCTTTTCTCTCACAGCCCGGGTCTCTAAACTATGGCCTGTGGGCCAATGTGGTCCACTGCAAAAATGTATCTGGCCCTCTGATGTAAGAGGGCACTCTGATTGAGACTCTATGGTAACGGGGCACTCTGATGGGGATGCTGATCTAAGATGGACAATGATGAGAACATTAGCGTAAGGAAGGACTCTGATGGGTACCCTGATGTAGAGGGGGGGACGACTCTGCAATTCACCCTGACATGCTGTCAATCAACTTCTGGGCCACATCTTGACTGATGGCAGCCCATTCTTGCTTAATCAATGCTTGGAGCTTGTCAGAATTTTTTTTTTTTTTGTCCACTCACCTCTTGAGGATTGACCACAATTGGGATTAAAGTCTGGGGAGTTTCCTTGCCATGGATCCAAAATGTAGATGTTTTGTTTCCCAAGCCACTTAGTTATCACTTGTGCCTCATGGCAAGGTGCTCCATCATGCTGGAAAAGGCATTGTCCATCATCAAACTGTTCTTGGATGGTTGGGAGAAGTTGCTCTCAGGGGATGTTTTTGTACCATTCTTTATTTATGGCTGTGTTCTTAGGCAAAATTGCCCATTCCCTTGGCTGAGAAGCAACCCCACACATGAATGGTCTGGATGCTTTAATGTTGGCTGGTGTCATGGATATGCAATAGTCTGGCAGCTACCTGTTTCCATCTGTCCATTAAGAGGTCTGACTCTGTTCTGGTTACCTTCTTATTTCCTCTCCTTCCTGTATGGCCCCACCCAGGCCATCCCAGGAAGTCTATATTAACCATTGCACTACAGGCCTGCAGTACTGTTCAACAGTGTTGTTTGCTCAAGTTCCTGTCTGCAGTGTGCTACGATTATCTTCCTGTGTACTGTTTTTGGCTCGTCCCTGTCTTCTTATGTTTGCCTGTGCCCTTGACCTTTTGCCTGTCCCTCGGTTACCCTAGTCTGCCTGTTGCCCTGACCTCGGCTTACCCATCACTACCATTTGTCCTGCCTGCTTCTTCCTTTCTCTCTCTGTGGAGCATGGCCTAGGGGATCCCAGGGGTCGCGACCTGGATCCAGCTGCGGCGAAGGCCATCCTCACCACTAGAGGCTCTGGTGAACACAAAGCTGGGTCTTAGACTCCGCGCCCTGGGTGATCTTGGGTTCGCTTCCTCTCTGATCGCAGCAGTCGGCTATAGGGTTCACTACCCTGTGGTGCATCCCTGACCCCCACGGGGTGCACTTGTCACCTGGCCACAGGTGACCTGACAGCATGACACAGGACTAATGGTAGTGCTCACCTTTTCTTCTCCGGACAAGATTTTTTTCAGGATGCCCCAAACAATCGGAAAGGGACTCATCAGAGAAAATTACTTTACTCCAGCTCTCAGCAGTCCAATCTCTGTACCTTTTGTAGAAAATCAGTCTGTACTTCTTTTCTGCCCTTCTTGACACCAGGTTATCTTCCAAAGGTCTTCTCCTCACTGTGTGCAGATGAACTCGCACCTTCCTGAGCAAGCTCTGCACTGGCGGTGCCCCAATCCCACAGCTGAAACTGTAGGAGACGGTCCTGACACTTGCTGGACTTTCTTGGGCACCCTGAAGTCTTCTTCACAAATGCAGTGGAAATGTTTTTTATGGGATTAAGTTAATTTTCATAGCAAAGAGACACTTTGCAAGTAATTGCAATTTATCTGATCACTCTTCATAACATTCTGGAGTATATGCAAATTGGCATAATAAAAACTGAGGCAGCAGACTTTGTGAAAATGAAAATGTTTGTCATTCCTAAAACCTTTGGCCGCGGCTGTATATGTAAAATATACAATGCAGCACTAGTACTGAAAAATTTGGAGACCCCTGTTCCACAAGGTTTACAGAAACCATTAATTATTCAGCATATAAGCTGAGTACACACAATCGGAAATTCCGACAAGCAAACCGTGGATTTTTTCTAACGAAATGTTGGCTCAAACATGTGTTGCATACACACGGTCACACAAAATTCAGACTGTCAAGAACGCGGTGACATACAACACTACGACGAGCCGAGAAAAATTAAGTTCAATGCTTCCGAGCATGTGTCGACTTGATTCCGAGCATGCGTATGTTTTTTCGTGCGTTGGAATTGCATACAGGCGATTGGAATTTCCGACTTTTCTTGTCGGAAAAATTGAGAACCAGCTCTCAATTTTTTGTTGTCGAAAATTCCGAGAGAAAAAGTCCGATTGAGCCTACACACGGTCGGAATTTCCGACCAAAAGCTCACATCAAACTTTTCTTGTCGGAAATTACGGCCGTGGCATAAGGCTAGTTTTGAACTTTTCTCCTGCTTGTTTGAGGTTCTGCCCACATTTGTTTTATTTTCCTGGAGTTTGTACAGCTTTAATTCTGTCCCCAAAACTCATAGAAAATCTTCAAACCACAAACAGACCTTTTGTCGCTACAGTTGCTTGCATGTTCCAGCCATTAGCTCCAGCTCATGACTCAGTATTGTCTTCCTTGTGTCTGACAACAAACATCTTACCTCGGGCATACAAAGGATTCTAGACAAAATTACATTAATGACTTTAGCACAAAATTGTTGTTTATTAGTTTCACAGGATATAAAAAGCTTGTGCGTGAGCTTTTCTTTGTAAGCAGTGCATTACTTGAGAAAATTGGTGTGCCTGTCATTACTGGGAAAATCGTTTTATGTGATTTATTAAGTGACTATCTTATGAGAATGATTTTTTAGGACACCTTACATTTGCTGTGGATTCAGGAAAAAAAAATCCAGTGATGCTTCATTAAATTTCAATGTGGATGTTACTTTGTTGATCTGAATAAGATAGAACCCTGGTCAGGATTTGAACTGAAGTTCTGCAAGCCAAAGTGCTAACCTTTGTGACAATACCAGTGACGTCAACTGGAGTCCCGTCTTCCTGCCATGAAGGAAGTAATTAGAGCTTGCAGGCCACACCTCCCTGATCTCTTCTCCTCTTCTGCACCGGCGCAAAGCATTGTCTTCTGGGTGACAGGAGAAGTCACTGATGACAATCCCCCATCTGACTTTTGTAAGATAAGCCTGGCGCTCCAGTATTCAAACTGATTACCTTGACATGTGAGCCAAAGCTTGGGAGCTCCCATTGATGTCTATCATTATCATCACATGTAATCTTTGGTAATGTTTCTACTTTTTCTGGAAATAAAATATCGGCCTTACGATATTTTCCATATTGAGAACATAGGCAATGTGTCCCATGATTACTGGGCAGGTGCCAACACTACCACTGGGACATAAAGTGATATGAAATTTCTTCAGTGGGGTTCCAGAACAGAATGACCAGAACTTTCCTCTGCTGATTCTTGGTTTCACCTCAGCTAGACCATAACTAGTGTAGCGCTCACCCCCGAAGGAGCCGCTGAATTATCGGGTCTTCTGTCTCACCTCTGTGACACACCACAAACAATGAATCCACAGCACACCAGCACACCTTGTGAAGTTTTATAACAGATTTAATGACTGTGGGATAGAGCAAAAGCCCTTAATGTCTCCCCACTCTAATATAATACAACTAATAACAGAATGAGATAATACGTTTAGATTGAATGCGATGAACAGTAATATATCTATATACTTAGCAGTATCGACCCCACCCTAAACTACTGGCCAGTAGTACTGTCCTAGGCTAGCCAACGTTGGGGCCCTGGATGTATGACAGATGTAGGAAATACACTTGTTGCAATGGCCAAAGGCCGCTCACCACTTCCAATGTCTCTTTGGGGAAGGAGGATGGTTGTCTGCGGAAGCGAGTGTCCCTCTTTCCTCAGACCGACGTCTGTGAAATGGATGCAGTCTTTTAAAGCCTCCGGCAGGACATCTCAGATCGTCTAGGGGCCGTCTGGGGAATCTGGCAATAACCTCCGTCAGCTGTACTCACTCAGTTGGGCAGGCTGGATTACTCCGGTGGCTGGATCGGCCCTGCGACCAGGCCTCAGTTCGATCGCTCAAAACACAGTCTCTCTCTGTTTCAGTAGACGAACATCAGTCTCTCCAAGAACTATAGCATAGAGCCTGTGTCTCAGTGGCAAACACACAGCTCTGACACAAGCTGTCTTAAATCACTCTGTGATGCAGATCTGTGTTCCCTGGTCACTGTTCCAGACTCCCTCTCCTCACTACTTCCTCCTGACTCCCCTCTCTCCTGGAACTTCCTGTCTCCAAGCCTCCTGGGAAAAATGCAGTTATCCAGCCCCTTGCTGTAGAAATGTATCTCTATGTCTGTTCTGTACTGCAGCCTCCAAATATGTGCTCTCTGGCTCCACCTGCTGCAATATATATATATATCTACATCCTCTTAAATGGCTGAAAATCACAACAGGGCTACATTCTCCCCCTACTTAAAGTCTTTGGGGTCCCCCCCAAAGGGTAAACTGTATTTGTAAGTTCTACAGACAATATATACAGTATGAAAGGCACATATAAAGTTTATACTAGACCATCTGAATACCTTTACTGCGCATAGATAGATGCAGTCTATGACAACGTCTAGAAAGTGGAGGGGGCAGAGGAACACTCCACCAAGGTGTGCTGATGGTCGGGATTGGACACAAGTCCTTTGATACCTCTGTGGTTAGGGTGGACACTTTGGGTGATCTGCGTACAGTAGTGATAGCTTCCTCTGTGCTGTTCCCTGGTGAGTCATAAGTGAGTCTCTGAGGAGGTCGCACCAGTCGTTTGGACCTTGATTCTAGAAACCCGGATGGGCCTTCATCTGCTGAGTCCTCTTCTACTTGCTGTGTTAACTGAGGGAATTCAGTTTCCTTTTCAACTGGCTCAACAGGGGTATCTTCTAGCACTGAGGTTTCCGGCAAGAGACTTTCCACTTGAGAGGGTACAGAATTATCCTCGTTTGCTTGAGGCACAAATTCAGGAGCATCTGGTCTCAGATTGCTCAAATCCGGCTCAGGAGTCATAATAGTTGGATGAACATCCATAGGTTCAGATGGCCACATCCAACTCGGACACACATCTTCCTCATCGCTGTCGTCCTCACTTTCTCTTGTAGAAGGTGGCTGTTGGGACCGAGTAACAGGTGCTTGACGGGAAGTGGATGGAATGGGTGAAGGAGACTCATCTCTATCTGGTACCCGCACAGCTTCATTCAGAGGTAGGAGATGATTCCGATGCCAATTCTTCAGTGGCCCGGTCTTTCCCTCTGGTCGAATCTGGTACACTGGCAGGCCAGGCAATTGTTTACAGACGATGTAGATCTGAGAACTCCATCTATCAGCTAGTTTGTGTCTGGCCGAAGCACCCAAATTTCTTAATAGAACTCGATCACCTGGCTGTAAATCCTGTACCCGAACCCTCAAGTCATAGTTCCGTTTGTTTCTTTGTTCTCTACTCCCGGATGTCAAACGGGCCTTCTCAAATGCAGAAGCCAGGTTTCTCCTCAGTCTATCCACATAACCCTGGTGAGAGGCAATAGACGTCTGGTCAAGGGAGAGGCCAAAAGCTAAATCTACTGGTAATCGGGCTTCTCTTCCAAACATGAGGCGGTACGGTGAGTATCCTGTAACATCACTTTCTGTGCTATTGTAAGCATGCACAATGGTAGAGATATGCCGACTCCAGTGCTGTTTCTCCCTGATCGACAGTGTTCCCAACATATTGAGCAGAGTCCGATTGAATCTCTCCGGTTGTGCATCACCCTGGGGGTGATAGGGGGAGGTTCTTGACTTCTGAATCCCCAATAGATCCAAGAGCTGCCTGATGAGTCGACTTTCAAAGTCTCTGCCTTGATCAGAATGGATCCTCTGAGGTAGACCATAATGAACAAAGAACTTTTCTACTAGGACTTTGGCTACAGTAGGAGCACGTTGATCTTTGGTTGGAAAAGCTTGAGCATAACGGGTAAAGTGGTCTGTCACCACTAGGATATTTCCCTGTCCACTAGTGTCAGGCTCTAAGCACAGGAAGTCAATACACACCAGGTCCATAGGCCCTTGACTCTGTAGATGGCTCATTGGAGCAGTCCTAGAAGGTAAAGTTTTCCTCTGGATACATCTTAGACAGGAATGGCAGTAGCTTTCAACTTCGGTTCTCATGCAGGGCCAATAAAATCTGTCTCGGACCAGTTTAAAAGTTCTCTCTGCTCCTAAGTGACCATGGTCATCATGCAAAGCTTTCAGCACATTTTCTCTATGCTTCTCTGGGAGGAACAACTGCTGCTTTTCTTCTAAGTCATCCGAGGGGCCCCTTCGGTAGACCACCCCGTCTAGCAGTTTCAACCGTTCCCACTCTTTGTGGACCAGACGAGCCTCTTTTGGTGAATCAGTTAGTAGGAGCCCTCTTTGACCCGCTTTCATTGCTCTCAGAGTTAACCCGATCAAAGGATCTTCAGCCTGATCTACTCTCAGGTCCTTCTTCGTGAAAGTAGGCAGGCCCTCACTCCTCAGCTGTGTAGGGTTACAATACATTTTAGGGACACCGGCAGCCATGACTCCTATGGCCTCTGCTCCAATCATTCCTTTGGTTCGGCACTCCACCCCTTGGCATAGGGCCTGAACTCCATCTGGAGTCAAATGAGTCCACTCTGTTTCTGGGACCCCTGTGCTATAGGGTCTCCTGGATAAGGCATCCGCGTCTTGGTTATTGACCCCAGGGCGATATTTGAGGCTGAAGCGGAATCCTGACAGGGCAGCCAACCACCGGTGCCCAGTGGCATCCAGTTTGGCCGTAGTGAGAATGTAAGTGAGTGGGTTGTTGTCAGTTCTGACCACGAAATTGGCCCCGTACAGGTAGTCTTTTAGTTTGTCCACCACTGTCCACTTCAAGGCCAGGAACTCCAACTTGTGAGTGGGGTAATTCTTTTCAGAAGGGGTGAGACCCCGACTCACATATGCCACCGGTCTCAGGAGGCC
This sequence comes from Rana temporaria, assembly GCF_905171775.1. Classification (NCBI taxonomy): domain Eukaryota; kingdom Metazoa; phylum Chordata; class Amphibia; order Anura; family Ranidae; genus Rana; species Rana temporaria. The sequence continues at coordinate 36,013,150 of NC_053500.1, read as the reverse complement.
ATCATATTCCTGGTATAGTACTCCTCCTAGCCCTTCTCTGCTAGCATCCACATGTAGTTCATAAGGCTTGGCAGGATCAGCGTAGGCAAGGACAGGAGCCTGTGTTAGACTTCCTTTCAATTGGAGGAAAGCTTTTTCACATTGGTCGGTCCATTCCTCCTGGATTGATTCACGAGGCTTCCTAGTTCCGTGGGCTGATGAACCCGGCTCAAAGGACATTGATTCATCTTCTGCTCCTTCCATTCTTAGAAGCGTGTTCAGAGGCTGAGCTATCTTGGCAAACCCCTCTACGAACCTCCTATAGTATGAGCAGAATCCTAGGAAGGACCGGAGTTCAGTAATATTACGAGGTCTCGGCCATGAAGCCACAGCTTCCAACTTCTTAGGATCAGTTGATATGCCTTCTGCTGAAACAACATGTCCCAGGTACGTGACTGAAGGCAGACAGAACTGACACTTCTCTAAGGAAAGTTTCAATCCTTCTTCATGCAGCCGCTTCAAGACCTTTTCCAACCGCTGCTCATGTTCTTCCAGTGTTCTTCCGAAGACTATTAGGTCATCTAGATACACTAGTACCTCGATCAGGTGCATGTCTCCCACCGTCTTTTCCATTAGTCGTTGGAAAGTTGCTGGGGCTCCTGTGAGGCCTTGGGGCATTCTATTAAACTCAAAGAATCCCAGTGGACAGATGAAAGCAGTCTTCTCTTTATCTTCAGGATGCATGGGTATCTGGTGATATCCACTTCGCAGGTCAAGTACACTAAACCACTTTGCTCCTGACAGACACTGTAAGGCATCTTCTATTCGAGGAGTAGTGTATTGGTCGGGAATGGTTCTTTGGTTGAGTGTGCGGTAGTCTATGCACAAACGGATGGAACCGTTTTTCTTGCGAACTACCACGATGGGTGAGGCATAAGGACTCCTGGATTCTTGGATTATCCTGGTCCTTTTCAATTCAGCCAGCTGTTCCCTTAGGTCATCTAGATCTCCCAATGGGACTCGCCGTGACCTTTCTCGAAAGGGCTTGTCATCTTGGAGGCGAACGCGGTGCTGAGTGCTCCTAGCACACCCCACATCAAACTCATCCTTGGAGAATAAATCTTGCCACTTGAGGAGCTGAGACTGAATTCGCTTCTTCCACTCAGGCGAGACAGGGGCATCTTTAGGATAGAATCGTTCAGCTGGGATCTCTCTGTCTACTCCATCTATCAATTCAGTGGGTGAGAGGGGTGTGGCAGTGGCCACTTGTCCAATCGGCATCCGTGCCTTCAAGGTCACTGGGGAGTCTGACACATTGCATACACTTACAGAGACTCTCCCACGGGCCCGCTGTAGAGCTCTGGTGGATATTATCTCAGGCACCAATTCCACTCCAGATCTCTTCATATTTCTGGGATCAGTTTCCAGGACCACATAGGGGCCTGGTTGTGACCAATTCAACTTGACTGAGGCCCGGAAACTAGTCATTTCTCCTGGCTGTAAGACCTTCTCTGCTCTTTCTAATCTCCAAAGCCGTCCTACTTCTGCAGGGGCCCTCTGTTCTTGAATAATCCGCTGGTAGATTGGCCGCAACATCGGGTGCATCTCCTCTGAAGTAGAACTCTCTTCCGTCACTAATGGAGTTATAAGGCGTCTCACCAAGTCAGTATTTGTTCCCACAATCATAGAACTTCGATTAGCTCCTGGTGGGCGGGGACATACAATGGCTAAGGCGTCACAGACCCCTGGTTGTCCAACAGTTGCCGAACTGAACTCCAGCTTCACTTGTAGACACCCATCATATGGAAGCTTCTGAGTCCCAATACCCCAGATTTCGAGATCCTCTAACTCCATCAGGGGTAGATGCTTCAAATGCTTCTGGTAGAAGTCCCGGTAAATCAGTGTTACTTGAGCACCTGAATCGAGGAGAGCCTTTGTGTAAACCCCTTCTACTTGAACTGGGATAATGGGTGAAGGGCCTATCAACTGGTCAGGGAACTTCTTCGGAGTAGTAGAAGGCATAGACCCAGTCGGCTGCACTCTAGCCCTCTTCCTCGCTTGTGGTGGTTGTTTTCTTCCCCCTTTCGGGTGTTTAGGTTGTGGGTGTGCCTTGCCTCCCTCTGACACAGGACCAGACGCCAGGGGAGGGGATCTTTTTGTCGTAGCAGGTGAGGCTCTGGGTAAAGACTTGGGCCTCTTATTGGTATCCTGGGAATCAGAGCAGTCTTCAGTAGTTGGGCACCCAGTTTGCTCCCTCACTGGGGCCCTCTGTAGTTTCCCGCCGGTCGATAACTTCCTCTTGAATTCGATGGGCTCGGACAGGTATTTCGGTAATGACCCACTCCTCCGCAATTATAGCAGATGTTTGACGGTTTCTTGATAGGCACCACCTGAGTAGTAGATTCAGGAACTGGTTCTGAAGTGACTTTTTCAAGGGGCGACTTGACACCTGCAGACAATAGGGTTAGCATTTGCATCAGCTGGGAAACTTGAGCCTTTAATTGCTCCACTTCTGAATTCCCATTCGACACATTGAGCGTTCGAACCTCAGCAGGAAATGAAAATCCTGAGCCTTTCTTTTTCTCCTCTAGGATAGCCTCTTCCTCCCTTACCATCTTAATGAGATCAGAGTATTGCAAAGAGGTACCCCCTTGTAAGGTCTTCAACTGGATCCAGATGGGATCGGAACTCAGAGCGCCTCTCAGGATCTGTTTCATTCTAACTTGATCCATATCCCTGGCTTCTATTCCTTTCTTTAGTACAATCTGGTATAGCATTTTGTTTAGTCGTCGAATATACTCGGAAAGCTGCTCATTTTCCCGTTGAAACATGTGTTCAAATAGGAAGATTAGATCTGTAGCTTTCTCTGTGCGCCCAAACTCATCTTGTAGCATGCGAAGATAGTCATATGCTGTACAAGACTCCTGACTGAATTTCAAATTTCGGATGGCTTCTGCTGCAACGCCTTTCAGACTTTCAGTAATGCGTTGTTTCTTTTGAGCCTCTGGAACATCCCATTCTTCCAGTGCTTGCATAGCCTGTTCCATCCAGGTTTCATACTCTTCTTCTCCAGGAGGTACAGGCTGCACTCCAGAAAAAATTCTCAACTTCCTGTAGCCATAGTTCACAGATGGCGAGGACATTTTTCTAACGCTCTCTACCAGTTTTCCTATGTCCATGAAGAAGGAAGCTGGGGGGTAGTTAGTGGTTGGTACAGAAGTGGTAGTTACTTCCACTGTGTCTGACATGGCCTGGCTTGGTCCCTCCAGACAACTTGCTGAGGTGAGTAGAGGGAATAACCGTGCTTTAACTTCTCCGGCTAGCTGGATGCTATCACCCTGGAAGCAGGTTGGGACTCCTTTCTTCCATTCTAGTAGGGCATAGGTATGGGAGACTTTTTGATCTATTTTCGTGTCTATTACAAACACTTTCTGGTCAGGTGCTAGTGTAGTTACTGCTTGACGGATCTGTTCCTCTGTCCATTTGTCAGCAGGAATGTCCATTACTATACTCAGCCCTAATTGGCCATTTTGTTCTTTGCACCACTCTGCTGCGGTGTTTGGATCCATTGCTGGCTCGTTTGTGCGGTTATCACTTTGCGAGAGGTATCAGAAGAAATCCCGGACGAGCACCCCACGTGTAGCGCTCACCCCCGAAGGAGCCGCTGAATTATCGGGTCTTCTGTCTCACCTCTGTGACACACCACAAACAATGAATCCACAGCACACCAGCACACCTTGTGAAGTTTTATAACAGATTTAATGACTGTGGGATAGAGCAAAAGCCCTTAATGTCTCCCCACTCTAATATAATACAACTAATAACAGAATGAGATAATACGTTTAGATTGAATGCGATGAACAGTAATATATCTATATACTTAGCAGTATCGACCCCACCCTAAACTACTGGCCAGTAGTACTGTCCTAGGCTAGCCAACGTTGGGGCCCTGGATGTATGACAGATGTAGGAAATACACTTGTTGCAATGGCCAAAGGCCGCTCACCACTTCCAATGTCTCTTTGGGGAAGGAGGATGGTTGTCTGCGGAAGCGAGTGTCCCTCTTTCCTCAGACCGACGTCTGTGAAATGGATGCAGTCTTTTAAAGCCTCCGGCAGGACATCTCAGATCGTCTAGGGGCCGTCTGGGGAATCTGGCAATAACCTCCGTCAGCTGTACTCACTCAGTTGGGCAGGCTGGATTACTCCGGTGGCTGGATCGGCCCTGCGACCAGGCCTCAGTTCGATCGCTCAAAACACAGTCTCTCTCTGTTTCAGTAGACGAACATCAGTCTCTCCAAGAACTATAGCATAGAGCCTGTGTCTCAGTGGCAAACACACAGCTCTGACACAAGCTGTCTTAAATCACTCTGTGATGCAGATCTGTGTTCCCTGGTCACTGTTCCAGACTCCCTCTCCTCACTACTTCCTCCTGACTCCCCTCTCTCCTGGAACTTCCTGTCTCCAAGCCTCCTGGGAAAAATGCAGTTATCCAGCCCCTTGCTGTAGAAATGTATCTCTATGTCTGTTCTGTACTGCAGCCTCCAAATATGTGCTCTCTGGCTCCACCTGCTGCAATATATATATATATCTACATCCTCTTAAATGGCTGAAAATCACAACAGGGCTACACTAGGGATTACCCACTGCTGATCTTCTGGTGTGACCCTTTTCTTCTGATCTTGAGTTTGCCAGCTGTCTCCTTGGCTAATGACTGCTAACATTACAGAACATGCTTCCAGCTTGCTGTGTGTTCCAGCCAGTGGCGTATCTAGGGTATGGCAGCCATGGCAAGTGCCATGGGCACCATATGAAGGGTGCGCTGTTGAGTGGCTGGGCAGCAAGGCACTTAGCAGGGTCTGAGGGTCTCTTCTTTCCTCCTCCCGAACATAGGCAAGATCTCCTTTTCAGCACCTTTGCTAATGGACAATGGCAGCGCTATCCCTGCTGCGTTCAGCCACAGCCCTCCCCTGTTCTCCCAGGCTCTCCCATTTTATCTGGTCACGCACAAAGAAGAAGGAGGAACATCAGTTTCTCGCTTTCCTCTGTGAAAACGGAGGCCTTAAGTGGTGAAGATTTCCTTGGAGTGCAGAGTAGGGATCAGGGGTCTAATAAACCCCAGATTTCTCCATAAAGAGGATATGTCACTACATAAGGTATCACAAGGGATGATAAATATCACTAATTTTGTTAGCTGTTTTTTTTGTTAAGGTTATCTGAAAGATGGGTTTCAAATGTTTCGACAGGGGCGCAGTGTCAGTGCTTGCCATAGGTGCTATTTTCCCTAGATACGCATCCCAACCATCTACTTGCATTCCTACTCATAGCCAAGCCTGCCTCCAGAAGGGAATTTCCTTGGACTGGACTCATGGCACCAATGCCACTCTCTGCCCTCTCATTCCATGTGCCACACTCCAGAGATGTTTGAACCATAGGTGTAAGGGAAACCCTCTTGTCATGTTGGCCTTCAGCCAGGTACATGATAATGGCTGCCCCTACAGATACAACAGAGAAAAGGATGCAGACATGAAGAGTCAGGAAGTGTGTTATTTGTAGGATCACCAGGTGAATTAAAAGAAAGAAAAAAAAAGAAAATGAATTCAACCCCTGTTCCTAAGGACTGCTTAGCTGCAATATATTACATATTTGTTTTGGGTTTAGATAAGCTTTAAAAAATACATCTATTTACTGATAGGAATGTACAATATATATTTGGAAAGTGCTGCGTAAATTAGACATGTGCACACTGAAAAATGTTGTTTTAGAATTTCGTTTTCGTCCGAAAAATAAATATATTTAGTTACTCCCGAAATTCCTTTTTATTTATTTTGTTTAGTTATAAAATGCATTCGTCTGAAAATACAAATTAATTAAGGTCGAATTTGTCATTGAAGGCTTATGGTGTCTGTCGAATGTTCTAAGAAGATACGACGGAGCAGCTAAACTGTACGATGCCGCAATCATACATTTCCGGTCGAATGTTCCGCCTACAAGCTATAGAAGAATTCCAATGTTGTATGACACTAGTAATAATTATATTTATGAATTATTATTACTAGTCAACCAACATTCAAATTCTTCTATAGCCTATGGGCGGAGCATTTGACCAAAAATGTATGATTTCGGTCTTATACAGTTTAGCTGCTTGTCGAATCTTCTTAGAACTTTCGACAGACACCATAAGCCTTCAATGAGAGATTCGACGTTTGTATGTTTTTCGCTGCTTTGTCGAATCTTCATCGTTCATGTCGAATGGTCTACCCCAACACTGTCTCTATAATGTCAAATCTTTCCTCTCTATGTAGAATAATCTTGGACTAATAGAGTTAGGTTAGGCACATTCGACCACAGGTTCGATAGACACAGATTGCTATTGTCAGCTTCATGTCGAATCTCCTATCTATATCGAACTGTTGTAGCTACGAAAATAAAGCATTTTTTATGTCAGAAGTATTGGATTTCGGATTCTGTGTGTTCGTTTTCGTTTGTTAAAACGATAACGAAAATACCCGAAATTCGGACGAAAATGCATTCGGACGAAAGCGAATGCACATGTCTAACATAAATACCTGAAATAAATAAATACATGTATACTGATCTATACATCAGACCTTGAAGGGGTTGGAAACCTTCCTGTTTTTTCACCTTAATGCATCCTATGCATTAAGGTGAAAAAACATCCGATACTTACTGGCCCCCAGCCCCCTGGTTTACTTACCTGAGCCCTCGAAAGTCCTGCGTCAAGAACGCGCTGGCTTCTCAGCTCTTCTCGGCCCGGGCTTCTCGGCTCTTCATTGGATAGATTGATAGCAGTACAGCCATTGGCTCCCGCTGCTGTCAATCAAATCCAATGACGCTGGCGCCAGGGGGTGGGGCTGAGTCTGGCATTCGTGTCTATACACTCTGTGCAAAACGAAATGCACAGCGGAGGTAAGTATAACATGTTTGTTATTTAAAAAAAAATGTTTTTGAACCTTTACAATCACTTTAAAGAAACACCATCATGGAGAAAAATGGTCAGATGACGTTATGCCCAAAAGAAACATTGTCCCTTCAAAGGTTGGACTGCTGGAGAACCACCCTTCATCTGGAATGTGACAGGTCCTCTTGTGTTTTAGATAAGCTTGTAACATGTCAAAATGTATCACTACAGAAGGAAAGATACAATATTAGTGAATAATAGCTGCCCATCTATCGCTTTCCATGTCTCCCTCCCCCATGTCAGTATGGAAAGGGAGGACAGGGAGTTTTTATAGCTATAACAGAGCTCTGAGGTTAATTGTGAAAATCAATGCAGTGTCTGAAAATGCTGTGGGGGAGGGGAGGTATCTGGTATAAGTAGACATAGAAGCGCTTCTATAATACAGTAGGAGGAGGCCAGCAGCAGCACAGACTGAGCTAAACAAGACCAGAGTCATATATAATGCAGATAGGTTAAAAATAGCCAACACCAATGGCATTCTATGAATGCTCATACAGCTGTTAATATTATAAACATAAGTCAGAAAGACATAGTTTAAGGGGAACTCCATTTAAAAAAAATGAAGATATCTTAATAAGCAAACATAATGACCATTGCTTGGTTGTAAAATCATATTTTTTTCTGTTAGGTCAGTCCATGATTCCATCAATCACCCAACAGCATTACCCTGAAACCACACGTCTAAACAAAAAGAAAATAGGTATATAATGTCATCCATGTGTCATTGACTGTGGATCCCACTCTGATTGATATTTAAATAATGAAGTGTCTCTACTCCCAACAGATAGATGTGAAGGCCAGCCATAGGCTGGACTGAGTTTGTAGGAGGAGTCGGGGGGTATTTAAACCCTCCCTCCTCCTCCTTACTCCCACGGCCGGACCTTTTGTTGTTTTATATATTTAATTAGTACTTTAGTACTGGTCCAGAATGAACGGGCAAGCAAATATCTTTCAACCTTTCAGGCCAGTCCTCCCCTGGTTGGAAGGTTTCCAGAAGAAGTTGTGGGAATGTAGAGGAGCATATGTGCATGTTTCCATTGAGGGCAAGTGAGTTTGCTACCACCTGTACCAGAGGTCTAGGAGAATCTCCCTACCGTATAGCACAGTGGTTCTCAACCTTTTTAGTGCCGTGACCCCTTGATAAAATTTTGAGGACCCCTAACAGTAAAATTATTTTCGGAGCATGGGTTGTCAGCACCCAAGGCAAGACGAGTAATTTGCGCCCCTAACCCACGGACATTTAGCGCTCCCTGAGTCCCTTCCACGGTATAGAAATCCCTTAATTTCTTGTTTTTCTTCCCCCCATCCCTCTCTCTAGCTAACTTTCTTATTATCTCTCTCCCTTTTTCTTTGTTCCTCCCTTGTTTCCCTCTCGATTGCATGTATTCTCTATTTGTTTCCCTTCTCTTACTCCTTGGTGGGGGGGGGGGGGGGGGTAGGACGAGTGGCAGTGCTGGGCAGAAGTTCTGATCAGCCAACTTAGGTGCTCTTGATCAAGGTCATCTGCTGATCTAAGAACTGTAAGGAGGACTTTTAAGGGAAAATATAATCACAGGTAGTGTTTCTCACTGTGTCTCCGACTTTGTGGTGTCTTGTAGCAGTGACACCTATGCCGAAATTAGGAGACAGGGTCTCCTCCAGCCCCTCCCACTTCAAATTCCTCACCAGTCACCTGAACTCTAGTCTCTGCCCCTGTCATGAAGATCCTGCCAGAAACAGGCGCCTCAGACTCTGCGGTTCCCGATCGCGGCTGCAACCGCGCATGCGTGTGCGTGCGTGTGTGCACACCCCTGTTGGAGCCAGGTTGGTTATTTAAGCTGGCCTCTCACACACCATCCCTGCTGTCTGCTCTACAGTGTTTGTGTATCTGAAACCTGATCTGTGACTCAAAAAAGAAAGACCCCGGCTTACCTGTGACTATTCCAGCCATCCGCCTGCACCTGATCCTTGGCCTGTTCTGACTACCCTTCTGTCTGCACCTCTGTACCTCGCCGACCGCCTGATAACCGACCTGGCCTGTCTGACCATCCAGTCTGCTGAACGGTTCCTGTCTGTTCCTAGTTTCAGTCCGGTCCAGCTGAACGGTTCCAGTCTGTTCCTAGTTCCAGTCCAGTCTGCTAAACGATTCCTGTCTGTCCTGGTTCCAGTCCAAGCTCTTCCAGTCTGCTGAATTGAGCCTGTTTGTTCCTGGTTCCGGTCCAATGATCCAGCTCCTTTCTGCCTAACCTGTCAGGTGCTTCAGCTTCCCAGTTCCTGAACGTCTGGATTACATCTACCCCTGTTGATCCTGCCAGGCACTCATACCACTCCTCACTCCTGCGCCTCCTGTTACTTTACCAGGGGCCGAGAGTAGGAGCCATAAGGGAGGCCTCCCTCTGCTATATCAGGCTCACCACCATCAGGTAAGTGACAGCCCCTCATCCATGCTGTGAACTGAATGGTGGCTGTGAAGTAGGATGACCACATTTCCAAACTACCATTCAGGGACACCATTCATACCCAAAAATCATCTTGTGCTGTAACGAATCACAGCACAGTGATTGTACACAAGAGGCGGAATTTATGATTTCTCCAATCACAAGCAGGGGGCAGGATTGTGCTCCTCCAGGCATTCCCGGCCAGGACAAGTACTGTCAGTGAGTAAAGCGGTGATGTGGCGGCTTTTTTTGGGGGCATCAGATTGGCCCAGGGGGGTGGCTGTGTCAGTTTCATTCCGGGACACTGTATTGTCCTTGAATGAATGTGCCCGGGACAGACCTGCAAAATGCGGGACTGTCCCGGGCAATCCGGGACACGTGGCACCCTACTGTGAAGAGGCTGAGTGGGCGGCCGCGGGCTCCAGGAACAGCCCAGCTTGTTGGCCACAGGCTCCAGGGACAGCCCTTCTGGGTGGCCGCAAAAAGACTGGGAGAGCAGAGCGGGATTCAGGAACAGCCCAGGATTTGGTGACCACTGGCAAATTGTCATTCGACCCTCCGAGGGGATCCCGAACCCAGGTTGAGAAATGCTGCTATAGCATATAGATGGAATTTTCTAAAGGGCCATCTTGTTTTTGTTTTTGCTCTTGAAACATTGCAACTAAGCTAAGAAAACTGTCAGCTGGTATCACTACATCATCTCGATTGCTGGTAGGCAATTTTTTCAGGGATGTGATTTCATTTGTAATTAAAACAAACTGTTAAAAGAGGTAGAAAATAACCTCTAGCATAACTAGAGAGAAATGCAATAGGAATGGATTTTGGAAAATTGGTTCATCTCTATTACTGACCTGAGATTGTTACAATAACTGAAACTTGGGTTTGGGAGGGGACATACAGGCCCAGGATATGGGAAGCTCTGATAAAAAAGAAGACATATAATATGTGCATTCTCTGGAGAAATGTGGGGGTCACTTACAAATGGAGTAGAACACATTCTTTAGTTGCTTCTATTTTAAAACAAGATGTCAAGACTCCATTAAGAATTTCCATGGTCTGCCTGAAGACGCCTAGAGATGTTCTGGAGATTTTTGGTCTGTGACAAAAATGTAATCTAAGTGTTTAAGTAGATGTCACGTTTTGGCCCACTTTCCGGAGCCTGAGCAGTTTACTTTTTCTTATGCCATCGTAAGTTTTTGATAAATGTTGCAGATTTCTGCAGAGACCTTACCAATACCTCAAGTCAGAATTAAAGAAAGATGATTTACAGGCAAAAATAATAGGAAGAAGAAAAAATAAATGTATTTTCTAAAGCCCAGCTCCAATTTTAGGATATAGTATGGAAGGAGAACAACTTTTACTTACAACTCTTATTTAGTGCTTTTAGATTATAGAATACATCATGTAGGAGAGATATGTTCTACAATATAAACTTGGTCACGGTCATGGCTGTTGGAAGTTCCTTTGGAACATCCAGAGAGTGACTCAATTGGCCAACAGTCATTCAAAACTAAAAATATACGTATGTTTCGGGCACAGCTGGCCTTTTTCATAGCCTATAATTGGACCCTATACATTAAAGTTATTTCATTGTTTTCACTTTAAAATAGATCAAAAACCCATTCACTAAAATGTCATAGGGGCTTTAACATTAGGTAATTTTTAAAAGTTTGTAGCACAGACCCGGGACTGGTATGGCTGTTTGGTCCCAAATTCTATTCCATGATAGGCACACAGTAGTTCAAGGTGTACATGTCTTTTTTCAGTTTTATTGAAAAGAACTGGAATAGAGGAAGAGCCTTGGGATACCAAAAAAAAAATGTTTAACTTCTAACTATATTTAAGAACTCTGTATTTGATCTGCTCCTTCAGGGTGAGGACATCCCCTTTAAACTGAAGGAAAACTTGGTACTAAATGGGGACTCCTGAAAAAGAGTATAGTCCTGGATGCATGGGCGTCCGCTCCATAGGGCAAGGGGGGTCATTCCCCCCCCCTGGAATCGACAGGGAGAGCCAGGAGCAGGGTCAAACTGGCCCTGGGGCCGCTTTATGCGGCGATTGCAGCGCTCCCCTCCTTCTGTCCTCCGGCGCTCGTATCGTATGTCATGGAGCTGGGTCTTTGTGCAAGGTCCCACCCCCCTAGTTCGGCTTGTCTAATAGTCTTCTAGTGTTCCGCCTATCACACGAGCCGAACTAGGGGGGCGGGACCTTGCACACAGACCCAGCTCCGTGATATACGATACGAGCGCCAGAGGACAGAGGGAGGGGAGCGCCGTTTTATATAGTTTACAAGGCCTGTGCTTTGTTTGTTCCAACATCTGTTGCCACAGGTAACACTAGACTATTTTCTGATGTGTTTTTAGCAAGTCTGGAAACGGAGAGCAAACACAACACAGAGTTGTAGCCTACGGCATCGTTTCTAGTTGTCTCTTATTTAGACTGCCTGTCCCTCTTCTGGAATCAAATCCATTTGTCCCTCATTCCAAAAGGTTCCTCTTTTAGACCTGAAATAAATATACTGTCAATATAGTGTAGTGTTTAAGTCAAGGAAAAGGGGTGCTGTGTAATGTAAATGGGTCCAGTGATGCAGGGTGCTGTGTAATGTAAAGGGGTCCAGTGATGCAGGGTGCTGTGTAATGTAAATGGGTCCAGTGTCACAGGGTGCTGTGTAATGTAAAGGTGTCCAGTGATGCAGGGTGCTGTGTAATGTAAAGGGGTCCAGTGATACAGGGTGCTGTGTAATGTAAAGGCGTCCAGTGGTGCAGGGTGCTGTGTAATGTAAAGGGGTCCAGAGCTGTGGGGTGCTGTGTATTGTAAAGGGGTCCAGAGGTGCAGTTGTTTAGAGGGGGTACACAGTAGTGACAAAGAGATATTGAAAGATGCAGGGGGCACAGTGGGGTGTTTTTACATTTTAACGTGGGGCGCGCTTTTAACCCCCGCTTGTGGTCAAAGAAAGGGTAAAATGCGCCTGTGAATCGCTGCTGCCGAAGCGCCCCCCTTTGAAAAAATTTCAGCAGATGCCCATGCCTGGATGTACTGTGAGAAAGTCTCCAAGTCTAATAGGCACCTGCAGTATCAATCCATTTCTGTACTTGAATTGCCTGTGTCCTGGATCCTTAGATGAGATCTCTGGAGAACTTCAGGAGGCTAGGTCAGAGATCCTCCAGCCAAAGCAAAGCAGAATCTGGGAGCCCCCAAAAAAAGGATTCTGGCAGCTGCAGGTAGTCTCCTATGGATGCCCCAGCCCTCAGGCTGGATCTTACTTCCCCAGGAACAATATACATCTGTTCTGAATCCCTGCCTATTTATACCCCTCTCATCCCCCTGCAGGTCACTCACTCCCCTGACTAGGGATTTGCTGAAGAGGAATCAATATGTAGACTAGGGTCTATGTTCTTACACCCGCTATATATCCCACAACTCAGTGGGGTGCAGGGGAAATTAGCCAAGCCTTCACCAGCAGAACCCAGAACCAGGGGCGGACTGACAACTCATGGGGCCCCCGGACAATAGAAGATTATGGGGCCCCTGGGCTTACAGATGGCCACCACGCCAGGAGGCAGTGCAGAGGCAGGGCAGCTAAAATCTTGGGATTTGCACATCAAAAATATGTCGGTTTCGGACATATCAGGGACAGATCTAAAAAAAAAACATAGATTTTTACATACTGTCCCTGGTTTTACTGAGCCTGGCAACCCTGATGGGGCCCCCTAGTCGCATGGGGCCCTCGGGCAGTGCCCGAGTGACTCAATGGTCAGTCCGCACCCTGCCCAGAACACACTTTTAAGTGATTATTGCTCTCCCCGGCTACATGGAGGCCATAAATGAAATGTAACACTAGTAGCCTACTGGGCTGCTACAAGTCATTTTTGATCTTTTGTAAATTTACAGCTTTCATTAAAAATGACCTGGTGATCCTGCCATGAAGATTCTTTTTCAGACACCCCCCAGTGGGTTGACAACTGTCTCCCAATTGTGCTTCATCACTTCAACAGTGATGTGAAGTTGACACTGGGATGAATGCATGGAGAAAATAAGTGGTTGCAAAGAAGTTGTGTACAACTACAGTGAGATGTAATAAAACGATAAAGAAAAAAAAGAAAACAGCATTCAAATTAAAAAATGCTAATTATTTATAACACACAGTGCTTTATCAAAATAAATGCCATCCAGTTTGGGTTTAGTTCTACTTTAAAAAGCAGCCTGCATTGTCCAGTTCTCACTCAAGGACCCTTTTGGGAAATTAGTCCAACTTCTAAAGTTTCTCAAACCCTTCTGGTTGGCTTCCTATTCTGACCAAATTAATAGTATATTGTAAAACACAAACATCCCTATGGACACCAAAAACCACTCTAGTGATTCTAGACTTTGGCTTCCTCTCAATGGACTGTTGTTTCCCACACTGTGATGGACATTATTTAACCTCGAATGCTCCCACTTCTACTCCACTTCCCTTCCAACATCAATCTCTCTCTCTACTACGTCCATGCTGCAAATGACACACTGCATGTGGACATAAACTCAATTCCCACATTTCCAGATCTTTTTTATGGTTCCTCTCCTCTGTCATCACTAAATCCAAATCTTATATGGTAGCCCTCCAACAAGTCAGCAGTAGAGGAGACTCTGAGGACCGCTCACTATACAGCTGTTGAATAAATTGTTGCACAAAATCCTTAGAAATGCCCTTTTTACAAAACCTGGATACATATTTTAAGTCCTTAAAGTGGTCGTAATGCCGCGAACACACGATCGGAAAATCCGACAAGAAAACCGCTGATTTTCTTCAGACGAAATCTTGGCTCAAACTTGTCTTGCATAGACACGGTCACATAAAATTACGACAGTCAAGAACGCGGTGACGTACAACACTACAATGAGCCGAGAAAAATGAAGTTCAATGATTCCGAGCATGCATCAAATTAATTCAGCGCATGCGTGTTTTTTTGCGTGTCGGAATTGCATGCAGACGATCGGAATTTCCTCCAAGAACTTTTCTTGTCGGAAAATTTGAGAACCAGCTCTCAAATTTTTCTTGGTGGAATGTATGATGCCGTGTACACGCGATCTGTCAATCCGATGAGAACGGTCTGATGGACCGTTTTCATCAGACCAAACCGATCGCGTGTAGGCCCCATCGGTTATTTATCCATCGGTTAAAAAATGTGAAACTTGTTTTAAAATGAACCGACGGATACCTAACCGATAGAAAAAAAACTATCGTTTGTAGGCACATCCATCAGTTAAAAATCCACACATGCTCAGACTAAATTAGGGGACGGGAGCGCTCGTTCTGGTAAAACTAGCGTTCGTTATGGAGATAGCACATTCATCACGCTGTAACAGACAGAAAAGGGCAAATCGTCTTTTACTAACACAAAATCAGCTAAAGCAGCCCCAAGGGTGGTGCCATTGAATTTGAACTTCCCCTTTATAGTGCCGTCGTACGTGGTTTACGTGACCGCGTTCTGACACGATCGTTTTTTTAACCGATGCTGTGTAGACACGACTGACCATCAGTCAGCTTCATCGGTTAACTGATGGAAAAATCCATCAGACCGTTCTCATCGGATTGACCGATCGTGTGTACAGGGCATGACAGAAAAATGACGATGGAGCCTACACACGGTTGTAATTTACGACCAAAAGCTCACGTCAGACTTTTCTTGTCGGAATTTCCAATCGTGTGTAGGCAGCATAAGTCCAGTGATTTTCTGCTGCTCCGTTCTTCTATGATCAGCATGATAACTTCTGACAAGTTCTCCGACAATCGAGATAAAACCAGCCTGAAATTTGTGTCGTGGTGGGTGCTATAAATAGATTAGCAGAGAGCTGGTCTATTCACAGCCCAGCTCTGCACATTCATTCCTTCCTCTGCCTATGTGAAGCGGGGGTGTGTGCCTTTCTTCCAATCAGTTGTCACACCAAGACTTCACTGCCAGTGCTGAACAGGAAGAGAACATTTCCAACACGATATGCACTTTCTATAGAATATAGCAAGCTGAAGAAAGCAGATATACAAGTAAAACTTATGTAGGGAGATTTGGTTCATCTCTGTGTATCATCTGAGGCTGTTCACTTCATTGGGTATATGTGAGGGTTTACATCCACATTAAGGTGTGTGATGTGTGATCTGAGCTCTCAGTGAGGGATGCGAGAAATCTCAGACCCCCATTGGTCAATGCGGTGTAAATAGTCGAAAGACTGTAGGAGGCCATTGTTAACCAGGAGGGACCTAATATATATACAACTAATATACTGTAAATGTATATGCGTTCTAAATAATCATCTGGCATCCCCCTTTCTATAGCTTTAGGATGCTGGCCGTTTTTCTTTTAAGTTGTTATGTCCACAAAAGGATGGTCCCAGGTCTTCTTACTTTATGGTGGAATAAGCTAGGGAACTTGAATGTTAATCCACCAAATATATATTAGGTTTGCCTTTTTTTGCCTAGTGATCCTGCCAATTTTGAAACTTCTGGTCTAAGGATGTATCAACATGCCAGCACTTACAAGATGGAGTATACAAGGAGCTCAATACATCATGCATACAGCACAAGTGCAAAAAACATGTTATCATTGAATAGAGTAGCAAAGGATTATAACCCCTGTCAAGTTTTTATTGATGCCTTTGCCCCTGATAGGTAGATTTGTACTGGTGACCATTGTCATGGAGAAACAAAGTGATATAAAAATATTGGTATTGTCACAGCAACAAAAGGTAAGGGTAAATCTACCAAACTGGACACTTGTCCTGGTGCCAATTGCCTAAAGCCTCATACACATGGTCGGACTTCAAACAAACTTTTCCGTGGTTTTTTGTTTGAAGGGCGTTGGTTGTGAACTTGGTATGCATACACACGGCAAGACTTTTTTCAGCCAACTTTCACCAAATCATGTGGTTTTTCTGCTCTTTACTGCCACACTTTGGTCAACTTCTACTATTCTTGGTTGATTGTAACATTGGTTCTGAGCATGCGTGTTTGTACTTTGGACTAAAGTCAGATGGACTTGTGTACGTACAATAGGATTTTGCACCGTAGGACTTTTGTTGCCGAAAAGTTTGTCAGTTTACACAGCGAACATTTGTCCAATGAAAAACGAAAAAGTTTGTCCGATGGAGCGTACACACGGTCAGATTTTTTTGAAAACCTGCTCATTTAGAAGTTTGTTGTCAAAAAGTCAGACCATGTGTATGGAGCTTAAGAACAAATTTCCCTTCTTAGAGAAAAAAACTTGACAAGGGTTTAACCATTCCCTACTGTATCCTAAATGGTAAAGAAAGAAAATGGCTTTAAGCCTCGTACACACGTTCGGACAAACTTTCCCTTGGATATTTGTCCGAAGGGAGTTGTCCGGACTAGGCACCATCGGACTTTTGTTGACGTAAAGTTTGTCCGTTTGCAGACCGAACTTTTTGTCCGCTGAAACCGGAAAAATTTGGTCCGATGGAGCGTACACACGATCGGACAAATTTGAAAACTTGCAGATTTTGAAGTTTGTTGGCAAAAAGTCCGACCTTGTGTACGGGCCTTAAAGCGGGGGTTCACCCTATGAACGCAAAAAAAAAAATTTTTTTTTCTTCTACCATAAAATCAGGCATTGTAGCGCAAGCTACAGTATGCCTGTCCCGATTTTTTTACCCCCGTACTCACCTTGTACTCGTACATCGAAGATACCGACTCCCCTTGGGGAATGGGCGTGCCTATGGAGAGGGAGGATGATTGACGGCCGGCTCTGGCGCGTCACGCTTCTCCGGAAATAGCCGAAATAGGCTTGGCTCTTCACGGCGCCTGCGCATAGCCTGTGCGCAGGCGCCGTGAAGAGCCGAGACCTACTCCGGCTGTCTTCGGGGAGAGTGACGTGCCAGGGCCGGCCGTCAATCATCCTCCCTCTCCATAGGCACGCCCATTCCCCGCGGGAGCCGAAATCTTTAATGTACAAGTACACAGTGAGTATGGGGGTAAAAAAATCGGGACAGGCATACTGTAGCTCGCGCTACAATGCCTGTCTCGATGGAAAAATTATGTAAGTGAGGGTGAACTACCGCTTTAAGATATACATAAATTATGGAAGGATAATACATTTTGGAATTTATTAGCCAGATTCAGAGAGGGTTACGCCGGCGTATAAGTAGATATGCCGACGTAACTTGGAATCTGCGCCGTCGTAAGTTTAAGTGTATGCTCAAACTGAGATACACTTAAACCTAGCTAAGATACGACAGCCTGCGCCGTCGTATCTTAGTGTGCAATTTTTCAGCTGGCCGCTAGGTGGCGCTTCCGTTGAGTTCGGCGTAGAATATGTAAATGCCTAGATACGCCGATTCACGAACGTACGTGCGCCCGTTGCAGTAAAGATACACCGTTTCTGTAAGAGATACGCCGCATAAAGATAAAGCTGCCCCCTAGGTGGCGTAGCCAATGTTAAGTATGGCCGTTGTTCCCGTGTCGAAATTTGAAAATTTTACGTCAATTGCGTAAGTCGTCTGTGAATGGGGCTGGACGTAATTTACGTTCACGTCGAAACCAATACGTTCTTTGCGGCGTACTTTGGAGCAATGCACAGTGGGATATGTACACGGACGGCGCATGCGTAAAAAAAAACGTCAATCACGTCAGGTCACCAAACATTAACATAAAACACGCCCCCCCATCCTCATTTGAATTAGGCGCGCTTACGCCGGCCCCATTTACGATACGCCACCGTAAGTTAGGAGGCAAGTGCTTTGTGAATACAGTACTTGCCTCTCTGACTTAAGGCAGCGTAGCGTAAATACGATACGCCGCCTTAAAGATACGCGCCCTACCTGAATCTGGCTATAAGAGTACATTCAATATACTTTTCTTTTGATAAATAAAAGTATATCAATAAATGGGGTAATAAATGGGGCAAAAGAATAATTAATTAAATAAACAAAATTTCAATCAAATTATCAGAATTTTCCAACCTTGCATTTCTTGTTTCCAAAATTAGGTTATGGGATGGCAGTGTGTTAGTACGAAGTAATGTACAGCATTATTATTGACTGCTATGGAAAAATTCTGAGCTGAATCCATTAATTCAACACCAAGAAGGCAAAGGAAAATCCTATAGATATAAGATTGGAAGCCGATTTTTTTTTTGGTCTGAACATTCCGTGGACAAAGAATATGCTGAGAAAGCGTTCCGGTCATTTCTTGTAGGATTGGTAATATGAAAAAATCACACAGTGATTCATGCTCAAGTCACTGGCAAAACTCCACACACTCCCTCATAATAAAAGAGAGTCTTTAATGTGCTTTTGTGATGGGATGACTACGGGGCCAGCAGCAGCTCAGAAATGACAATGAGCTGGAGCCACTTAGCGAGATTCACATGTGACCTCATTAGGATGTATAATTGTGCCTTGTTCTTATATATCACATGAATATACGGCGAGTGTGAAGTCATCAGCATTGTATCGGGAATTAGATCATAAAGTGTGTAGAGGTTAATTTATATGAATAGCCCAGGCAATTAGTAATAGGCACCCCTTATGTATTTGAAGGGTACCTTTAATAAAACCTCACCATGGACACATTTATTGGTAGTCCCAGTTTTTTTTTTTTACTTTATTTAAGGTATTTATTTAGCTCTGACTATTTTAGGCAGCTCCTTACATACTGTACATCAGGGGTGCCCGACCTTTCGAAGAGCTAGGGCCACTTAAGCAACTTGGTAAACGGTCGCGGGCCACAATGGCAGCCCACTCTACTCTATAGAGCCCACTCTACTCCACTCCACTCCATAGCTCAGTGCAGGTAACCCGCAGGTGCACTGCTCTGTACCTACGGATCAGTTTGAAAGCAGCCCAGTAACCACTGCAGAACAGATATGCCCATATACGCACTGTGGGGTAGATTCACATAGATTAGCGGATCTTTAGTGGGCTGCTTTCAAACTGATCCATAGGTGCAGAGCAGTGCACCTGCGGGTTACCTGCACTGAGCTATGGAGTAGAGTGAAATTTGAAACTCGCGCGCCGGCGGATCGTAACTCCCCCGGCGGAATTCAAATTCCGCGGCTAGGGGAAGTGTATTATTTAAATCAGACGCGTCCCCGCGCCGATCGTACTGCGCCTGCGCCGGCCGCGATTTTTCCCAGTGCGCATGCTCCAAATGACGTCGCTAAAACGTCATTGTTTTCGGCGTGAACGTAAATTACGTCCATCCGTATTCGCGACCGACTTACGCAAACGACGTAAAAATTCAAAACTCGGCGCGGGAACGACGGCCATACTTAACATTAGCTACCCCTCATATAGCAGGGGTAACTATCCGCCGGAAAAAGCCGAACGCAAACGACGTAAAAAAAAAGAAGCGACGGGCGGGCGTTCGTTTCTGAATCGGCGTATCTCCTCATTTGCATATTCATCGCAAGTAAAACATGAAACGCCACCTAGCGGCCAGCGGAAGATTGCAGCCTAAGATCCGACGGTGTAAGTCACTTACACCTGTCGGATCTAAGGGAGATCTATGCGTAACTGATTCTTATGAATCAGTCGCATAGATTCGACCGTCGGATCTCAGAGATACGACGGTGTATCAGGAGATACGCCGTTGTATCTCTTTGTGAATCTACCCCTGTAATTTTAGTAATAAACTTAAATTTAATAACAGTAATCTATTCTATTTTATTCCATCCCAAAGCAGGAGGTTGCGGGCCACATTAGAGGGCTCCGCGGGCCACTGGTTGGGCACCCCTGATGTACATTCACATTAGTCCCTGCCCTCAAGGAGCCTAAAATCTAACGTATATATCTTACATGCACACATACACGCACTCACAAACTAGGGCCAATTTAGAAAGAAGTCAATCAACCTATCAGCATGTCTTTGGAGTGTGAAAACTGGAAGACCCGGTCTAAAAAAGAAAAATGGCCCTAGTATGTTACTTTAGCGAGCACACCCAAGATGGCTTCCTCGCCACCTGTCCCAACAACAGATAAAGCGATTTGAATCCTCAGGCAGAAAAGCGATATAGAAATATAAATTAATAATTGTTAACGCTTTCATGCCAATGATATCATATCTGAGCATGAAAAACAAAAAAATCAAGGATGAGCTATGATGCATGACCCTTACCCCATCTCATTAAAGTTTTATTCTATTTTTTCTTTTCATTTTGACTAGATTGAGGCTAGGACCATAATCTTGCATTGCTGACTGTTTCCTCATAAAATTGTCTATATGGTACAATACAGTTGTACAATCTCCTTTGAAACTATCAGCAACCATACATTACAAAGACCTGGCTGCTTAGATTACCAATTAAATAGATTGCTTTGGTAGGCCCCCACTTTTCATAACTATTGGTAGATCTAAAGGAGATTTTTTTTTGGGGGGGAGGGGGCGCAAACAAAAAATCAATTGCAGCCTTACAGCCCATCAATTGCTGCCACTGTGCCCATCAAACGCAGCCACTGTGCCCATCAAAGGCAGCCACTGTGCCATAAAATTGTCGCCACTGTGCCATAAAATTGTCGCCTCTGTGCCATCAAATTGTCGCCACTGTGCCATGCCATCAAACGCAGCCACTGTGCCATGCCATCAAACGCAGCCACTGTGCCATCAATTGTTGCCACTGTGCCCATCAATTGTTGCCACTGTGCCATGCCATCAATGGCACTTACCTTTCTCGGTCAGCCATCTTCCGATCGTCCTCCAATGTTCCCTCGAAGTAGTCCCACCCTTGATGTCGCTTCAGCCAATCAGGTTATTGGTAACCAGAACCGTTGAACCTGAATGGCTGACATGCCTGTAAGGCCTTGTACTCACGGCAGGACATGTCCGATGAAAACGGTCTGCAGACCGTTTCCATCGGACATGTCTGGCCGGGGACTGCCCGGGGACTTCTGTTCGATGGCTATACACACCATCAAACAGAAGTCCGCGCGTAAACACCGCGGGGCGTGTCCGCGGTGTCGCCGCGTCAATGACGCGGTGTCGCCGCGACAATGACGCGGCGACGTGGGCGGCCCGCCTTTAAAATGCTTCCACGCATGCGTCGAAGTCATTCGACGCATGCGAGGGATGGCGGGCGGCAGGACATGTACGGTAGGTCTGTACAGACGACCGTACATGTCCGGGCGGACAGGTTTCCAGCGGACTGTTTTAAAGCAATGCCAGGAAACAGTTGTCCGCTGGAAACCTGTCCGATCCGCCCGAAAATGGTCCGCTCGGGCCAACACACGGCCAAACATGTCTGCGGACCAGTTTCAGCAGACATGTTTGGTCGTGAGTACGGGGCCTCAGTGTTAACCAGGGAACACACACCCCCTGCGTTCCCTGGTTAACTATTTGGAAGCCGATTACAGCCGGCTCTGATAAACACTTCCACAGCCAACCAGCTGCCGTTATTTAGATGGCCGGCGCTCACCAGGGGGCCGGTCATCTGAATAGTGGGCAGCGGCGACAATACATAGATTCATGCAATGCATGAATCTATGTATTGTTTTTCAGTGGTGGTGCAGGAGCGAGAGGGGACTTCGCTCCTGCGCCCTTTATGGATGCACTGTTGTTCAATCATATTTTACGTGTTTAGCTAGCTTTACAGGTGCCTTATGATGGAGGCCGGGACACTTACAAACCCAACGAGAGGCATTCATATTACATTTAAGGAGAAGCCACA